>NC_043701.1:141292839-141306281 GCF_006229205.1 Suricata suricatta | reverse complement strand
ACACACACACACACACACACACACACACACATCCCATAATATCTTTGGACATTTGTCTAATTATTAGTTAGCAAAGCTCCCAGCAATGAAAGGTCAATAGTATTTTTTCATAATTAAAGTTTTGAGACATATTGCTTAATTCCCTTAAAGAAATGTGTCCCAATTTGCATCCCAACTGATAGCGTATATTCCTGCTACTTAATCTAAACAACTGGATATTTGCTTACTAAACTCATAGGGAAAACTGTTATCTTAATTTTCATCTCCTTAATTTGCATTAAAATTTAAAATTTTCCCATGGTTCCATGTTTCATATGTACATTGTTTTAATGTTTTCTTTATTTTTGAGAGAGAGAGAGACGGTAGGGGAGAGGCAGAGAAAGGGGGTGAGGGACAGAGAATCCGAAGTGGGATCCAAGCCGACAGCAGCAAGACTGATGTGAGGCTCAACCTCACAAACCCTGAGATCATGACTTGAGCCAAAGTTGGGCACTCAAATGACTGAGCCACTCCCGCACTCTTATGAACATTTTTTTAAAATAAAATTTTCTAAATGCCATTTTTTTAAATGGAGGTGTCCATATTTTCTAGTTAATTTAAATGGTTTTTAATATATAGTTCTGGTATTTTGTAAATATTTCCCCAGTCTGTCATTTTATTTATGGTTATTGTGAACATAAAAATTCTTAAGTTTATGGTAGAAAAGATTTTTTATTTTTGTGTTTTGCTCTAGGAGTGGCTTTTAGAAGGCTATTTCAAAAGAATGAGGACATAAATATTATAATTATTTCTCTTCCAACTCTTCTGATGCCATTTTTTTTTTTCATTTTTGTTCTTCAAGCTTTTATTTAAATTCCAATTAGTTGACATACAGTGTCTATTAGTTTCAGGTATAAATATAGTGATTTCACCACTTGCATACACAGCAAATGCCCTCCTTAAGCCTCATCTCCTATTTCACCTACCTCTTCCTCCTCCCCTCTGGAAACCCTCAGTTTGTTCTCTATAGTTAAGAGTCTGTTTCTTGGTTTGCCTCCCTCTCTTTTCCCTTTATGATCGTTTGTTTTGTTTCTTAAATTCCACACTTGACTGCAATCATATTGTATCTATATTTCTCTCATTGACCTATTTCACTTAACATGATACTTTTTAAGCCCCATCCACATTGTTGCAAATGGCATAATGTCATGTTTTAAAATCAAAACACTTTATTTTTAACTATTTTTGAGATGTGAAGACATTTTCAAGTTTTAATAATTCTGACAAAATTTATAAGTAATAAAGTGTTACAAAAAATCATTTGGTACTTTGATCGGATGTACATTAAAATTTTAAAAATTTAATGTGTATATATTTTTAAGAGACAGAGTGTGAGTGGGGGAGGGGCAGAGAGAGAAGGAGACACAGAATCTGATGCAGGCTCTAGGCTCCGAGCTGTCAGCACAGAGCCTGATGTGGGACTTGAACCCATGAACCACGAGATCATGACCTGAGCCGAGGTCAGACACTTAGCCAACTGAGCAACCCTAGTGTCCCTAAAAGTTAAAAATCTTTGGAGATATAATATGTTCATATTATTGATTATTCTCACTCAGGAATGTGTTATTTCTCTAGGTTTTCATGCTTAAAATATATTTGATAGTATTTTAAAATATTGTTTAGCTACACATGTGTGTATGTTATTCTATTGTGATTTGATATTTTCCTTTTATACTTAAAATGAATTTACTTTTTTAAATGCCAATTTTTATTTTTTACTTCATTGCTGTATTTGTTACAGTAGTCATTTAAAAAATAGACAGGAAATTATATCATTTTTTACCACTTTTTCAGAGGCTTCAAACAAGACTGTTTCATAGGACAAATATAACAAATTGACCTAGTGCATGAAATCAAAACCCCATTCTAAAATTTTCTCTTATTAATCTTCCTTCCTATGTATAAATATTGGTGATTTAGTGAGGTGTGAGGAGCAAAAACAAAGACCTTTGAATTATACAGGTCTTATTTTGAATCACTCATGTGACACTTATTAATTGTGTGAATTTGGACAAATATTTTAAACTCTGTATAATAAGTTTAGAATATATTTGATGCACACAAGTATTAGGATTAGATGAAAAAAATTAAAGTTTTGAATATAATCTTTTTTTACTTAGAAGACACTTACCACACTCTACCTTCCCTTTTACTTGTGAAGGGTTTCAGTTCATTATTCGTCAACACCAAAATTATTATTATTGTTTTGTAATCTATTACTTATAGGCCCAGGGCCACCCTTATTTATTTAATCTTTGATATTCAAAAAGTTGCACTAGATTCATATATACAGCTGAATGAGTTTGGAGATAAATATACAGCCATGAAGATATCGCCACAACTGATGCTATAGAACATCTATTACCTCCAAAATTTCCTCCCATTCTTTATTTTGTGATAAGAGCACTTAAGATTTAACCTCTTAACAATTTCCTTTACCCTTTTAGCAAATTTTTAAGTATAGCATATAAGATTGTAAATCATAGACGTTCCGTTTACAGTAGATCTCTAGGACTTATTAATCTTAGACAATAAAAACTTGGTGCCCTTTGACTAATATCTCCCTATTGCCCCTCCTCCCAGCCCCTGTAAATCATCATTCTACTCTCCGTTTCTCTGTTCGATTATTTTAGATTCTTTTTACAAGTGGCATTATGTAGTATTTGTCTATCTATGATTGGCTTTTTTCAACTAGCAAAATGTGCTCAAGGTTCATCCATATTGGTCCCACATGGCAGGTTTTCTATTTCTTCTTGATTCAGCCTTGGTAGATTGTATGTCTCTAAGAATTTATCTATTTCTTTTTGATTTTTTAAAATGTTAGTAGATAATTGCTCATAACAACCTTTTTTGATCCTTTTAATTTTTGTGGCATCAGTTGTAATGCTTCCTCTTCTCTATGTAATTTTATTTGAATCTTCCTTCTCTGTTTTTAGTCTAGCTATGGGTTTTCCCATCTTGTTTCTATTTTCAAAGAATAAACTCATACTTTAATTGATATTTTTCATTGTTTTGCTACTTTTATTTTATTTGCTAGGGGCTCTCATCTGCATTATTTTCTTCCCTCTGCTATCTTTGACCTTAGTTTGTTCTTGTTTTTCTAGTTCCTTGAGTTGTAAAGTGAGTTTGTCTATTCAGATTTTTATTTTTTCTTTTTTTAAAAAGATTTTTTTAATGTTCATTTATTTTTGAGAGAGAGAGAGGCAGAGCACAAGTGGGGGAGGGGCAAAGAGGAGACATGGAATCCGAAGCAGGCTCCAGGCTCTGAGCTGTCAGCACAGAATCTGATGCAAGGCTCGAACCCACCAACTGTAAAATCATGACCTGAGCTGACGTAGGATGCTTAACTGGCTGAGCCACCCAGGTGACTCGATCTCTATTTTTTTCAATGCAGGTGTCTATTGCTATAAACTTCCCTTTTAGAACTGCTATTGCTGTATTCTGTAAGTTTTGGTATGTTGCACTTTCATTTTCATTTGTGTCAAGATATTATCTCTTTTCCTTCTGACTTATTCTAGCACTCGGTGGTTCCTTTTTGAAATTTATTGATTTATATTGAAAGACAGAGAGGGCATGGGATGGGCAGAGAGACAGGGAGAGAGAGAATTCCAAGCAGGCTCCACACTGCCAGCACAGAGCCTGATGTTCGGCTCAACGCATCAACTGTGAGATCATGACCTGAGCAAAAATCAAGAGTTGACGTGTAACCAACTGAACCACCCAGGTGCCCCTGGCTCAATGATTCAAGGTATAAACTCCCATCTACTTGTGAAGTTTTCTGTTTTCTCTCTCCTGCTTATTTTCCAGTTTCATTTCATTATGGTCAGAAAACATAGCTGGAATAATATCAATTCTCTTAATTTTGTTGACATTTTTTTCACATATTATGTTACTTGTCCTCATGAATGTTCCAGTGAGCTTGAGAAGAATGTGTATTCTAGCTCTGTTGTCATGTTTTGTATATGTTTGTTAGGTTCATTTGGTTGTAGTGTAGTTTGAGTCTGTTATTATTTCCTTATTGATTTTCTGTCTGGATGATCTATTATTATAAGCAGAGTATTGAAGCCTCCAACTGTTACTGTGTTGCTGTCTTTTTTGCCTTCAAATCTGTCAATGTCTACTTTATATATTTAAGTGATCTGATGTTAAGTGCATAAATATTTATAATTATTACATCTCCCTGTTTAATCGACAATGTTATCATTATGCAATGATCTTCTTAGTCTTTTATCACAGTTTGGCTTAAAGTTCGTTTTGTCTGAATTAAGTATCCCTCCTGGCTACTATTTATAAGGAGAGCCACTCCTTTTGGTTACTATTTACATGAATTATCTTTTGTCAAACATTTACTTTCCACCTATTTGTGTCCTTAAATCTGAACTCAGTATTTTGGAGACAAACTATAGATGGACATTGTTTTTTTTAATCCTACCATTCCATGTCTTTTGTTTAGAGAGTTTAATCCATTTACATGTAAAATAATTAGTCACTGGTAATGACTTGGATTGCTATTTTAAAAATTGTTTTATGTCTTTTTTGTAGTTCTTTTATTTTCTATCCCTCTCTGGAAGTTTTCTTGGTTTTTCATAATTTTTTGTAGTCATTTGTTTCCATTTGTTTCTCTTTTTTTTGTATCTCCTGTATGTCTTTTCTTTTTGTCTACCATGAGGCTTGCAGATA
Organism: Suricata suricatta; assembly: GCF_006229205.1. NCBI lineage: Eukaryota > Metazoa > Chordata > Mammalia > Carnivora > Herpestidae > Suricata > Suricata suricatta. The sequence continues at coordinate 141,301,562 of NC_043701.1, read as the reverse complement.
ATTTCTAATTATTATAATTGTCAATTTTGGGTTGATAATAACACCAATCACATTAAAAACTCCACATTTTTATTCCTCCTCCCTTACCCTTTATTTTATTGATATAAGAATTTATTTCTTTTTATATTATGTATCGATTAACCATTTTTTGTTGTATTACTTATTCTTAATACTTTTCTCTTTTAACTTTTACACTAGTGTTTAAAGTGATTTATACACTACTCTTACAGTATTACATTACTTTCTATTCGTTTTTTATATTTATCTTTACCTATGAGATGTATACTTTTATATACTTTTGTATTACTATTTAGCATCCTTACATTTTGACTTAAAGAAGATACTTTAGTACTTCTTATGAGTTAGTTTTATTATTTTTCTTAAATATTTTATTGTCAAATTAGTTTCCATACAACACCCAGTGCTCTTCCCCACAAGTGCCCTCCTCCATCACCCCCACCTCTTTCCCGCCCCCCTTCCCCTTCAACCTTCAGTTCATTTTCAGCATTCAATAGTCTCTCAAGTTTTGCATCCCTCTCTCTCCCCAACTCTGCTTCCCTCTTCTCCTCCCCTTGGTCCTCCATTAGGTTTCTCCCATTTTCCTGTTAGACCTATGAGTGCAAACATATGGTTTCTGTCCTTCTCTGCCTGGCTTACTTCACTCAGCATGACACCCTCAAGGTCCATCCACTTTCCTACAAAGGGCCATATGTCATTCCCTCTCATTGCCATGTGGTACTCCATCGGGAATATATACCACATCTTCTTGATCCATTCGTCAGGTGATGGACATTTAGGCTCTTTCCATGTTTTGGCTATTGTTGACATTGCTGCTATGAACATTGGGGTACATGTGCTCCTATGCATCAGCATTTCTGTATCTCTTGGGTAAATCCCTAGCAGTGCTATTGCTGGGTCATAAGGGAATTCTATGGATAGTTTTTTGAGGAACCTCCACACTGTTTTCCAGAGCAGCTGCACCAGTTTATGTTGGGGGCCGCTGAGTTTTGGCCGCCTCAGGCAAGGAGATATCACTCTCCAGGGAGCGACCAAGGAAAACAAGATTTACATCTGGAGGCTAGGAGAGTGCATTTCCTGGTCCGGGATTCAGAGACAGTCATACTGGGCCAGACGAGAAAATAAGCCAAAATGAACAAAAGATCAAACGGCATTCTGGTTTATGCAGCCCTCAGCTTCCCCTCCCCAGCATTGCAGAGGCAATTCTGGGTGCTTCTTTTGATGCTGTGTCCGGAGTTTCGGTTTCGGTTTCTCCTTTCTCTAATAATCATTTGACTCTGTTACCTGGCAACCAACCTGGGTCAGTTCCTCTCCCCAAACCCTATATAAGAGTGAATTATTTTCTTAATAAAGGGGGGGCTTGATCAGAAATCGCTTGTCTTGCCTCACTCTCTGTGGGTCCCCTTCCTGCCCTATTTCTCTCTCCCTCCCTCAGGAAACAACCCGCAGGATTTACCGCCCTGCTGGCCGGGGTGGGACTCGACAAGTTTACATTCCCACCAGCAGTGTAGGAGGATGCCCATCTCTCCACATTCTTGCCAGCATCTATAGTCTCTTGATTTGTTCATTGTAGCTACTCTGACTGGCATGAAGTGGTATCTCAGTGTGGTTTTGATTTGTGTTTCCCTGATGATGAGTGATGTTGAGAATCGTTTCATGTGCCTGTAGGCCATCTGGATGTCCTCTTTAGAGAAGTGTCTGTTCATGTCTTCTGCCCATTTCTTCACTGGGTTATTTGTTTTGTGATTGTGAAGTTTGGTGAGTTCCTTGTATATTTTCGATATTAGCCCTTTATCTGATGTGTCATTTGCAACTATCTTTTCCCATTCTGTCGGTTGCCTATTAGTTTTCTTGATTGTTTCCTTTGCAGTGCAGAAGCTTTTTATCTTGATGAAGTCCCAAGGTTCAGTTTTGCTTTTATTTCCCTTGCCTTTGGGGATGTGTTGAGTAGCAGATTGCTGCAGTGGAGGTCTAGGAGGTTTTTTCCTACTTTCTCCTCGAGGGTTTTGATGGTTTCCTGTCTCACATTCAGATCCTTCAACGATCTTGAGTTAATTTTTGTGTATGGTGTAAGAAAGTGGTCTAGTTTCATTCTTCTGCATGTTGCTGCTTAGTTCTCCCAGCACCACCTGCTAAAGAGGCAGTCTTTTTTCCATTGCATACTCTTTCCTGCTTTGTCAAAAATTAATTGACTGTACATTTGTGGGCCCAGCTCTGGATTCTCTATTCTATTCCATTGGTCTATGTGTCTGTTTTTCTGCCAATACCATACTGTCTTGATGATGACAGTTTTGTAGTAGAGGCTAAAGTCTGGGATTGTGAAGCCTCCCGTTTTGGTTTTCTTCTTCAGTATAACTTTGGCTATTCAGGGTCTTTTCATTAAAGTTGCAGGGTACAAAATCAATGTACAGAAATCAGTTGCATTCCTATACACCAAAAATGAAGCAACCGAAAGAGAAATCAAGAAACTGATCCCATTCACAATTGCACGAAAAACCATCAAATACCTAGGAGTAAACCTAACCAAAGATGTAAAAGGTCTATATGCTGAAAACTATAGAAAACTTATGAAAGAAATTGAAGAAGACACCAAGAAATGGAAAAATATTCCCTGTTCATGGATTGGAATAATAAACATTGTGAAAATGTCATTACTACCCAAAGCAATCTACATATTCAATGCAATCCCCATCAAAATTGCACCAGCGTTCTTCTCAAAAATGTGTTAGTTTTAGAGGTAATGAATTCCCTTAGTTTTGTTTGTCTGGAAAAGTCTGTATCTCTCATTCATTTTTAATTTTGCCAGATATACTAATGTTGGCTGGCATTTTTTTTTCTTTCATGACTTTGAATATATCATCCTACTCTCTCTTGGATTGCAAGATTTTTTCTGCGAAATCAATTAATATTACTATGGGGGCTTCTATTGTATGTGACTCGATACTTTTTAATTGCTGCTTTCAAAATTCTCTTTTTGCCATTGGCTTTTAACAATTTGATTATAATGTGTCTTTGTGTAGATCTCTTCAAGTTCTATATATATGGGGCCTTTTAAATTTTACAAATTTGGATGCTCCCTTCCCTTCCCAAATTTGTGAGTTTAGCAGCCATTATTTCTTTAAATAAGCATTCTGCCCATTTCCCTTTCTCTTCTCCTTCTAACATTTCCATAATATCTGTATATTGGTTTATTTGGTAGTATCCCATAAATCACATGGGCTCCCTTCAAATTTTTTTTTTGGTTCTTTTTTTTCTTTTTTCTCCTCTGACTGGGTAATTGAAAATGGCCTATATTTGAGTTCACTGATTCTTTCGGTTTGATAAGTTTGCTATAGAATCTCTCTTTTCAATTTTTCACTTTGGTCATTGTGCTCTTCAGCTCCAGAACATCCTTTTGGTTATTTTTCAGTTTCTATCTCTTTGTTGCTTTTCTTGGTTTGTTTATGTATTGTTTTCTTGATTTCATTTTGTTGCCTATCTGTTCTTTTCTAGCTCACTGAGCTTCTTTAAGATGATTATTTTGAATTCTTGTCAAGCAGTGTATAGATCTCTGTTTTTATAGGATCATTTATTAAGGCTTTATTTTTTGTTCCTTTGGTGGTGTCATGTTTCCCCAATTCTTTGTGATCTTTGTAGTCTTGCACTGATATCTGAACATTTGGCAAGGCAGTAACCTCTTCCAATATTGAAGGACTGACTTCAGCAGGGAAAGCCCTTCACCAGTCAGCCCAGGCAGAGATTGTGTGGACACTGGGTAGAGTCTGTGGGAAGGCACTGGGTCTTGGGTTTGCTGAGTGACCTCAAGCCTCGATCTGCCTGGAAAGGCCTCCAGCCTGTGTATGCAGTGGCCAGTCTGGTGGTGGGGTACACTAGAGTAACCCCAGAGCCTAGGTTCAGAAGGGTGAGCCTAAAACCTGTTTTCGCGGGGGGTGGGCCTGTAACCAAGGTCCACTGGAGCAAGCAGTGTTTATTGATATGTATCTGGCATTGGGGTCCATAGTGAAGTCAGACATTCATTTCACTGTCCTTTCCCCATAGGAAAGCTCCTAGGCAGAGGGAATCTTTCAGGGCTGTACTGCATGGACTTGAGGCACACGTGCTGTGAGTAAAGTCAAATGGTCTTTCCTACCCTCTTCAATGTATCTTTTCTCATTTCTGTGTTCCACATGGGTGTTGTGAGCTTTTACCTGGATTCCTGAGTTCTCGTGATGGTATTTTGGTCCATGACTGCACTTCAGATTGCTGTTCTATATGGGAACAAACGCTGGATCCTCCTATTTTGCTCGCTTCCTGATGTCATTCCCACCAAAGTTATTAAGCACTGTTTAATGCCAGTCATTGTGGAAGCAAGTTACTCCACTAATGGATGGAAGCTTACATGTTAAAGGTGGCATGAGTGGGGAGGAGGAAAGGAAGCTCACGGTATGTTAATTAATTCATTAATCAATGTGCTCTCATGAACTGAAAGGTAGTGGGAGGCACTACAAAATAAATGGGCAATATATTGAGAATGCCTGCAGTGGAGGTGGCTTCTAGCCAGAGTAGGAAGGGCTCCTGCACCGTTTTTCAACTTCCATTTACTTGTGGAAGAGAAATGGTATGACAAGACTAAGAAACAGCAGCCCAAGCAAAAGGATGATCTGGTGAAAAAATAATCACAACTCTTTTAAGGATAGAAAGAAGAAAAACTTGGGGAGCCTGGTGGCTTAGTTGGTTGAGCGTCCCGCTTCGGCTTAGGTCATGATCTCACGATTAGTGGGTTTGAGCCCCACGTCGGGTTCTGTGCTGACAGCTAGCTCAGAGCCTGGAGGCTGCTTCTGATTCTGTATCTCCCTCTCTCTCTGACCCTCCCCTGCTCGCACTCTCTGTCTCTCAAAAATAAAAAATATTAAAAAATTTTTAAAAAAGAAAGAAGAAAAACTTGACTGAAACAAAATGAACAAATAGACACTTTAGAAGGGATCCAATTGAAAATGGAATTATAAAAATAATTACAACAATAATTTGAGATACTTACAGTGAATGCAGAGGAACATAACAACTTGAATTAGAAATAATATAAAAAAGGTGCCTGGGTGGCCCTTTCACTTAAGCATCAGACTTTAAATCAGGTCATGATTTCACAGCTCATGAGTTTGAGTGCCATGTTGGATTCTGTGCTGACAGCTCAGAGCCTGAATCCTGCTTAGGATTCTGTGTCTCCCTCTCTTTCTTCCCCTCCCTTGCTCGCACTTTGTCTCTCCTTTTAAAAAAAGAAAAAAAGGAAATAATATAAAAGATCTGGAAGGCAAGACTATAAAATTTCAGGATATTTAACCCTGATTATTTTTTAAACCACATAAAATGTAAAAGAAAGGGAAGGTATAATAGAAGAGAATATTCTGTAAAAAATGGAAAGTTGTCTCTGTAATTCAAATATATCATTTGTCACAGACAAAATATGTTTAAGAATTATAGGCCAGAAAAATATACTCTAGTTATTAAATATAAGTATAAAGTATTACATATACGTATTAAATATAAAGTATTAAATATAAGTATTACATAAGTACTAAATAGGCAAATAATGAGGGAATAAAATAATCATTTATTGAGAGAAAAATGAGAGTTAACATTAGAATTCTTCACAAAGATTCATTCTCAATTCAATGTAAAATTGTACAATACCCATAAAATTTGGAAACAAAGAAGGGTGATCCCAGATAGTAATTCCTAGAAAAGTTGTCTTTTGTATACACACTGGTAATTGGCTTGTGTCCTCGAGAATTTAAAGAATTAGAGATAATGTCATACATATATGAGTGAAAAGCACTTTGTGAGGAATCCAAGAAAATAAGTATTGACAGAGTTGTGGTAAATCAATAGGAGGTTAACATCTGGCTTATATTAATAGGAGACTAAAGCAAAATAAGCAAGAATTTATGTTTATAAAACAGAATCTTTATGTTATGTTATAAATCTTGGTAATGAAGGGATAATGATTGAATAAAATATTTGAAATTATAGTAAAGGGAAAATGGAAGGGAAGAGAAGAATGCTAATTTCTTAATGTTTCAAAGAAGAGAGTTAATAGGCAATCTCTAAAATTAAACCACATGGTTTAAATTATGATGTTTACAAAATTTTGTTTTTTGGATCTTTACAGCATCATTTAGGAATAAATTTCTTTCAGGTGACAAAGATTTATCTCAGATTTAGTGATCATTTTTAGTTTTACTACAGCAGTATATTTTGTTCTTCTTACTTGGAATAAAGCTAAATGTAATACACCTTTCCAAAATTATCTTTTTCTGTCTTTCTGTCTATTCATCTTCACAGACATAGGCCTGATATAATATTTTCCTCATAATATTGATTGCTATTTCTAGTCATAGGATTTGTGTTAATAGAATGCTTTCATTTTAGCATGATTTCAAATGATACTTAATAGATATAATTTAAAGAATTATTAGGCCCAATTTCATTTTCTCATTGTGAATCAAACTATCAGTTTCTTTATTTTCTTCCCCTGCTCCTGACTGCACTGCACTGATTAGGACAGCCAGAAAGGTCAGCAGCCAATTTCCCCAGGTTCATTCCTCCTAGAGTCAGAATGTCAGTAATCACACAAAGGCTAGCTAGGAGTAGTGGTAAGTCTTTTTAGTAATATGACCACCCATCCATCAGAATTATTGATGTGCTGGTGTCCTGAGAAATCTCATTGCTCTCTGGTGATAACAAGGACTCTGGATGTATCAATTAGATCCTGCTATTATGGCTATTGCCCATATGGTCATAGCTGGGTTGAGGGTACAGGTTTATCACAATAAACATGTTATAATTAGTCCTACCAGCAGCATTTTATGAAGAGGAGCATGTGGGCAACTGCAATCCATTTTGTGTAGGGTACCAAGGCATGTCGTTCCTATCCCACCTGGAATTTCTTTCTTTGATGATACTTGATACATACACCCTTACTAGTTTCATGTCTTTGGAGTCAAAGAAGCAATGGCATAGATTTCAGATGTGTGGGTGAGTGATGTAATTCACGGTTCGAATTAGTACAGTGTCTTTAGCATAAAGGACAAGGAGAGTTCATCGCACATGCTCGGCAACCTCCCACCTAAGTGGCTTAAAAACACTGTGGCATGAGGAAGTACATTGGACATCTCAGCGTAAGGAGTCCTTCACTGTAAATCCTGGGTCTCTCAGTTATTCTGTAATCTTGGACAAATTACTCAATATTTTCTAAATTCAGTCCTAACATTTTAAAAGATGTAAATAAGATACATAAAAATATAGAATGATGACAGGTTCTTTCATACATCAAACAATTTTTGTTTTGATTGTGCTTTTAAAAGATTGCATTGCAGTTTCATTAAGAACATTGTGACTGTACCTCTAAATATTTTCATTAAAGGTAAAAGTATATAATAGTCCTTTGTGGTGAATTTTAATGCACATCAGGAAACTGTCATTTTTGTTATTAGAAAATGAACAAGAAGTTAAGAGATTGAACAACTTTGAGGCATAATTTCTCCTTAATCTAGTTCTTAAAATAAAAACACAACAATATTTATTAAAATAGACACTTCTATTTTAAAAAGATATATTATCAGTATAATGTATAATTTTAAACCACTAAATATACTTTAACATTTTAATAAAATAAGCATTCTCTGTTTACTACAAATAAAAGTGCTAGTATTAGTGATTTCAAAATGCCAAAATAATTACCATGATTATTAAATATTTGGAGATAGATGGGTATGAGTACCCATACTGTGAACAAGGAAGAAATACCGGGTTAAGAAAAAAGAGAGAGAGAGAGAGAGGAGGAGAGAAACAGAGAAAGCACATTTCCACACCTTTCCATCTGAACCTAACACAGCAGCGGGGTGTGAGAACTGCTTGATGGTGTGGGCACCACCACACACACAGACAAACTGGAATTGATTATCCGAATCTTTACCTGTAAGCCCCCTTTTTGCTTCACATTATCAGCTTTGTATCCTGTTACACTCTTTTTTGCAAGACCTGCTATGGAAGGGTAATGAAGTAACCTTCTGGAAAGTCCCTCCCCCCCCAAATTGCCAATGCTCTCAGTCTTCCTCATTCAGACTTAATTTCCTCATTTCAGACTTCCTCATTCCCCCTAATTTCTCAAGCACTCCATTCCTACCTCAGAAGCCAATATACACACCATGGATTTGCATCCACTAATACTTTCTACCTCTAAAATTCTATGCTCAAACAACTTTAACTACCACTTCCTGTTTCCACAAAGCATTTTAAGTACACCAACCAATACCATATCTTCTTCCACCTCATTGGTATCACCTGCTCATTGATTCCTACATTCTCACTAATAACCATGTTATCTTCAATTCCTTTCCTCTACTGATTAGATTTCTTGGTCAATTATTTCAAACATTTCTTTACAAATCTCTAAACTCCTTTCTTTATTTCATTGTCTGTCCCTGGAATGTGCATGGCAACACTAGAGGAATAGAACCCCCACTCTTCTCCTCAACCACAACTGAGCACTTAAGAACTTTTGGAGACAATATCAGAATTAAAAAAATGTACAAGGGACTCACCAAACTTCACAATCACAAAACAAATAATCCAGTGAAGAAATGGGCAGAAGATATGAACAGACACTTCTCCAAAGAGGACATCCAGATGGCCTACAGACACATAAAACGATGCTCAACATCACTCAT
>NC_043701.1:141270730-141292739 GCF_006229205.1 Suricata suricatta | reverse complement strand
CCGATGGAGTACTACATGGCAATGAGAGGGAATGACATATGGCCCTTCGTAGGAAAGTGGATGGACCTTGAGGGTGTCCTGCTGAGGGAAGTAAGCCGGGCAGAGAAGGACAGAAACCATATGTTTGCACTCATAGGTCTAGCAGGAAAACAAGAGAGACCTAATGGAGAACCAAGGGGAGCGGAGGAGGGAGAGGGAGTTGGGGAGAGAGAGGGATGCAAAACTTGAGAGACTATTGAATGCTGAGAATGAACTGAGGGTTGAGGGGGAAGGGGGAGGGGGGAAAAGAGGTGGTGGTGATGGTGGAGGGCACTTAAGGGGAAGAGCACTGGGTGTTGTATGGAAAACAATTTGACAATAAAATATTAAAAAAAAAAGTAAAAAAAAAAAGATGAGTATTCACAAAAATCTATGGTCAAAATTTCTAGCCTGGCATTCCACATCTTCCTGAAACCTAATATATGTTCCTAAATTTATTTGCTCTCCCTTTATCTGCCAATGCTGTTTCCAAACTTAACTTTTAGCTAACACTTATTTACTTCTTAATCTGAGAGTTCAATCATCACTTGCTCCGGAAAGCTTACTGATACCCAACTGGATTAATTTCTCTTATCATATATTCTTATAGCACCTTCTATTTTTCTTTGTATAACTTATCACCTTATGATTACTTGTTCAATGTTTACCTTTCCTATAAAAATTATGCCTCCAAGAAGTGTGGAGGCTTCATGTACCTATTTCACAGTTCAATCCCCAGCCCAATCAATACAGCTTCTTTGACACAGTGTTTTCAAAAATATTTCCCTAAAATCAAGACAATTTCTTTTTACAACAGACACAAGAAAAAACAAACATGGCATGTCTCTTTTCTCAACCTAACTTTTCTCTTACCCATCAAAGCCCATTGTTACTATTGTCCTCTCTCAGGTTGATTTGCTCAAAATAGTCTACTGTGATGTTAACACCAACCTGTAATAAACTCAGTGTGCAAGCCCCTCTTCTTATTTTAACCCATTCCTGCCTTCAGACTCAGTTCCAGACTTCCTCCTCCTAAGAAGAAAAAAACAATACGGGAGGAATTTCACCAGCTTTGAAGGCAGAGGAGCTAATCAACATAAGGGCTGTGATCTTTGGAAATGTTTTAATATTCTGTACTCATAATCCTCAACCTTATTATGTATATAATTATAAAATCTGCCTTACAGTATTTTGTGATAGTTTTTAAACATAATAGGTGCCGGAAGTATCTGACAAGATGGGGCCTACACTCAATATCTGTTAAATTCATTGGTGGAACAGGGATCTTTCTCTCTCCCTACTTATTTGTTTCAACTCACAGATGGGGGAATAGCTGCCCATAGGTGATGCTCCTCTGCTTTGGAGAAACAGTGAATTTGCTTGGCCGTATGTTAAACATTTTTGTATTTGTTTAGGTTTATCACACATTAAAGGATGGAACAGCTCTGCTCTTTCCCCTTCCTTTTCAGTTTTCTGGCATATGTTGGGCAGGTCTGTGCTCCGAAGCCAGCCATGCTGGATCTCTCCACATGACAGATGGGCTCAGAAAATGCTTCACGGTCCCAAGTGTTCTGTATTGAAGGAGGACTTACTTTCCTCTTATGGCTTTCAGGCCATGGTTAGATGTGCCTGGTGTTCTAGCTATGGATTGCTTTTTATTGGGTATAGCTATTTTTCAGATGAAGCTTTATAATAAGTTCATTATCATTAATACTCTTAGCAAGTCTTTACTGAGAGCTTCAGACATCGTTTCAATGATTTTTGAGGCTCATATTGGACTTACAAAGTCTTGGGTTCAAAACCTAATTATGTTAACCCTCACTTTTGTGAGTTTTTTTAACCCTATTGAATAGCAGTTATTCCATCTATTAAGTAGAGAGCATTACACCCATGTCTGTGAAGGCTGTGAAGATTAAATGGGATAAAAGGCATGTAAACATATGTCCTGATACACATTATCATCAATAATTATTAGTTCCATTTAAACATTTTTAAGCTGTAATGTACTCTGTGCTTCCTGAAAGTATATCTCTGCCTCACAATGGCTCACAGTGCTTCCTCTAGAAATGCATTATTCAGCGAAGGGACTGAAGACTCTTCTCTGTCCTTGGTCCATCTAAAGGGGAACAATGCATCGCTAGCCAGGTGATTGAGTCAAAGTCTGAAGCCATACTTTTTTCCTAGATAGTAGGTATTTATTATTATTATTATTATTATTATTATTATTAACTCCACCAGCAATAACTTTAGGTAGAAGGAAAAAATTGAGCAATTTGATAGAACTATTTCCATGGAACATGGAGATTGCTTTTATTTCTTCTTGCTTCAAGCTTAGGCAGTTTTGTTTTTAACATACAGACTATGCCCAGAATGTACCACAGAGAAAAACAGTGAAATAAAATATAAAAGTGCCATTAAGAGATATAGAAGACTGATTGAAAAGATTCATTAAACATTTAATAGTTACTATAGAAGAATACAATAAGAAAACAATGAGAAAGTAATATTTAAAGAGATAATAGATGAACATTCTTAAGAATTTTTTTGGAGTCGAGGGCACCTGGGTGTCTCAGTCGGTTAAGCGTCAGACTTTGGTTCGGGTCCTGATCTCACAATTTGTGTGTTTGAGGGCTTTGTGCTGACAACTCAGAGCCTGGACCCTGCTTTGGATTCTCTGTCTCCCTCGCTCTCTGCCCCCCCTCCCCCCGCTCACGCTCTTTATCTCTCTCTATCAAAAATAAATAATTTTTTAGAGTCACGCTTTTTTATTGGAAGGCCTTTTTAAAAACCGAAGAAATTTTTGAAAAATTATTAAATCATGATCCATCTATACTTTAAGAAACTAAAGAGTATGATGAAGAGCAAATCTTAAAAAGCTAGCAGGAAGATAGGCAAATTAATGACAAGTAACCTAATCAGCTAATAGACTTCTTATTAACAATAATAGAAGAAATCATAGTTTGTAATATCTGTCATGTATAGAGGGAAAGTATTGTAAACTTAAAATTGGATACATAGTTCCACCATCAATAAAAAAGAAAGCAAAAGAGAACATTTGCAGATAATGTAATTTTATCAAGGATAGACCCTGAATAAGGGGATAAAAACTCATGAAAAATATGCCTTATTTGAAAGTGATGGATGCAGAGATTTTAATCATGTGAGAAATTTTAATTCTGTATTAACAGTAAAAGATGATAAAGTATTTTATCTAATAAAAGGTAAAGCTACAAAACAAAATAAATAATCGTAATGAGGAAAAATGCTCACGAACATTTAAAGTATTCTATGTCTTCTTAGTATGTTCAAGGAGAAGATAAAACTGTTTCTAGGCCTCTTTTTTATATTTAAAAATTAAAGAAAAACATACAGACAGACACAGTAATAGCTTTCTAAAGTAGAAGAAAAATAAAAATTAGAGATTTGTCCTGGCATAAAAGTATAAAAAGCAGAGAAAAAGAAAGTGAATGGAAATTAGAAAATATAAAAATGGAATCTAAAAAAAAGTTCAAGTCAACCAGAATTAGTATTAAGCATTTAATCTTGTATGTGACTAAATGGAAGTTATCACAGTAGTGTGGAAACAAAGGAAGCAGCCACATGATGCTCATAAGGGATAGATCTAAAACAGAATCTCACAGACGGGTATGAAATATACAAGTAGAAAGACATATAAAGGGCAACACAAACCAAAATGTAATAAAGTGGTGTATAGGTAATTCATGTCCTTCAAAAAAGAATTTTAGGCAAAAACATATAGGACTCTACATAATAATGGAATTAATAAATCAAAATGATAAAAAGTCATATATGCAACTAATAAAGCAGTGATATACCAAGCACATTCTCAGAATTGTTGTTAAATTTAACAAATCCACAATTACAGAGTTTGAAGGAGCTATTCTACCTAATAAACATAGGACATATAGACAAAAAAAATAGTACATTTAATAATGGTTTAAAAAATAGTGAGCAACTATGTTTTCAACCAAGCTTAGTTATATGTGTATGTATACTCATATGTGTATTTATATCTTTATAAATGTATGTATATGTATGCAATGTATGTATGTATTATGCATATGCAAATTTAAAAACAGATAATTTGCATTCATTTTATTCATTTCATGATCAAATGTAAGTTCCAAAAATAAAATTGTCAAGGCATAATGTTACAATGGAATACATTTCCAAGAATTCATATTATAAAGCTACGTGTACTGGATGGAAGCAATTGTGTAAAACTCATCCAATAATATGATATGTTTTACAAGTAAAATAAAAAAATGTATAGTAAAAGGTGCACAAAAAAACATGATGTTCATAATTGAAAAAAAAATTTTTAACGAATTTCTGAGAAACAGAAAGAGACAGAGTGTGCATGAGGGAGGGGCAGAGAGAGAGGGAGACACAGAATCCGAAGCAGGCTCCAGGCTCTAAACTATCAACACAGAGCTCGACTTGGGGCTCCAACTCACCAACTCCGAGATCATGACCTAAGCCAAAGTTAGATGCTTAACTGACTGAGCCACCCAGGCACCTCTAAACATAATGTTAGTAATTTACTCATAATTATAATGTACAATGTAAACTACAAATCAAACACTTTTAAATAATAACAAATTATCATACATGATATATTAAAGGTTTCAGCAAAAATAGTATTTAAAAGGAAGTTATTTTTTAAATATAGGTATTAATAAAATTATTTAAAAGGATAATGAGGTGCCTCTGTGGCTCAGTCAGTTAAGCTTCCAACTCTTGACTTCATCTCAGGTCATGATCTCACCGTTCATGAGACAGAAGCCCCTATCGGGCTGACAGCACAGAGCCTGCTTTGGATTCTCTCTCTCTCTCTCTCTCTCTGTGCCTCTGCCCTGCTTGTGCTTACTCTCTTTCTCTTTCTCTCAAAATAAATAAATGTAAAAAAGGGAAAAAAATAACAAAACTAAGGAATATGCAGACTGCAGGATATGTAAATAATTGCAAAATTAATAAAATAGAAAAACAATGAGAAAATAGGAAGGATGAACAAAGCCAAAAGGGCTCATTCATTGAGGCCAGTCCTATCTCCCCTCTGACCTCACCAAACAAATCAGTGCTCTACAAAACTGTAAAGATAAAAGAGAAAGATCACAAATAATAGTTTGAACTAAGGGCCACAACTTAGATAAATGGAAGTTACATAGTTTTGTAGACAGAAGTAAAAATTTAGTAAATTAGAAAAATGCAATACATTTTGAAGACATTTATTGTTAAAATGGACTCGAAGAGAAATGAAAATTCAGTGAATAAAAACAATGGATACTAAATTTGTAATCAGAATTATCCCTTTTAAAGGCCACTAGATGGCTTTATACACAAGTTTGAACAAATCTTCGAAGAACACATAAACCCTTTTGTTATGCAAACTCAGAGAATAATGAAAGAAGATTATTATTAAGACACTTATTTGGATAGGACGCCTGGGTGCCTCAGTCCGTTAAATGTCCAACTCTTGGTTTCGGCTCAAGTCATGATCTCACAGTTCGTGGAGGAGAGGCCCACATGCTCTGTGCTGACAGCTCAGCAGAGCCTGCTTGGGAGTAACTCACCACCCCCCCCCATGCTATGTCTCTTTCTCTCAAAATAAATAAATAAACATTTAAAAATGTAGTGGTCTGTGGAATTTAAAAGTTTTAAAAAGAGGTATTTGGTTAATATAAACTGGACACTTCACTGGAAAATGTACAATTCCAATTCATCTCATCCATAAAATATGTGCAGTAGTAAAGCAAATTTAGTGATGTATGCAGGGAAAGAAGATATTTCAACACTAGAAAATCTCATAGTACCAAACACCACATTGATAGGAGAAAAAGGCAATAATCTTAAGATAACCTCAATATGTACCTATTATCGATCTATTTGTTGAATATTACCTTTGTATAACATGTGTTATATTACATAATAACCACATGTAATTATATAATCACTGCATAACATTCAGCACTCTAAGATAAATGTTTCCTCTATGAAATTGTAAATCGCTCTCATGGCTAATAGCAAAGGATGGTAGAAACGTTCTTGTTAAAGTCACGAACAGGATAAGACTGTTTCCTATCACTACCCAGGTAATCAGTTACAAAATGAAATGAGAGGCCTAAAGTGTCTAAATATAAAGAGAAAATGAAAAAGTGTTGTAATTTAGGGAAGATTATCTGTGTAAAACTAATCCCCAAATTCTAGCCAACTATTAGAACAGAGTTCAGTGTGAAAGCTGGATAAAATATTAACAGGTAAAATATGGTATATGTTATTTATGTTTCCTTAATTTCTATTAATAGTTTATAAGATACTACAGAATGTCAAGAAGAAGTAATATGAGTGTATTTTACCCATTATATGTCATAAAACTGTAAAAATATATTTGTGTCTCTGTGTTCCTCTTCCTGACTACACCAACATTCTTTCCTCATAGAGTCAAACACTTATTTTGGAAGAGAACTGTCACAGTCTCTTCCAATATGTATTATTTAACCAATATGTATTATTTTGAATGTTTTAAATATTATAAATAGAATTGTATTCCACATCAACATAGTTTTCATTTTTTTAGAATTAGGTTTTGGCATTTATCCATATTGTCACATACTACTATTACATCTTTTTAGCTTATTTATTTATTTGGGAAGAGACAGCGACAGTGGGAGTGGGAGGAGGGGCAGAGAGAGAGGGAGCATCCCAAGCAGGCTCTGCACTGACATGAACTCATGAACTCATGAGATCATGACCTGAGCTGAAACCAAGAGTCAGACACTTACTTGACTAAGCCACCCAGGTGCCCTTCATTAGTTTATTTTTATTGCTTTATGGTAGTTCATTGTAAGGGCATATTGCAACATATCAAATTTTTTCATATTGAACATTTTATTTGGTTTCAATACTTCTGTGATTTAAAATATTGCTTCTATGTACATTCATATAAAGGTCTCATGCTACATTTGTGAAATAGTCACTAGAGTTCATACCTCTAGTAGAATTGATGAGTCATAGGCTGTGTGCATCTTTATCTTTAAATATTGCCAAATTCTTCTCTAAAATATGGATAAAAATGTACACTCCCCAAAGCAGAGTAGAATAATAATCCTTATCATTGGTATTGACAGAGGTTTTAAAACATTTCCTGAATTTGAAGACTATCGTGGTATTAATTTTGCCTACTTGACTAGTAGGGAGGTTAAATGTCTTTTCACATATTTATTGGTCACTTGGGTTTTTTCTCCTAAGATTTACTTCTTAATCATTTGCATGGGTATGTGTGTACTGAGGGCTATTTTGCTAACCATGCATCTCAAATTCTTTCTAGTATGCAAAAGCTGGGAAGTCAAAATCAACTATTTCAAAGTTCCCTTAACCTGACAGTTTCCCCTTCCCTTACATGCTCTGACAGATATATTCATACTACACTTTGATGTGGAAGTGAGTCATGTTGGGCAGAAGCATCATTCTGCTTATGTTGATTTTGATAAGGTGCTGAGGTGCTGAGATCAGGCACTAAAGATTTCTAATTTTCTTTATAAATTGTTTTGCTACTTTTTATGCATCCCTCAATGCTATCTAGTTATTTTTTATTGATTTATTTATTAACTTCTCAAACTATTTATCCATCTATTTAGAGCTCCATGCAGCTGTGCAGAAGACAAGGGTCTTCTGAGTTTATAGGTATGTATCGGTATACTGCTATCTTAAACAGTTTTAAATGTCACTTTTTTTGCTACATATTCTAACAACTATTGCTTATATATTAGCAATTCTTGATATTAAATTTAAAAATTTTTAATTGTTTTTATTTATTTTTGAGGGGGGAGAGAAGAGGCAGAGAGAGAGAGAGACACAAAATCTGAAGCAGGCTCCAGGCTCTGAGCTGTCAGTATGGAGCCTGACACAAGGCTTGAACTCATGAACCATGAGATCATGATCTGGGCTGAAGTCAGATGTGTGACCGATTGAGCCTCCCAGGTGCCCCTTTTTCTTGATATTTTATAATCACTTTCACTGCAAAATAAACCACCACACAATTCAGTCACATATGAGA
Organism: Suricata suricatta; assembly: GCF_006229205.1. Classification (NCBI taxonomy): domain Eukaryota; kingdom Metazoa; phylum Chordata; class Mammalia; order Carnivora; family Herpestidae; genus Suricata; species Suricata suricatta. Next base: position 141,284,644 of record NC_043701.1, on the reverse strand, counting down.
ATAAGTATTTATCCTAATGTTCACAGATCTACACTTCAGCTAAGGTGACTTCACCTCAGGTTGTATGTCTATGAGTCAGTGAGGCAGGTGAGCTCTCTGTCTCTGCAGGGAAAGGATCAGTAATTTTCCCTCTACCTTTCTAGGTTCTTGGCTGAACTCTTGCCATAATAAAAAACAGATTAACAGAAGAAAAACAGAGAAGTCCAGTAACATGTATACCTCCTGTATACATAGGAGGTACCCAGGAAAACTGAGTAACCCCCAAAGTGGCCCAAACTACCACCTTAAGTACCATCTATAGCTAAAGACAAAAAAACTTGTTAGAGGAAGTAGGAAGTTACCAGGCAAAACACAGTAATCAAGGGTAAGATTGTGATGCAGATTTACGTCCTCACCTTCTCCATTGATAAGAGTGTCTAGAAAAGTAGATATCATCCTCTTCCTGGTACAGAGAAGAAAATACTCTTGCAAAAGGAGACTTTCCTTACAAATATAAATATCTCTTACAAAAAGATCACTTCTCAGTTTTCAGAGCTTCTCCTTTGTCTACTGCTTCTTAAAATTAGACCTAGAAAAGAGTCCTTATGCCAAAGAGGCATGTTTTGGGGTGACATATTCTGCTCCTTTTCAGAGTTCATTCTGGAGACTAGCAAAAGGGGAAATGACAGCATAACTCGCCACTGGTTACTGGTCCACATACTCATTCAAATTCAGAATGGTCTAGAATAGAAGTTGACAATCACAAAAAAACATAGGGCACTGGTAAAAGTATTTAAGCAAAAATGAAAGACCATATAAGTACTTGTTTCTCTTCTCTCTACTTTATAAAAGCAATTGTAGAAAACAATATGAATCTAATTGTATTGTTGGAACTCTAACATAGAGAAATGTAATATATTTGCTAATAACCTAAAGGAGAGGCTGGGAGCAAAGCTGTGTTGGACTAAGGAAATTAAGCCGAATGGTAACATAAGCCCACAGGGACAAATGAAAAGCACTATTAATGGCAAATAAGAAAATAAATATAACAAGCTCTATAAATATATACTTGCTCTCCTTTTCTCTGAGCTTCTTTAATTAACATAAAAAATATAAAGTAATAATTGTAAAAGTTTTTACAATGTATTATTGAGTTTATAGCATATGTAAGTGTAATATGCACAATCATAGTAGAACAAAAAGGAAAAGGAACTTGAGCTATCTAGGAGTAACATTTTTATATCCCACTGATTAGCATAATTTATTAAGTTAAATATAAATTATGTTCATATGAAGTTGTTTTTCATAAGATGCATATGGTAAATCCTAGAGCAAAGAACCAAAAATATAGTGAAAAGGTTCTTTAAGGAATGAAAATGTTACACTAAAAATATTAATTTAATGCAAAAACAAGCATAAAGGACTAAGGGTCAAAAGAATCATGGGATTGTAGAAAACAAAAAGTACAAAAGGCAAAGGCAGATTAATGTAAAGCCAGCCCCATTAACAATAACATTAAACTAATTGATTAAGTAATTGACTCAGTGGCAAAAAAATACATGAACCAACTCTATGCCTTTTACAAAGGCCATATTTTAGATTCAAAGATGCTAATAGGTTAAAGATAAAACAATGAAGGGGCACCCGGGTGGCTCAATCACTTAAGCATCTGACTCTTGCTCTTGGTTCAGGTCATGATCTCATGGTTCATGGGATTGAGTCGCACATCAAGTTCTGCACTGGAAGTGTGGAGCCTGCTTGGGATTCTCTCTCTCTCTTTCTTTTTGCCCTTCCTCTGCTCTCTCTCTAACTTTCTCAAAATAAATAAAAAAACTAAATATATTAAACAAATACAATGTTGGAAAATACACATAGTAGTTAACTATATGAGAGCTGAAGTGGCTATACTGATAATATCAGACAAAGCAGACTTCAAACTAATGTTTAAAATAGCACCATCCACAACCAAAAAAAAAAAAAAAAGAAAGAAAGAAAACAATTCAAATATTCATAAGCTATGGGTGGGTAAACAAAATGTGGTATCACAAAGTATTATTTCATTATGAAAGGAATGAAGTACTGATACATCTCCAACATGTGAAAATCTTGAAAATGGAATGCCAAATAATAGAAGCCAGAACAAAAGGCAACACATCATGTGATTTCACTTATATGAAATGCCCTAAATGGGCAAATCTATTAGACATAAAAGTGATTAACTGTTACCTGGATCTTGAGTGAGAGGGAAGTGGGTGATTGCTACTTCTAATGACCACAGGATTTCGTCTTGAGGTTCTGAAAATATTCTGGACCTAGACAGTGGCAATGGTTGCACAACTGTGTATATACTAAAACCCACCAAATCATACATTTTATACAACTACAAAACAAATCTTTAAAAATGAGCATTTTCACAAAAAGAATTATAAACAGAACAATGTGGCAAAAAAAGTAAGAAGAAAACATAAAAGTAGGAAGGAAACAATAAATATAAAGTTGTAGTTCTATGAAACAGACAACAAGAGAAAGACATAAAATTGGAGACAAATAACAAAACATTGTAAGACTAATCAAGGAAAAAAGGGAGATGATGCAAAATGGAAATAAATATAGTCATAGAAGATAATTAAAAATAATGAGTGTCACGATCACCAATGTCCATTGTGGACACTGCAGAAGACCACCAGCAAGATCCATTGATGAAGCAAAGCTAAATATAATAGATTTGCGATAGTAAGGGAGAACAGAATTTGTGTTTCAAAATCAAAACAAACAAAGGTATTTACAGGGATTAGATCCTGGAATGAGGGATTTTGAAGTGAGATGTACATGTTGGGCATGACCCGGAATTGGGTAGTGTCATTGACATGATGACATTGAATCAGTGTGTACAGAGAGGTGAGGATTTAGAAGTCAGTCTTGATGGGAAAGATGGTTGGTCTTCCAGGAAAAGGGATTTCCTACAGCAAGCGGCTTACTCTTTATTGACCTCAGTATTATTTATATTTATTAAGGAAACAAACAAAAAATGAATGATTCATTCTAAAATTGTTCAGCACAGAACAGGAAGTGGTCCCTGTTTCCAGTAATGTGCAACACAGAGGATTATTTGGTTTAAATTCTCAGACATAAGCCAAGAAATTAAAAGCTTGAAAGAAATATAAAAATTCTGAGAAAATGTAAAGATGTAATAAAAAGTAAATTTGAAAAATAGAACATTTAATAGGTGGAAATATATATTTTTTAATAATCAGACAAAAAAGACATAGACACTGGGGATGAAATAAAACTCTTTGCAGATGACATTTTATAGAATTCCAATGATTTAACAACAACTACAAACACTTGTAAAACTATAAGTGAATTCAGCAAGGTCATCAGATATAAGACCAATATACAAAAACCAATCGCATTTGTATATACTGGATTTTTAAAGTTATTTTTTTAGTGGATGATCTGGAAATTATGCTTAACATCTCAACATGTAACAAAGTTGTTTAGATTATTACCAACTTAATTTCAATAGTGTACAAAAATTGGGCTTCTATGTAACTCCATTGTCTCTCCACTCCTTTGTGCCTGAACACACACACAGTTACTCAACATATAAGAGACTTACTGGCACCAGGCACTTAAAGAAATCTCCATCAAATCATTAGCTGACCACTAAGCTAACTAAACGAAGATTTCAGTAGCCATGAATGGCAAAGAACGCAGGCTTTACAAGATTAGTTTGGGTAAATCACTAAAGAAATAACCATCCATATCAGCAAAAAGACACATTCTGTAAAGGAGGGAGAATCTGATTTCCAGAATTACCAAATGATATTATTTAAAATTTCTATCACTGTTTTCTGTTTTTTGTAATTTCTATCTCTTTGATGTTCTGTATTTGGTGAGACTGTTATCATACTTTTCTTTGGTTCTTTCAGCATCGTTTCCATTAGTTCCTTGGACATATTTAAAATAGCTGGTAAGTGTCATCTATGAATCCAATATCTGCTTATTTAAGGATAGTTTTATTGACTGTCTTTTTTGTTTCTTTGTATGGGCCACACTTTCTACATTGTTTGGTATGTTTTCCTGATAATAAATTTAGTGCTATAAGTTTTCTTTTGGTTTCCATCAGATTTAATGAGTTAGGTACCAATTATTGATCTGCTTCCAAAATTATCTCTCTGTTGTCATAAATTTGTCTTTTAAAAGACTTCATTTTTTGCCATTTCTAGGAGGTTTTGCAGTTTATTTGCAATAGGCCATGAATAATTGAAATTTAATGTTTCATTTTTAAAAACATGAAAAGAATATGGAAAATAAGTAACTGTTAAAACCACGTAGTTGGCATTTAGTGTTCATAATCTAATTCCTTCTATATATTTTATTAAGTTTGTTATATTTAGCAATTTAAAAGCAGAGATGGTGGTGATTGAATTGGTGGTGATTCTTTGGTTTATTTATCTTGTCGCGCCTTTCTTTAGATATTCCGTGATTTTTTCCATTGAATTGGCATATGAATTCATTTATCCGACTTACTTTCCATTTCATAATTTAGGTAAAAACCTTTGTGATTTCACTCTGAGATCATTGTTACATATCGAACAGTTGATTCTCTTTCTTCCCTTATTTTCTTCTAATAATCATTACTTATTCAGCCCCAATCTTCTCCTAAATGTTTCATGCTCAAAATCATAAAACCTAGATTTTCTTTCAATGTTAACAATTTTCCTATATTTCAATCACTCCATCATCTGTCCAAAATCTACATGCAGCGATGTACAAACAGAAGTATTTCATATTCTCTCTAGCATCACAGAAATTTGAATAGTTCTCTCAATCTGCTTTTTACTTCTGTGCTTTTAAATACTCTATGCTTTTAAAATATGCATGCCATCCTACCATCTCAGAAAACTGCAGTAGGTTCTTCAAACCTAGATATTATACCATGACACATACCTCAAAAAGTTTACCTTGATTGCTCCCCTTTCTGCAGTTTATATTCATATTTATTTTACAAATTTAACCATAAAAGTTTACACTGTGCTAGACACTAACCTTCTTAATCTTTATGACCCATGATATTAATCTTTAAGCTCTAAAACTTCAAAATAGCATAATATAAAATACCAAGATTTCATAATGTTTCATGGTATCCAAGATAATTCTGAGCTATGAAATTAAATACTGGTGGACTGACTCTTCCATTCTTTGGAAAGATGAATCATACCATCATCAGTTGATGAAATTAATTGTTACATGAAAGATTATTTCACTAACTATGTAGAATGATTGGACAATGATTCAATATGATAAGAGATGAGTGGGGAAAATCACCTCATGACTTAACTGCCAGATAGCAATTTGAAGATGTTCAATAAGATAGGATCAATTATCACTGAAAAATATTCCCGGTTATACATTCTACAGAAAAATATATAATAGTGTATAAAGATCTGTGTTCTTTTTTTTTAATGTTTTATTTATTTTTGATACAGATAGAGTCAGAGCATGAGAGGGGGAGGGGCAGAGAGAGAAGGAGACACAGAACCGGAAGCAGGCTCCAGGCTCTGAGCTAGCTGTCAGCACAGAGCCTGACGTGGGGCTCGAACCCACGAACGTGAGATCTGACCTGAGCCGAAGTCGGAGGCTTAACCGACTGAGCCACTCAGGCACCCCAGATTTGTGTTCTTAAGAATGTAGAAAATGTATAATTATACTTGCATGGATATGAGGTATGGTTTCAAGCTTTTCCAAAATATTGGTCTTTGATAACCTATACAAAAGATGAGTTTAGTGTGTCTGGCTTCACAGGTGCTTTAAGACAGCTTAGAAAATATCTATGATTGTCATGTGAAGTAAAGAAAATTAGCTTCGATGCATTCTGAGAAACAGCTGTATGCTATCAGACCTGATTGGGGAGTGTTTTAACTATTTTGTTGGAAACAGTTGCAAGAATTCATTGTATCATCTGTGACATCTGTTGTTATAAGATGTGGCATCTGGTTGCAAGATCACTGGTTTGGTATAATTACAGAAAAACGACAATTTTTTTTCACATCTTAGGGTTGGTGAGGGGTAACACTAGAGATGGGACATATTTTTAAGTGTGTATTTTTTAAAATGTGTGAGTACAAAATCATCTATGCACTTCAACTTTAGGTTTAACCTTACTTTCTCCTCAGACCAGGACTGAACACTGTTTTGAAAGAGAAATTACCTGTTATCTCTGTGTGGTGTAAAATCATGAGAGGAATTCCCTCAGAAAATTTCCTGGTAGCCTCTCCCATTTGCCAAACAGTAAATACAAGTTTTCCCCAGGTCCTACCTTTCCAGTTTATGTCATCACTTCTTTAGGCTTCGAAAACCTACCTGTTGGGGCACTGGGGTGGCTTAGTGGGTTAAGCATCTGACTTCGGCTCAGATCATGATCTCAGAGTTTGTGGGATCAAGCCCAGTATCAGGCTCTGTGCTGACAGCTCGGAGCCTGGAACCTGCTTCGGATTCTGTGTCCCCCTCTCTTTCTGCCTCTCCTCTGCTCATGCTCTGTCTCTGTGTCAAAAATAAACATTAAAAAAAATTAAAAAAAAAAAGAAAACCTACCTCTTTACATACATTTAGTGTGACTATAGTGCAGGCCTCTCTCAAAGTTCTTCTAAATGTCATGCCAATTCTATGTCTAAAATATATCATGGATCTATCTTTTCATCTCCATCTCCCATATTTTCTCACAAGTCTGAACCTCTGAAGCTATTTTTTCCCTCAATAATCACACCAGGTTTCAGTCCAATATCAAAACAACATGTCCAAGCCAGCTTTCTGGCTTACAGTAGTACTCAGAATTTTCCAGCTGTAGGTAGGAGAAAGGACTGAACATTTCTTAAGCAAGTAAGAAGCTCTTATCTCATAAGACGTCCAGAAGTGGTATATTTTCAGCAGCTTTATTACACATCAGAACACCCCTTACTTCACTCACGTATCCACTCAGTACATTGTAACTGTCTAGTAAGTACTCATTATATGTCATATTTGCTTCTAAATACTTGATTTATATCCTTGGATAAAATAGTTCACTGCCTTGTGAAAATTACATCTCCACTGTGGGTAGAGGGTAAATACTAAACACTACATACATTAAAAAGTAAATAATTTCTTGTGTTAAAAGATAATAAAAGCTTATTGGGGAAAAAAGGAGCAGAGGGAGAGTAAAAGATTGAGGGTGCAGAGTGTGGAATTTTAAGTAAAATAAGCAACCTTTGAGAAGGTGGCATTTGAGCTATGTCTTCAAGGAGAGGAGGTACTTTACCAGGCCGATACCTGGGGGCAAAAATCCAATTAGAGGAAACATCTAACGCAAAAATCCCAAGGGAGGACCGTGCCTGACAAGTTATAAGAACTCTAAAGATGTCAGCAAGGCTATATAACAAAGTGAGAAAATGATAGAGTAGAAGAATTTAATTTAGAAAGGGAATCGGAGCTTTGTAAATAACGTTGAGTGCATTGGCTTTTATACACTTTGAAATCTTAAATGATTACCAGCTTTTAATTAGAGGAATGGCATAAGATGATTTACTATTTTAAAGGATCACTCTGGCTGCTGTATCAACAAGAGATTCCAGAGGTGGCTCCAACCAAGTTTGAAGCAGTATTGGAGCAATCCAGCGGAAGTGACAGGGTCTCACAGCAAGTGGCTGGTGGTAGAGTAGTCAATGGACTTTATTAGGAGTTCAACTTTTTGATATTTTTCTTCCCTATTACAGTTTAATTGCAATTCTATTGCTGATATTTTGTCTTATTAAGATTAAATATATGAATATTTCCAAAATTTTACCATCCAGTAATTCCAATAAACTGATTTATATAATTTTATATGTTTTTCTTAAATTAATAATTTCCTGCATCATGTGTTTCCAGGAGAGGATATCTTCAAGGGATAATTATAAATTTTCTATTTTGGATTCCTAGGATTCTTTCTTCCTAGATTATTACCTATAATTTATTTCAAATATCTCTTGTTATTCTGATCCAAATATTACACACCTACCACTGTGGTCCCCCTTAAAGGCAAGTCGAATCATATTAATATGATGTTTGAAATCCCCAAATAAATATCACCAATACAATATAAGATTTTCTTTCCTTGGGGCGTCAGACATACTTTTCAAAGATGTTTGTTTCCAGTGATCTTTTTCAGTTTCATTTCTTGCCATCAGACTCTCAATCTCCAGCCACTCTATTTGCCTCATCCTTACTGTACCCTGTTCCTTCACATTCTGTGCCTCTTCTTAGAAACTTTTCCTTTGTTAAACCTGTTTATACCTGTTACCATAGCACTCTGTATACTGAACTACAGGAAATAATTGTAGATGTGAACCATCCATCTGAGGAGACATTTGGGATTGCTAATTACCCTCTAACACAAATTTGTGACTAGGTGACCAAATGTGATACACACAATGAGTATACTCAGAAATACTTAGGGAAAGTCCTTAGCCATGCGTACATGTGAAGGGTAAGACTCATGGTTTATTTTCTTCAACTGACAAGTTTTCCTTTCATGGGTTAAAGCTATGTTAAGTGTTTTTTTAAAAGGTTATCTATTTATTTTGACAGGGAGAGAGAGAGAGAGCTCAAGGGAGGGGCACAGAAAGAGGGAAAGAGAGAGAGAATCCCAAACATGCAGGGTTCAAAATCAGAAGACATGAGATCATGAGTTGAGCTGAAACCAAGACTCTGACACTTAACCGACGGAGCCACCCAGGTGTCCCAAAGCTATTTTAGTCACTACCTATACACTCAGGGGTAGTCCTGCCTTCATATCTCTTAAAGCCTCTAATTTTCCTAATTACTTGATACATAACCTAATAATTAAGCTGATGTCTTAAAATCATGACATTCTAGCCGAAATAATTTCTATCTTATAATACATTAATGTGTGATATAAAGTGGGTGATATTTTGTTAGAGAAAGAAACTCTACAGGGGATTATAAAATCAACTCCTCAATACCACTATGACTCAATAGCAAAGCTTCTTTGGGGGGAAATCCTTAATTTATTTCTTCACACTCTTTATTATTTATCTTTTGTTTTGCCTTAATTAGCTTTTCCATAGATCAAAGCTGAACTTGGTCTTTCCTGATTTGTTCTCTCTACTGTTGCAAGAAAGAAGTGGAAAAAGAGGAAAGAGAATGACAGCTCTGACATCTTGATGAAGGAGAATTCAATATTTAGCAAATTTGCATGTCATCAATAAATGCATTAACAGTGGAGCACCTGGCTTCTTAAGCATACGCTTTAATAAGCAGACGGTTCTGACTGAGTGACCATTTTAAATACCTACTCTACATAGGCTTTGACAATTTGCTTGAGACGGGCTTGTATTGCACATCAGTTCTATGGTATCTTCAAGAACAGTCAATCTAGTGATATTTTCCAAGATGTTAAAAATCAAATTTAAAGTATGCACATATATTTTAACTTAAATCCCATCTCTTGCTTGTTGCTTATTTGTGTATGTGGTATATGTGGCACAAATGAATTGTTTAAAATAATTCTGGGGCACCTGGGTGGCTCAGTCGGTTGAGCGTCTGGCTTCAGCTCAGGTCATGATCTTGTGGTTCGTGGGTCTGAACCCCACATCGGGCTCTGTGCTGGCAGCTCAGAGCCTGGAGCCTGCGTCCGGTTCTGTGTGTCCCTCTTTCTGCCCCTCCCCAGCTCATGATCTGTCTCTCCCTGTTTCTCCCTGTCTCTCAAAAATAAAAAATGTTAAAAAATTTAAAAAATAATTCATATCAGGTCACATCCCCTGCCCCACCTTAAATACACCTTATGCCTCTCACTGATGTTTCTATGTTTTCCATCTTGCTTGTCTGTTTCACCCTTCTATCTCTCCTTCCAGACTTAATTTTACGGTTTCCTTTGCTGAGATTTTACTGATCCTTCTCCAGCCCAAATTAGCCATTCTCTTTTTGTATTCCCACAGCATTTCATTCATCATGGATACCCTGAATTACAATGCTGAATTTTAAAGAGAAGCAATTTCCTCAACCTTCTCAGTGCTAACATGGGGCAGGAATTTCTTTGAAAACAGAAAGACATAATTTTATAATTATATTTATTTTTTATGACTCTCTTGCCTTGTGTGTGTGTGTGTGTGTGTGTGTGTGTGTGTGTGTGTATTTTCAAGAGATTAAACTAAGATTTGATGTTAGGCATAAATTCAGAGAGGAACACTGAAGAAAGGAGTAGAAATATAGCTTCTTGTTTATATGAAGTGCAATTTATGTAACGGGAAAAATTACAACTTCTAGGTTAGAGATGTTTTTATAATTTCCTTCTTATTTTCAAGAATGTGTATAAACCTACACTTTTGCCCTAAGCCCACTTGTGAGTATTTGAGGCATAAAAAGTATAGAACTAATATTAGGATGAGTAACTTGAGTGTAATAAAATACATTATGCATTAGGATCAAATCATTTCTGAATAAATATAAATAGCAATTCCAGAGACATGAGCAAATGGATTAATCTCTACAGCAAGAAAGAAACAAAATGGTATGTTTTGTAATATAGAATACATTTTTAACTTTCTAAAGTGGCCATTCCCCTGGAGTCTTCCTTAAATGAAAGGTCAGCTCGATTCTCAGGCATTTGAAGTATTTAGAGCAGAGAACATTTTCAAAAGAAGAAATTAGTAAATACTGGACCCTATACTTTCTTTAGGCCACTCACATTCTAACACCTACCATTTCCTGAATAATTACACTGTGCCAGGCACTGTGATCAGCATACATGATACATATTTTTGAATGTTAATTTATTTATTTTTAAAGAGAAGGCAGGTGGGAAGCGCAGAAAGAGAGAGAGAGAAAATCCAAAGCAGGTTCTGCACTGTCAGCTCAGAGCCCCACATGGGGCTTGATCTCACAAACTGTGAGATCATGACCTAAGTCAAGATCCAGAGTCAGATGTTTAAATGCCTGAGCCACCCAGGCATTCCTACTATTTACTATTCCATTTAATCCTTAAAATAATCTTACAAGGCAACAAATGCAAATCTTATAAGTTGAGAAAAGGTAGGTATTTTGTTGAGGTTCAAACAGCCTTGAAATGTTAAAATCACCATACACATTCATGTGTAAGTGAGTCCAGAATTTAGAGCTGTGCTGAATCCTCCCTATGCCAAGAAGGAAATGAGAGTGACTTCTAATGTTTTTGAGGATATTTTCAATTATATCCCCTGAAATTTATTAGGAACCTATATTTATTGCCAACTATCTCTGAGGGGTCTTGAATCTCTACTCCCCAGTACAGATGGGTATTTTGATAGTATATTCTTACTTATAGTTTATGAAATGGTTACTCTTTTTTTAAATGCCAATAAATATAAAGACAAAAATGATTGTAAGTACACTACTTACATAAATCTAGTTGACATTACAAAATAAAAGTAAAGCATGGATGTGGTTATAAAATTGAAATAGTAAAGGCATAACATAAAAAATATTAAAGTATTCCTTTTCACCGTCTTCTGAGTTCATTTTCTCCCAAATAACCTTTTAAAAATGTCCATGTAATTCTTTCCTGAAAAATAGTGCCATGACTATTTAAGCACGTATTTCTATAAATTACCTAAACAAATTCAATGATATATTATAAATTATATATTGGGTGTTTAAATGCTTATTAATTTCACGTAACACTTCTTCTACATTTGTCCAACATATATGGTTCTACCTCATTCTTCTTAACTCCATTATTTTAAATTTACTATAACTTAACTGATTATCAGTAAATGTTTTGGCTGAGTCCATGATTTGCTATTAAATCAGTACTGGAATGAACATCTTTATACATTTTCCTCGGCTACTTTATACAAGTGAGTTCTTACATCGTTTCTTGATGGTATCTCAGATTTATAATTAGTTGTTTCATGTAAACCGCTTTTTGTGTTGTAAGATGTGTGTGTACATGCGTGTGTGGTGTGCTTCTCTGTACAAATTAATGTCATTGAATCTCTCCCATTCACCTTAAAAATCAAACTGGATTCCTCCCTTTCATACATACCACACAATCAACCAACCAACTCTATTGGTCTTACTTTCAAAATATTCTCAGAATCAAACCCTTTATCATGACCTATGGTCATCTGTCTCACCTGAATGATTGTGACATCTTCCAAATCATCTATTCTCGATACTTTTATTTTTTAAATGTTTATTTATTTATTTTGAGACAGAGAGAGAGCGGGGGTGGGACAGAGAGAGAGGGAGAGGGAGAATCCCAAGCATGCTCTGGTGCTGTCAGCAGAGAGTCTGGTATGGGGCTCGAACCAACAGACCATGAAATCATGGCCTGAGACAAAATCAAGAGTCAGACGCTTAACTGACTGAGCCACCCAGGTGTCCCCATTATTGACATTTCATATCATTTCCAAATCATATCATCTTCCTACTGAAATTCTCATTCTGAGTAAAACCTCAAAGTCATGGCTGGTGTAAAAAGCACTGAGTCATTTAGTCCTTGGGTGTTCTGACTTTGGTCCCACTCCTTTGTCACTAGCTGGCCTCTTCCTCCCGCAATCGCATTGTCAAATATGCCTCCATTTCAGGTGGATTCCTCCCCATCCCTCCCACAGCTCTCAGGACCCTGTCCCTCCCTCCCTTCTTCAGCTTTTTAAAGCTCCTGTCCTTTACCAGCCTGTGTAAAAAGCAGTCCCCATGAACACATTTTCTTTACCTTGCTGTGCAATTGTTATTTGTATAAGAAACTCATCAACCCCTAAAATATTATGTGTTCTTTTTCAGATGAATCAATTTTAACTTTAAAAACAGAATCATAAGAGTTCTGAAATATATAGTAGAAAGGACTCATGAATAACATCTGTGAATTATTTATAATCATAGAGGGTAAAGGAATTTCTAAGCAGAGAGAATGGGATCTTGATTTACTAATATATTCCCCATCGCCGGTTATTGAATGATCTCTCTTTTCTCCCCTGATTTGAAAATACCACTTCTATTTCTCACTGAATTCCCATATCTACAGAAAACTATTTTGGGGCCACTTTATTTTAAACTAAACCGCCATGTATATTTAGAGGTATTTTGAGGTATTACATTGCTCATTGTCAAATTTCCCTTCATAAAGATTATTCCAACTTACAAGTCCAACAAATATGTGGCAAGTTTATTTTCCCATACCATTCACCAACAATCTTCAATTTACTATGAAAAACATTTTATATTTGCATATGCAGGTATTTGATTATTTAAGACAGGGTATATGTATACAGAACACATACTCAGATACTTGAAAATAACATATATGAAACTTCATATTTATATTGTTTTTAATAGGTATGAGTTTTTTAAATTATTAATCCTATTTAATTTGGGTCTATTGTTACAGATATAAAGTAATTTTATCAACTGAATTGTGCCATTCAGCTATATTTATGGAGTTTTTTTTCCAGTTTAGGAAATTATACATCTTTTACATTATCGAATATTAAAGTAAATATTATAGTATAAAAATACTTAAATTATTATTTAATTCATGGTCTTCTAAGGTATATTTTTAATGGGCCCTGAGAAATATTGGTTTGGTGGTCAGCTCTTCAGGCTTTTAGATTTAGTGTGGCTCAGATTTGGATCTTTCCTCTTTTTATATGATTTGCATTGTTTTGTGAAACTACCTTCTTTAGTCTCTATGTCCTTGTATTTGTAGTGGGGATAAAAAATATCAAACAAGAAGGGTTACTTATTTGATTAAATGGGAGAAGCCATTAATAGCTTACTGTGGTGACTGACAAAATTAATACAGTAATATTATAAAACACAGTTAAAATATATTATCACCTTAAATTCTTGAGTATTTGCTACAATATTTGCTCTATTACTTTCTAAAATTAGGCACTGAATAAGAAATATGATGTCAAT
>NC_043701.1:141231349-141270630 GCF_006229205.1 Suricata suricatta | reverse complement strand
CAAAGTGAAAATGCAGCAACTGGAAATGATGTAATTGTATTATCAAGTTTCTGTATCTGGGACACAGGCAAAAGTACATTATTACAACTGCAAAGTGTGCAATGACAATGGCAAGAAGTTCAGGGAAATGGAAGAACAATTTTTTTAGTACTTCTAGTTGGGATTTTCCGTTTTACAACGAATTTAAGATGTAGGAATGAAATAAGGTGTTTGAAAGAGCAGTTCAGCTGTCAATGTCACATTTCATTATACATGAATCAAACAATTCTCTTCCCATTAATGAGAGCTTTGACTGACAACATGATTAATTTACATATGGCTATGATGTCACATATCTGATTGAAAATGGTCTTGATGTCTAACAGATGAGTGTTCTAATTTGACACAAAATGAGGCCACCTTAGAGAACTCAACTACTGCAGTCTAACTTTTCCAGGAGGTTGCCACTTTTTCTATTCTCTCCCAAGATGAGACCAGCAACTTCAATGAAATTCTCTGTCACTGTGTGCTTTGGAAAGACTAATTATGTGACTTTCCAGACAGAGAATATGCATTAAAAGAATACTTTCTCAAATATATTTATGAATCTCAACACCTTAAATATGTTATATGTCAGAACCATCTATTTCTTTGGATAGCTCTAAAGTAGTACACATCATTAGTATGAGAGAGTATGTCCAAAATTTTGTTTGACGTACTTTGCAGAACTCAACATAATTTGGAATTTATTGATCTTCTGCTATATTCTGGATGATATTCTGGACACCATGCTAGCTCCTCTGAAAATTACAACCATAGGCAAATTTTAGGCAATTAGAATATTGATAGGCTAAACACAGAAAGTTTAATACAAAATAAGCTGTAATAGATAAAAATTGATGAAATAAGTGCCATAGGAACAAATAAGTGGATACATTTTCTGATTGGATTATGGTGGAGTAATTGGTGAAGTAGTATTTGATCTGAGCTCTGAAAACTAAGAACTTTGCATGTAACATTGGAGTAGAGAAAGTTTATGCTTAGAAAGAGGTTCAGTTTATAGCATAAGAGGAAACCTAGTACCCAAAAGAAACATTATGATGAGCTAGCTCAATACAAATAAACATATGTGTACTGAAATGGAAAATAATCATCATATACTAATACATGAAATAAACGTGAGACAAACTTTAAAAAGCATATAAATTTTAGTCTAATTATTGTGAGAAATATATACATTGTTCATTTATTTATATAAGTGCATTGACCGAAATCGAAAATAAAATGTACTGATATATTAGGAATAATTGGTTTAGGTGGCGACAATCTAAATATTCTAAATATCTTCAATAACTGTAATACATTTGTGTTATAAATTTTTGGAAAAATCTTGACATTTCATTAATTTCTTCCTTGGATCAATTGCAAGTTGTTTGAATTTGTGACTTTGGACAGGTTACAACAGAAACTTGTAAAAGCACAAAATAAAGCATGATGGGCTCTAAATTTTAATAAGTCAGTGAGTTCCTAAAGATGAAGTTTCGTCTGTTAGTGAAAACTATAGCAAGTCAAAAGCAACAGAATGCTGAGAGATGGCACAGGGAATCAAGAAAAGTCTTTTCAAATATTTCAAACATAAAAGTAATTCAGAACATGAAGTCCTGAGTCCATTAATAAATAAAGAGAATATGAAATCTACAATAACATAAAAATAGCTATGCTGTTGACTTGCTTTTAAGATGGATGTCTAACAAGAGCTGTTTTCTTTTAAGATGATATAGCAATCAATGAGGGTAAACGTGATGGAAATAAACACTCTCCACATTTGAGGCTAAACAAATCACTATCTAGGCAACACAGTTTCCAGGGTGAAGAAAATCAGATGATAAATTGATACGATTCTGTAAAACCTTGAAGGAACTTGAACACTGCTTTCTAATGCTACATGAATATATAGAATAATGAATGATTAACAAGTTGTGAAACATTAGATTTTAAATGTGATTTTAAGAATGAGGAAGAATATCAAAAGAATTTTTGAAGAAGCACTGGTATGAATATTTAAGTCACTCATGTGTAAAACTTAAAAGTTTTTTTTGTTAGAATCTCAAGGTTTTCGTTAGTAGATATAGAATGCTTTAGAATCACAATTAAATGGGTGATGTAGGTAAGCTCATCCAAACAGTAATTTCTTCTCTATTCATTGCCATCTATTTGGATTTTGTTCTTCAATTCTGGCACTCATTTATAATTACTGTGAATATATTGATTAGGGTAAATTTTTCCATTATTTAAAAAATTTGTTAATGTTTATTTATTTTGAGAGAGAGCAGGGGAGGGGCAGAAAGAGAAGGAGACACAGAATCTGTTGCAGGCTACAGGCTCTGAGTTGTCAGCACAGAGCCCCATGTGGGGCTCAAACCCACAACCGTAAGATCATTCCCTGAGCTGAAATCAGATGCTTAACTGTCTAAGCCAACTAGGCATCCCTAAATTATTCCATTATTATAATTTACCTTGTAAATCATATGTTCTAGAATCTTTATCAATTCCTAATGAAATTGCAGTGAGTTAGTTAACTAGTTAGTTAGTTAGTTAGTAGGTAGGTAGTTATGCTTAGCTAGATCAACTTTGTACTGGCATGATTTTTCTTATGGACTGTTTAACTTGCAAATAAACTAGTAAGATAATTTAATTTTTTTCTGTTGTACTTCAAATATATGCCTCTGAAAGAGTACATTGTTTTAATTCCATGACTTATTCAAACTGATACTATCTTAAAACCGATGGTAGATATCTAGGCAGGGACACAATTGATAAGAATTTTTCAGAAAGAAATACATATATTTTCCAAAGACCAAACACTATTTGTATTTGCAAAGCCTAACTTCTAATAGTAGTAAACATAGCCTGACCACAATTAGCCTAAAAATTATATTAATCACCAGTTTAATAGGATTTAAAAAGTGTTATCACAATTAATCTTCACAATAACACTTTTTTAAAGAGACATTAACTTTTAACTTTGTTGAGGGATATTTATGGAATATTTGATATATCTGTTATAGTTTCATATATTTTCATAGCTAGCTCTTTCATATTTACCCCTTTACGGTTCTATTACAATTTATTTGTTAAGTAAAAAATTGAGGTGAGATTTTGGTGGAGGTTAAATTAGTTATATTGTAGTGTTGTATAGTATGACATATGAATTGTATTGGGCTTATAATAACTAATTTGGAGAACTAACTTCTTACTAATATTAAAAGTCATTCTATCCAAGAGCATGGGAAAACTTTCCCTGTGTTCAGTTTTAGTTTTATAATTTTCAATTTATTTTATAGTTTTACATAATTTTTACATTGATTTTAGACTTGTCTTAAGTAGTTTGCTAGCACTGGAATACATGGCGTGTTCCAGCCTGTTTGACTCATGCACCAAAAGCTCATGAGCCAGAAGCAACCATCTACTGAAGAAGAAGGAAGGAAAGGAGGGTTAACAGTCTTAGCAACTTTTGCTGTAATAACTCAGCCAGTGAACCTGAGCCATGCTCTTTGCCAGGTAAATCTACACTCAGCCCTTCAGGCATTCGGCACAAAGGCCTTACCTTTTGCAGAAGTACTTTCCAGACTATTAATAGAACTTGGTTCCAGTCTTCATTAAGATCTTGTCACCTTTCTATCTTTCAGGCATTGCTTTGTCTGGGGGTGAAGCACCTTCACTTACTTTGTACTATCTTTATTAATAAATTTTAAAAATATGTATCATTTTCATCATTTGAGGGGGACTTTGAGAAATTGGTGCTGGTCCGGTATGTCTTCAATGTATCATAGAAAGTTGGGAAAAAATACTAGTTCCTAAACCCATGATAAACTTTTGAAAAACATACTTATACTCACTGATTGTGTTTCTTAGATTCCTCAGTCTCTATTAATTCGGCTTGTGGCCCCAACATCCTGTAAATAACCATTTATCAAGGAAATCGGTGGCCTCTAGTCAATATATCCTTGTATATTTCTAATTTTTTAAATCTGTAAATTTTTGCAAGCTTATTTCTTTTCCTTCACCCACAGTAATGTTAAATTTTGTATCTTAGTTTGATTCTGTAAAATATTCTTTCTAAATATTCCAAAAGGTTATTTGAACATTTATTTTGCAAAAAAAGAAAACCCTCCAATTAAAGAATAATGTATCATCAATTTATAACACCCATGAAAAATTAGGAATTTAACATGGTATCATTTCTGTTCCTGAACAGACTTACCTTGATGTATAATACACTAATGACTTCTACTATTCAGATGATCATTATATATTTTTTTATATATCTTCTCTTGATCTTTTATATTTGGACTAATTACTATCAAGACATTTATTTGGACCTTAATTTTACTATATTGGCTAAATTACTCACAGACACTTGTTTTAGATCTTCCTTTTTATTAGGGCCTATATTATGAATTGTTTTTAGTGAGTGAAGTTCTTCCATCAGTTTTTTAGACATTTTGTATGAGTGGTAGCTTTTTAACTTCTTCATACTTCGTAGTGTTGGGCTGAATCAAAAATTCTTTTATCACAATTCTTTGAAAACAAAATCAAAAAGGAAAGATGCCTTAACTTACATGAAATTAGAAAATAAAACTTCAATATTATAATTTCTGCACAAAAATCTGTGTTATATTTTTATATTGTAATACCATTGTATTTTATTATGGTCAGTAAATGTGATTGAGGAAAAGTAGGAAACTTAATTTTAAAAAAATGAAAATTTGAGGCCCCTTCAAGGGTGCCTGGGTGGCTCAGTCAGTTAAGTAGCCAACTTCAGCTCAGGTCATGATCTCACAGTTTGTGGGTTAGAGGCCCATATCGGGCCCTGTGCTGACAGCTCAGAGCCTGGAGCCTGCTTCAGATTCTGTGTCTCCCTCTCTCTGACCCTCCCCTGATCATGCTCTGTCTCTCTTTCTCAAAAAATAAATAATAAAAATGAAAATTTGGGAGTGCCTGGGTGGCTCAGTCAATTAAATGTCTGACTTCATCTCAGGTCATGATCTCATGGCCTGTGGCAGGCTTTGTGCTGATGGCTCTGAGCCTGCTTCTGATTCTCTGTCTTCCTCCTTCTCCACCCTTCTTCCATTCAGGCTCTGTCTCTCAAAAATAAATAAATGCTAAAAAAAATAATGAAAAACATTAAAATTTTGCATTCTCATCAAAGATCACCAATGTTATTTCTTGGTTTAGATTCTTTTTTTGTTATTGTTAGTATGCTTTGTTTTTTAGCGTTGCTAGCTAAAAAGAAACTGTCTTATGGTTTAAAAATTTTAGTATATTTTCTAAAACTTCGCCCCAGAAGAAACATTTTCAGTTTTTCCATTCCCAAAAATCTAAAATTATTGATAAAATGCTTAAAATTAATTGTTAAATTAATAATCTTTTATTTTTGGATTTAAAAGCTCCTAGGAATTACATTTTCCTGAAAAAATTAGTATTTTAAGAATCAAATAACTATTTATTTCTCCATGTAAATATACTATAAAAATATTTTTCTTTAAACTTCTTTTAGCCTTATAGATTCAATTTATCAGTGTTCAATATGTCTTTTGCTGATAGATCTGATCTCTTACGGATTATCAGCTGATTCCAAAGTCCTCTTAGCAGCACTCTGGGTCAGAGAGAAACCTTCTACAACAGGATATTACTTGATATGTGTAATTCCTATATGAAAGTTAGTGGAAGGCTCTCCTAAAGACAATGTAGTCTTTTGATTCCCTATTTTTCAAGTGGAAGGCTTTGTTGAGTAATAGTCTGTAATCACCTCACTTCTTTTGCTAATTCATATAATTGCTGAAGATTCAGTTTACATCTATTCTGCACATTGCTTGAGAACCTGTGATAATATAGTCTGAAATAAAATTGAAAAAAATCACCTCTGTGATTGCCTACAGGCAAGTTGTGTGCTTTTCTAAAAATGCTGTTAAATTCATGTGAAAACTAATGAAAATATTTAATCAGAAATTGCAAAACAATAAACATTCACTGAACTACTTTTCTTTTACTGCTTTTAAATTTGTTTTGGTGTATCTCATTATCAATTTAATTTTTTAATTCAAAATATAACCTTAAGAAAATAATAAAAAAAGTTGTATTGTCTATAACTCAATGGCTACAAGATTTAATTTGATTTCTCTCTCTGTCTCTCCCTATCATCTACCTTGCCATTATATATCATAATCTAAATTTATGTATATTTAGTATACAGCTGAACTTAGAATGTAGATTCTTTTCCATATTATATTTCAAAAATTAATATATAAAAATGTTCTACAAATAAACATAATGTTTTCAATTATTTGCTAAGACCGCATTTAGCTGAGCGGCAGACTATCATAGTAATTTAATTCTGCTTCTTTTAGTCAAACATAATGTATTTCTTTTAGTGTGCTCTGTAATTGATCAATAATAGATTATACTTGGAAAAAGGTGACTACACTTAACGAGTAAATTTTGATTCCAGAAGGAGACTAAATTAAATTAAATATTGACTCCAGAGGGAGATTCACAAACATGAGTGTTCACAATTTCACAAAAACTAAGCTTCTACCTCTTACACTTTCTTTTTTAAATTTGTTAATGTTTATTTATTTTTGAGAGGGAGAGAGAGATAGGGTGGGGGAAAAGGGCAGAGAGAGACACACACAGAATCTGAAGCAGGCTCCAGGCTCTGAGCTGTCAGCAGAGTCCCACGTAGGGCTCAAACTCACAAGTTATGAGATAATGACTTGAGCCAAAGTCCAAAGCCCATCTGACTGAGCCACCCAGGCCCCCTTCTTGCTGTTTATTTTTACATCCAAAATAGTGTGTAACAACTTCAGTAGGTATTACTAGTGCTGGATTATAATGTTATTTAATTTCTGATTTATGCTTATACACGTTTACCCCAAGTTTATTTAATCTACATTTCTCCAGAGAGTAAATATTCTTCCATGTTCATTATTGTTTTCTCTAATGTATTCACATACTTCTGTCTGATAATGAAGTAGGTGTCAAATTCTTTACTATAATTTCCAGCGTATACTCAATATGTTGTAAATAATAATCCATTTCCATTGCATACAGCTATTTACTGTCATCTTTAAAAGTTTACTTGTTTAAACCAAATAAAAAAAAATCACTACAAATTGTTAACACTAGCCAAGTAAGTCCTAAAAGGCTAATACATTTTGTCAATACTATGAAAAGTGAAAGATAAACTTATTTTATTTGAGGCAATTTAAATTAAATCTTAGTAAAATATAAGTGGCCCATTGGTAGCAATTAAATATTAATGGCATATTTCCCTAAATATTATAATAAAGGTATGATTGAAGTTCTTAAATACTTTGCAATAAAATTGATCTTGATGCTTGTTAAAGATTGCTAGTATTTTAATTTTTCAGACTAAGTCTTAAAAAATATTCTAAGTTTTTGGTTGTTATTGGATGAAATTTTAATGTTAAAATGTATTACAATTTCCTCCATAAAAATATGACAGTAATTATATTATTAAAAAGAATTATTTTATTGACCTTTGATGGTAGGTTAACATTCACAAATTTAGAGAGAGCAGTTAGGACAAAGTTGATGCCAACTTTTACTTTATAGAAATTGATGTTGCTACCCGTATTATAACAGTATGAGAGCTCTAGAAGACCATTGTATGTACCAGGGCACATTGATTTTTTTTCCTAGTAAGGATAACATTTTTTTCTAGTAATGATACGTTTCCACAGAAACATAAAGATTCAGAAACCAATTTTGTGTTTAAATATGTAGGCTTGGAGTTCGGTCTAAATAGTGGCTAAGATGTTTTAAAAGTGTTACCATTTCTTGTTTGTTTGATCTCAAACGGTTAATAGCTAATCCACATATAAACCATTTTACTCATTTTCAGTGTAGACACTTTCATAATAAACCACTGGGAGTGACTGTTAAGCAGCTGCAGCTATTCACCAAGAAATGACGTTAAAAGAAACAATTTCAAATTAAAAACTAAGTACAGAAAAAGAAGAACACTTTAATAAAAGTGTTAACTATATCATTATCTAAGTAACAAAAAAAGTGAACTATATCAACAAATGAGTTTGTTAGGTTCTAGCACCTAAAGATAATGTTAATATTAAAAATATACTAATTAAAGGAGCCCGAGTAGCTCAGTCAGTTGAGGGTCTGACTGTCTATTGATTTTGGCTCAGGTCATGATCCCAGGGTCATGGGATTGAGCCCTACCTTAAGGTTAGTGCTGAGTGTGGTGCCTGCTTAAGATTCTCTCTCTCTCTCTCTCTCTCTCTCTCTCTCCCCCTTTTCCCTGTTCACATGCTCTCGCTCTGTCTCTCTCTCAAATAATATATATTTATATATTTATTTTTTAATGTTTTTTAAATTTATTTTTGAGAGACAGAGTGCGAGCAGGGGAGGGTCAGAGAGAGAGAGAGAGATACAGAATCTGAAGCAGGCTCCAGGCTCTGAGCTAGCTGTCAGCACAGAGCCCGATGCGGGGCTCGAACCCATGAACCATGAGATCATGACCTGAGCCAAAGCCAGATGCTTAACCGACTGAGCCACCCAGGCACCCCCACTTATATTTTTACATATACACTAATTAATAACATGGGGAAAAGATTAAAACATGACATTTAGGTAAATACCTACAGTATAGACATAAAATTATGTATTAAAAAAGTAATCAGGGGACTCCTGACTGGCTCAGCTGGTTAAGTGTTCAACTCTTGATTTTGGCTCAGGTTATGGTCTTGTGGTCCATGTGCTTGAGTTCCATGTCAGGCTCTGCCACTGGCAGCCTGGGGCCTGCTTGGGATTCTCTTTCTCCCTCTCTCTCTGTTTCTCCTCCTCTCACACTGGCTCAGTTGGTTAAGCATCCAACCCTTGATTTCAGCTGCAACCACAATCTGACAGTTCATGGGATCAAGCCCTACATCAGGTTCTATGCTGACAGCATGGAACCTACTTGGGAATCTCTATTCTCTCTTTCTCTGCCTCTTTCTCTCTCAAAATAAATAAGTAAGTTTTACAAAATTCCTATATATTCTAAATAAAGAACACAGAAATATGTAAAAATTACAAGTCATATATTTACTGCAACTGTTAAAGATCTTTTAAGTGTTTTTGTATTTTACACATATTCATATCAAATGTATACATAGTGACAACATTCATATCAGACAAAATGTGTGGAATTATAATCCTCATTTTATTAAACTAATATAAATAAATTTATGTATAGTGTATTACATATTATATATTTTATATTCATTTTATATTTTTAAATGATTGGATGACAGCTTCAACACCATTGTTAACCACATCATTATCCTGTAATTAAACTAAAGTAGGTCACAGTACATAAAACATAAACTAGTAAAACTGAAAATGGAGAAATAGTCAAATCCTAGAAGATAGTTGAAGATATTAACACTTCTCTTAACTCAGAAAAAAATAGACAAGATTGGATTAAGCATATGGTATATTTGAGCAAAACTTTAACCTAGGTGACTTTTCTTTAATAGCCTTATTGAGATTATAATTAATATACCATACGTTTTATTTAATGTGCACAATTCAATGATTTAAATGGATTCAGAGAACTGTGCAAACACCTCTACAATCTCATTGAGGACTTTCTTGCCATCAAAGAAAGAAACTTCCCAGTCATTTTCATTCAGTTCCATCCCTTCCAACCTCCCAGCATTGGGCAACTTCCAATCTACTGTCTGTCCCTATAGATTCCTCTGTTTTGGACCTTTCACAAAAATGGCACCACACAATATGTGACCCTTTGTGCTTGGCTTCTTTCATTTAACATAATGCACAAAGTTCACTCATGTTGTAGCATGCATTGGTACTTCATTCTTATTGTTGAACAATCATTGTATGAATATATTTCATCCTTAATATATCCAGTCATCACTTGATAGATTTTTGGGTTGTTGCTATCTTTTGGCTGAGTGAATAAGGCCACTGTGAATATTTGTGCATAAGCTTTTGGGTGAGGCATGTTTTAATTTTCTCTGTAACTGAGTTTTATAGAACATATACCCAACAGCGACAGAATGTACATGTCTGTAAAGTGATATGACTCAATTGTCTTGTCAAGATCAATCAGTAAATTTTATCATAAGTTCAACATATTTTTAGTAATGGAAAGCTTACATCCTCTGAACACAATGGAATTAAATCAGAATGGGGCATCTATGGGGCACCTGGGGGCTCAGTTGGTTAACCATCCGACTTACGCTCAGGTCATGATCTTGAGGTGAGTTTGAGCCCTGTGTCAGGTTCTGTGCTGACAGCTCAGAGACTGGAGCCTGCTTCGGATCCTGTGTCTGCCTCTCTCTCTGCCCCTCCCCCACTTGTGCTCTGTCTCTCTTGGTCTCTCAAAAACAAATAAATGTTAAAAATTATTAAGAAAAAAAAGAATGTGGCACCTATGACTGGCTCATACCATGATCTCATGGTTCACGGATTCAAGCACTGCATTGGGCTCTGTGTCAAGCACTGTGACAGCCCAGAGCCTGGAGCCTGTTTTGGATTCTGTGTCCCTCTCTCTCTCTGCCCCTCCCCTGCTCACACTCTACCTCTCTCTCTCTCAAAAATAAATAAAAATTAAAAAAATTTTAAGAAGAAAATAGCATATTGCTAAGAAATTTTATAATCTCAACATTTAATTCATTGGTAGAAATCTAATTTTTGACTTGTGTATGTTTATCATTACACTTTCTTATATAATATCATTTCATCCTGTTATTTTTTTCTGATATTGCTAATTTTCAGGTTGTCTATTTTTAAAAATATTTTGTATTCTATTGGGGAAGCTTCATGCCAAAATGAGATCTCTTTCTCTCTTTTTTTTTCTTGAACATACATAGACATGTTTGTTCCTTGATTTAATCTGCTGAGGATTTTCTTATGAAAGATAATTTTGCTTTAGGCAAAAATCTGTACTTACCTCATCTGGGAGTTGAAATGGGTCCCCTCATATTGTGAGTGGTTTCTTTTCCTTTTCATCATTTCTAAGATTTCCCTTTCTGTAAAAGAGTGTCCCTTCCTCATTTTTTAAGGCAGCCAGCAAGTAGACTTGCTATTTTAAAAGATATATAAATGTAATTTGTCATGTCTGTGCCAAATTAAGATGGAGGAATACATTTTGCTACCTAAGGTACTTTTCAAAAATATTGGTGCAGTCTCAACACTTACCCAAGTGCCCACAGCTGACCTATCCTGTCACAGCAAAAGTTTGTGTGTTTTGTGAGGCTCTCTTCCGCCTAAAACACAGAAGGTCTTTTACATGAGGTAAGTGACTAGATGTTTTGACTTTTCCTTCCATCAGAGAATATCTTCATACGAAAATAAAATAGCTGAAGTTCATAAGACTCAGAAATCCTCTTTCACTTATTAGTGGAACTAATACAGTTTTTTGTTTCTATCTTTCATGCTATATGAAGTATTCTCAGTCTAATCTATAAGGAGGGAATTTGGATGCATTTGCTCAGTTGTCCGTACTTCTTGGAATTCCCATAAGATGTCTACTAAATTAAATGGAAACTGGTTAATTGATCTATCATATATTTTTATTTTATCAAAAATGTTTTATGTAAGTTAATCCATGCGTCTATCTATCCTTCAGAATAATGTGCAAACATGTAAGACAAAAAGCTACGAAACTGTTACGGAAGATAGTTGGGCAAAATGTACGACTCTCCTCATATAATTAATGCTTTACCTGCAGGATGATAGAGATTTTATTTTGGAATCATTGTTCTAATCATCAACTTAAAAGTTTTTTCTGACTCCTAAATGTTGTGATGATACCAATACACAAAAATAAAATGTCTTTAAAATTTCTTGCCAAGAGTGAGTCATTTTTCTTCTAACTTTATGTGCTTATGGATGTCATCATTCCCTCATGATATAAATATAGATTTAATTAGCAGAAAGAAATGCCTGCATTCTGTGTTGAACTTAGGTGTTTCCAAAGATGAAATTTCTTCTTGGAGAATACCCTACCTCCATGAATTTTTACTTGTGGTGAAATATCTTTAAAGACAGGCAAATTTGAAAACAATTTCCAGTTTTTCCCGTAAAATGTGTGAACATAGGCATTCATCATCAGATTTCCCTTTTCAAAATTGAAAATGATAATGTCTATCATGTGGGGAGGATCAGAAATTCATTATGTACAGAACGAGAGTCAATAAAAAATACAGAGCTTTCTATTAACCATTGATACCTGATTCAAATTTCTGACAGATTTCCCACACTGGTTAAACCGATTGGCATTTGAAGAAGGTGATTTTTTTCTCCTTCATGTTAACACTTGCAGTGAAGATGGCCTTTTAAAGTTTGTTTTGCTTCTTCCTAAGCTACTTCCTAAAGGTTTTGAGGCCTCTGACAGGTCAATATTTCCTTGGATTCTGTATCACACCACATCAAAGGTAAAAGAACAAAGAGAATAAGGCTTTTGAAAGAAAAGAAGGAATCTAAGATTTAGTTGTCCTGATTCTAAAGAAATCATTTTGTTCTTGAACTATTTCATAAATTCTCCTGAGGATGACGTGAGTGTGGAGTGACCATAAGCTATTAGAGGTTTTATTAACAAATGCCATCCATTCTATGAAACTGGTGTGAAAATTCCCCAAACACTGTGATGCTAAACAAACTAACCAGCCCGCAAATGAACAAAGAAAATGCATTTCTATCTACTAAAATTTGTTTTTACACTCTTCAGTTAGAGCTGTCACGTGTTAGTCCAATTTAGGTATGAATTCCCTAATATATAGTATATTAATGGGCCTGTTTCTGAAACTTCCACTCTGTTCTCTCTGTCTGTGGGTAAGAACTATCCCAGTAACTACTGCTATAAAATCGATATTTAAGAACATTCTCATATTTTGTTTTTCTTCAGAATTTTGTAATTGCTCATGTTTTAGTCCTCTTCCATATGAGTTTTAGGATTTATAAAACAACATACATAAATAATAGAATATTAGTCGCAAATACATTGTTTTACTTAATCTGATGTTATATTTATACTATTTAATCTGTGAGTATAGTTATTTTTGATTTTTCTCTCCATAGAGGTCTTTTCTTTTGGATAATAAGAAGTCTTTTACTGGGATACCTGGGCAGCTCAGTCAATTTAGCATCTGACTCTTGATTTTAGCTCAGGACATGATCTCACAGGTTTTGAGTTACAGCCCAAAGTTGGCTCTGCGCTGACAGTGTGGAGCTGCTTGGTGTTCTCTCTCTTTCCCTCTCTCTCTGCCTCTCCCTTTCTCTCTCTCTCTCTCAAAAATAAAACAAAATAAAAATCTTTTGTTAGGTTCTTTTAATAGATGTCATATGGGATCAAATTTTCTATTATACTGACTTAGTAAACATATATATATATAAACACATATATGTGTTTACATGGGTTAGCAATATACCTGGAACTCTTTTTTTCTAAAATGCTTTCACTATGTCATCCATTCCTATATAATTTAGGTATCACCACATCCTAAGGAAATAATATATTCAGAAATGTAATTTCAGTTCTTTTCAACAGGAGACAAGTGATTTAAATAGGAATATTTCTTGAAAACCTCCAAACATGGTTTTGATGTATCTAAACAGAGAGATACAGACAGTAACACCTCCATCAAAACTCATGGGACTATTTTATGGGTCTAGATATTTAGCCTAGTTGCCATGCATCTTCCCTGCTTTTGGTTATTTACCTGGAGAGAAACATCTCCCTTGGGTAATGAAGGTATTAAACTTGGGTAATGAAGGTATTAAACTTAAGTTCAGAGCACCTGGGTGGCTCAGTGAGCATATGACTCTTATTTGCTTAGGTCATGGTCTCATGGTTCCTGAGTTAGAGCCCCTGGATCTGGCTCTGCACTGACAGCACAACCCCGGTTGGATTCTCTCTCTCTCTGCCCCTCCCCTTCTTACATTCTCTCTTAAAAATAAATAAATAAACATTTTTTAAAAATACCTTAAGTTTTCTGGGAGTTTTGCTGCCGAATGAAAAACGTCTGGCTATTCAGAAGCAGGCAGATGCTCAAATAAATTTTTCATGTTTCATAAAAAGTGTCTGTTACCTGGCTGCAATCTTAATATGAATTCCTAGAAAATATGAATGTTTCTTTCACTCAAACATACATTTAAATTAGATAGTTAGCTCAAGGTCAGCAGAATCACAGGGATCACTTCATTATTGTGTTATATTGTAATTATTGCTAACAAATTACTTTGTTTCTTATCTGCAAGTGTTTTGTTCTTATTGGGAGATTTTGATTTCTGGAGAAAATCCAAGTGACTTCTTTTATTTCCCTAATACTAAAAACTAGAAAACTAAAACACAGACATTTCTTAAAAATATATAAAATATATTTTCCCTTAAATATTTTTTTAAAATCATAGAGAGAAGATAGGGTATAGAAATGCCTTATGTGGGAGCCTGGGTGGCTCAGTTGGTTAAGCCTCCGACTTTGGCTCAGGTCAGATCTCACATTTCGTGGGTTCAAGCCCCGCATCGGGCTCTGCGCTGACAGCTAGCTCAGAGCCTGGAGCCTGCTTCCAGTTCTGTGTCTCCTTCTCTCTCTGCTCCTCCCCCTCTCATGCTCTGTCTCCCTCTGTATCAAAAATAAATAAAAATTTTAAAAAATTTAAAAAGAAGAAATACCTTATGTAAAATGGCTGGTGCACTATAGATTTAGATCTCTATTTTTCATGGAATAAACATGGGATAAACATTGTAATTATAGAGCTTGATAGACTCTGAAGTTCCAGATTAAAGAAACAGTATCTGAAAATATTCCATTCATTTGAAAATATGTCTCTTGTAAGCAAGTTAACTATACCATTTCAATTTCATTCAAATGTTCAGTATAGTGTAGGCATTATAAAATTAAGAAATAGTATGGGAAGTAAATATGTACACAGTCCTATGCAATATTGGCAAACAATTATTTGCTTCTTGTTTTTAAAAGAACTCATTATTGTGGGAAATTTCAAATACACAGAAATAAAAATGATACAATGAAAACACATGTACTTATCACTATGCCTCTTAGCCATATCAAATTTTTCAAATTTATCAAAGCCAAAGTTTTGTCCATTTTTTCAAAGAATCAACTTTTCTGTTGTTAAATGTCTCTATTTTTCTATTTTCTTGTAGTACTATAATAATACATTTTATTTCTATAATTTATGTTTGCTCTTCTTTTCTTGTTTTCTTAAGATGGAAGTTTAGGTTATTGTTTTGAGAGTTTTCTTCTTAAAAAAAAAAAAGAGCTCACAGTTACAAATTTTCCTCTAACCACTGTTTTAGCTCAGCACCTTAAGTTTTGTTTTGTTTTGCTTTCATTTGTATTCATCCCATCTAATTTGCCTTATGATTTTTTTTTGACTTATTGGTTATCTAGAAGTGTATTCTTTCATATCTACATATTTGTGATTTTTCCAAATTTTCTTTTGTTATTGATTTATAATGTCACTTTATTGTGGTTGGAAAACATACTTTGTGTGCTTTCACAGCTTTTAAATGTATCAGTGTTGGTTTTATGCCAAGCATATGTCCATCCTGCACAACGTTCCCTGTGTTCTTGTTAGACTGAACACTGGGTGTGTTTAGTTGGTTTACAGTGGTGTTCAGGTCATCTGTTTCCCTGTTGATCTTCTGTCTAGTTATTCTAAATACTGTCATATTTTGAGTGTTGAAATCTCCCACTCTGACTGTGGAACAATCGAATTCTCTCTTCAATTCTGTCACTGAGTTCTTCATATATTTTGAGGCTCTGTTTTTCCAGATCATCATGAAGCACACGCCAGGCATTATATATGTTTAGCTGTAAATATTGCAAGATGTATATTTAAACAGTAAGAACCTTCTAACATAACAACAATTCCATTGCCTTCACCATTGAAATTGACAATAGTTTCTTAAATCATTTGTTCTGTTAGGGTTCAAATTTCCCATGTTATTTCATAATTTATCTTTATTTTCATTTACTTTTTTTTACTCCCTTTAAAAAATTTATGTATCTGGGGCTCCTGGGTGGCTCAGTCAGTTAAGTGTCCAGCTTCGTCTCGGGTCATGATCTCATGATCTCATAGTTCGTGGGTTCGAGCCTGCATTGGGTTCTGTGCTGATAGGTCGCTCAGAGCCTGGAGCCTGCTTTGGATTCTGTGTGTCCCTCTCTCTCTGACCCTCCCCTGCTCACACTGTCTCTCTCTGTCTCTCAAATATAAATAAAAAACATTTAAAAAATAAAAAATTTATATATCTATATAACCATCAAGATATAGAACATGTCCATCACCCAGATGGTTCCCTCATGCCCCACCAGTAAGATATTGTATATTCATATGTAACTACTATTCTGACTTATATCGCCAATGCATTAGTTTTGCCTGCTTTTGAAATTCGGATGACTGGAATTATAGCTTGGTTTCTATGGGTGTCTGGTTTCCTTTGCTAGACCTTGTGCTTTGAGTTTTATCCATGGCATTGCATGTAGCAATCATTTACTCTTTATCCTTGTTCTACTAATTTCCATTGCCTAACTATGAAACTCTTTATTCATTTGGTCCCTATTAATGTTTATGGGCACTTAGATTGTTTCACATAGCATTCAATGATAGGGCACACATATGTTTAGCTTCGGAGGATAATCTCAAAAAGTTTCCAAAGCAGTTATATTAATTTATCCTTTGACCTCAAAGTATAGGTGTTTCATTTAACCCATATATTTTTTTAATGTTTATTTTGGATAAAGAGAGTTAACAAGGGAGGGGCAGAGAGAGAGGGAGACACAGGATCCAAAGCAGGCTCCAGGCTCAGAGCTTTGTGGCTCAAACCCACAAACCATAAGATCATGACCTGAGCTGAAGTCAGACTCAGCCATCTGAGCCACCCAGGCGCCCTGCCTCTAACCCATATTCTTGCTAATACTAGGTATTGTTGCTACTTTCAAGGACAGTAAGTCTTTAAATCATGACTGCATTGGTTACTCTGTGATATCTTCAAATAGTTGTTTCTTTCTTTCTTTCTTTCTTTCTTTCTTTCTTTCTTTCTTTCACTCTTTCTTTCTTTCTTTCTTTCTTTCTCTCTTTCTTTCTTTCTTCTTTCTTAGTTTGTGTAGTTGTTTTTGAAGGGAACATTACTCTTATATGAGCAAACATAATATTTTTTGTAGTTTACTTAAATCATAACCCAATAAGGTGTATGATTGCAATTGATTGATTTGTCTCTTAAATCTCTTTTAATCTACACTTTTCCTCTCCATGTTTCTTCCTTCTTAGCTATTATTTACTCAGAGAAAGGGTCATTTGTCTTATAAAGTCTCTCAGAGCATGTATTTTTCTGATTTATCCCTATAGTGTCACTCATCATTTTCTTCTTGTTTTCTGTTATTTGCAATAAACAAATGTACCAAGTTTTATATAATGCTGGTTTAATGTGTTTTGACAAAAGCATTGTGTAGGTAGAATTGTGGTCATCCCACAAGAGCATAAAATCCAGTTGTTACTCTTCTTATGAGGTTGACATTCATTAATAATATTGCTCTGATCTTTTATTTCATTATGTGTTGAAAATAGTGATGTTCTTATTTGTCATCCTTTCTTCATTTGTTAGCTGAATACTTCTTTAGAGATAAATTTTCCATTGTCATCTGGTTAGTTATCTTAAAATTCAACCAAGTAAAATGGGAAGATACAAGTTAAATATGTGATGTTTTCTCGTTCATTACCAGTGTTCTGACTGGTAAGTTGAATATGTCCCATACTCCAAAGACAATCAAAGAGCTTAGTATTTTTGGACTTCTATGATAATCATATGGATTTTACTACAAGCATTTCCACTGATAATAGCATTTTCTAACTGGATCTGAACTGTGTTCCGTCTTTGGTTACAGCAAGCCTTCATGTATTAAATCCTAAACCCTTTTGGTTGTGATATAGAAGTGGTTGAGAACATCCTTGCTGTGTGGTAGGACAGAATGTTCCTGGCTCATCCTGTGTTTTTCTTACCCCAAACCTGGATAGGCTTTCTGTACAAGAAGCTTTGGCTCCTTTCAGTGAATGGTTTTTAGGAGTTACAATATGTCCACTGGGGTGCTCTTTGACACTGGAATAATACTGTGGCTAGGCACTTTTTGTGAACACAACTAGACACAAAATGCTTAAAGATTAAATTGAGAGTGTTGGTAATGACACTTTCAAATTGAATTCAGAAACATAACATTTTTGTGTAGCCCCACAAATATTACCTCTTCTTTTTCCAATGCTGAAAATTCTAGTTCCTAATGGCGTCCACATATGAGTCATTTTCTTTGTACCTTAATATACCCACAATGATAGCAGAATAACAACACATTATAACACCATGAAAAATATACATTTATTATAAACTACTTGGAATTTCTTTTTTTTATTATTTTAGAATACACTTTACTAAGGCTAACATCCAGGAAAGTTCAGAGATATAAAGTCACTTAAAATGTTTGTGGTTCAACTAGGTCACAGGTATATTCATTTATTTCATCTTTATTTTGGTTACTTTATAAAAGTAATTGTTATATAAATACACATGCGGTTCCAAAATGTAGTCCTTCTCTTATATTTGTATACTTCATTTTGTCTAATGATAACCTTCATTATTATTAGAAAAAAATTCTGCATTCTGTACTTTATGCATTATGCATATATTAATATTGGAAGTATTAGGATTAACAAGTAAAGATTAGAGTGTACAAAGAAATGAGCTATTAGGCTCCTGGTGTATATAAAGGGATATATTGAGTTGTTCTCACATACACTTTTCTCTTTAAAATTATTTTTTTAATGTTTACTTATTTTTGAGAGACAGAGCATGAGGAGAGGAAGGGGCAGAGAAAAAAGGAGACACAGAATTGGAAGCAGCCTTCAGGCTCTGAGCTGTCAGCACAGAGCCCAACATGGGCTTGAACTCACAAACTGCGAGATCATGACCTGAGCTGAAGCTGGTGCTTACCTGACTGAGCCATCCAGATACTCCATAATTTCTCTTTTGAAATTGCTATTATGGCTTTATGATTGTCACAGACTATGAATCTGGAGTTCTCTCTCATCTAGCAAGAAAGCAGATGCAGAATTGAATACGAGAGGCTAACGTCCAGGAGGAGACAAGAGCCCCAGTCAGGGGATTTGTCTCTGTGTTTATTGAGCTCATAAGATATTACCCACATGGTGAATGCGAAGAAAACAAGATCTTACACACATTAATATGGAGAAAACAATCAGATTGCAATCATTAACTTGTGTGAGTAAGAAGTAAAGGGTCTGGGTGGCAAGTGGAGTTTGTGATCAAAGTACAATACTATATTGGCATCAGATGGAAACTAATATCCTGCAGGCGGTAGAACAAGTTACTCATGATCCCATTATAATATCTTGCTAGCTAACTTCAGGCACTTTTGCCCTATCCTGGTGCCTTTCTGCCCTAAGCTTTTTTCTAGCCCATTTATGTAAGTGGACCCTATTTCCCCACATCTGATTATTTTATTTTAAACCACAATTACTGAAGAATAAATTGAAAATTAAATAGGTTAGGTAGTCTTAAAAATTCTTGAAAACTTACATTTAAACCCCGCTCTATTAGAGGGCACCTATTGTGATGAGCATGGTGTTATACGTAAGTGATGAATCTGAAATTAATACCACATTGTGTGTTAACTAACTGGGATTTTTAAAAAACTTGAAACAAGAAACCCCCCAAAATATCCAGTTATAACTTCAAACATCCTCTTTGTTGTGTATCCTATCACAATAAAATAAGTAAACAGATTATTAATTAATATTTGTCTGGTTCTTTACAAAATTATTTCACACCTTATTGGATCTTCAAAATAATACTGGGAGGAAAGTGTTATCCATGTTTTGCAACAGAAATATTGACTTTAAATCACAAAGTTTCTGTCATACTTTTATTTCATGTCTGTTTTCCAGTCTCTTCCTGTCTAGCAGTGTATCAGATTGAATCTAAATTCATATATGGAAAATTTAACAGAAAGTTGAGTGGAAGGACAGGTTGATATATTTTATATATAAAGGCAGAGTGATGTATTTTATTTGCTAAGTGTGTAGAAAATTTCTCAGTATTAGTTTTCACGAATATTCTAAATTGTTAAAAGTTGCCAAGGTATGTTTTCTCTCATTTTCCCCTCTGAACTCTATTGCGTTTTCTTTGATACACTTCAAGTAACATTACAAGTTTTCTGATCGCCATTAAGGAGCACATTTCGTTAGGGATGCAGTTTTCCTTTAAAAAAAAGACCAACATCCTGATGACATTGAGAGCAGAAACACACAATAGATAAGGTGGTTCAATTAGGCACGTGCAGTTGGTTTATCTAGTGAGACCCAAACAGAAGGAGGGTGCATTGGAAGCTGCTAACATCAACTAGCCAAATCCAAAGGATGGCTGGTTATCTATTCTAACAAAAAACCTCCCCAAGACTTTGATTTAACAGCACATAAGCCTCGAGAATTTTTACCAACTCTGAAACAGGGTACAATTTTACAAACTATTTTATCATTGTTCTCACAGTGAGATTGTCCTGTTTAGCAACTGGTGGAAATGCTCAACCTTGGGTAGTTCTAGTAGGGTCTTTTGTTTG
This sequence comes from Suricata suricatta, assembly GCF_006229205.1. NCBI lineage: Eukaryota > Metazoa > Chordata > Mammalia > Carnivora > Herpestidae > Suricata > Suricata suricatta. The sequence continues at coordinate 141,249,952 of NC_043701.1, read as the reverse complement.
GATGAAATGAATTTTTCCATAGCTAAAATGTTTTCTGAAATCATCACACAGAGGTAAGAGTCTGGTTTCTTCCTCCTTTATTAATCCTGAGCACAAAACAAATAGATAATGAACAGATGGTACTGATAACACTGAATGTTTTTGTAATACCTCAGTTTCCACAGAAAAAGAAATATTCCCATTATTTTCACATTATATAAAACAAGTTTAAAAAGGCAAATAAAATCATAAAAGAGTCAGACAGCTGTGGTTGAAAAGACACCCCCAGTTCTGCCTCTGATTTGCGATGCTAGCAAGTCCTGGCCAAGAAGACCAGCTCCAAATCAGGCATTCATGCCCCTTTTGCTGGTCTTTGTAGGAGACAACTTTCCCCAGCATCCCCGGTCCCCAAAGTGAATCAGTATTTAGGCTAAATTTTGCAAAATCTTTGGCAAACAATTTAAGGAGATTAGTATCCATCTACCCAGCCCTCTCATTATAATGGCCATGGTAGGTGTCCTAGTAATCTATGGACAAAGGACTCACTAGACTCCTTACCACAGGTTGAACAAAGGTCCCTAGAGAATCGCACACCCCTAGTGGTGGGTGGATGTTACTATTTCCATTGAATATTTAAAGTGTTTGCTGAAACATAAATTAAGGCTTAACTGGGGCACATATGCAGTACCCAGAACTTTATTGTGGAGCAATGGTTATTTCCATTACCTTCAAAGCAATCATCAAAAAATATTTTTAAAGCTTGTTTATTTATTTTGAGAGAGAGAGGGAATGAGAGAGAGGAGAGAGAGGAAAGAGAGGAGAGAAAGGTGGGGGAGGGGCAGAGATATCCCAAGGAGGGAGAGAATCCCAAGCAGGGTCTGCATTGTCCGTGCAGAGCCCAATGTGGGGGCTTGAACTCATGAACCACAAGATCACGACCTGAGCTGAAATCAAGAGTTGGATGCTTAACCAACTGAACCACCCAGGCATCCCCAAAATTACTTTCTCTGAAGTATGTATTCTTATTCTTTTTTTAATAAATGACTTAAATAACTTTCCCATGTCCTACCTGATAAAGGGTTCCTATCAAAAATGTATAAAGAACTTATATAAGGCAACTCCCCCAATATATAATCCAATTAAAAATGGCAGAAGACATGAATAGACATTTCTCTGAAGAAGACATACAGATGGCCAACAGACACAGGAAGAGATGCTCAATATCACTCATCTTTAGGGAAATGCAAATCGAAACTACAATGAGATATCTCTTCACACCTGTTAGAATGGCTAAAAGCAAAAACACAAAAAACAATAGATGTTGGCACAGATGTGGAAAAAAAGGAACCCTCCATTGCATTGGTGGGAATGCAAATTGGTGCATCCACATTGGAAAACAGTAATCAACAATAATCAACTCAAAAAGTTAAAAATAAAACTACTTTATTATCCAGTAATCACACTTCTGGGTATTTACTACCAAAATACAAAAACACTAATTCAAGCACATACATGTACTCCTATGTTTAGAGCAGCATTATTTACAATAGCTAAATTATGGAAGCAGCCCAAGTGTCCATCAATTAATGAACTGATAAAGAAAAAAGTGGTGTATATATATGAAACAAAATATTATTCATCCATAAAAATGAATGAAATCTTGCCATTTGCAAAGTGGAGCATAATGCTAAGTGAAATAAGTCAGTCAAAGAAAGACAAATACTATATGGTTTCATGCATATGTGGACTATAAGAAACAATACAAATGAGGAAAAGGATAAATGAGGGAGATAGGAGAGAGAGAGAGAGAGAGAGAGACCAAGAAACATTCTCAACTATAGAAAACAAACTGATGGTTATCAGAGGGAAGGTAAGTGGGGAGACGGGTGAAATAGGTAATGGAGATTAAGAAGTGCACTTGTGATGAGCACTGGGTGATGTATGGAATTGTTGAATCACTATATTGTATGCCTGGAACTAATATAGCACTGTAGGTAACTATTTGAGATTTAAAATAAAAATTATTTTTAAAAATTTCACCATGTTTGGTTAGTCAGTGGCAGAGACAGGACTTGAAATAAAAGTCAGTGCTTCTTGGTCCAACTCTTCAAATATCATTTCATTACCTCCACTTACAGTGGTTCTGTATTCTGAGCTCTGTCCTCTGAGTTGACAAACCTGAGAAAAAAAGATAATGATGCACTTGCATAAAAGGAAAAGCCACCACTGAAAAGGGAAATATAAAGGAAGAGAAGAATGGCCTTCAAATATAGACTTAAGATGTGATCAGACAGGGACACCTGGGTGGCTCAGTTGGTTAAGCCTCCAACTTTGGCTCTGGTCATGATCTCGTGGTTTGTGAATTTGAGCCCCATGTCAGGCTCTGTGCCCATAGCTCAGAGCCTGGAGCCTGCTTCGGAGTCTCTCTCTCTCTCTCTCTCTCAAAAATAAACAACAGAAGGAAACTTTTTTAAAAGATTTGATCAAACCTCAGCAAATATAGTTTATAACTTCTATTACATTGTCAATATACTCCTTCTTACACATAAATGTCAAAAATAATTATAGTTCCTTATAGTCATAATACATCATATAATAATAAAAAATGTTTTTGACATCCATTAGCTCATGTTTACTTTTCAATAATTTTGCAGAATAGGCATTATTATCGTCTAATCTTTATAATGAAAAAACCCACGCTAAGAGAGGTGAAGTGATTTGTTGTTTATATACTGAGAAAATTACAGAATCAATATTTGAGCTGAGTTTCTCTGACTCCAGATAGAAGATACATTTTTCTTCCCTATAGTCTTCTCCTATAATAAGGAATTCCTCCCAAGAGGGGGCACTAATATTTTCCCAGTCATAGAATTTAGTGCAAGACAGGCCAATGCTTCCAGCACATTTTGCCACAGTAAATCAAGAAGTCTGTGCTGTGGGAACATCATTGGGTACCTGAATCTTGATAAGAATAAAGAATTAAGAATTTAAGGGGTGCCTGGGTGGCTCAGTCAGTTAAGTATCTGACTTTGGCTCAAGTCATGATCTCACCGTTTGTGGGTTCAAGCCCTGCGTCCAACTCTGTGCTGACTGCTCAGAGCCTGTAGCCTGCTCTGGATTCTGTGTCTCCCTCTCTTCCTGCCCTTCCCCCACTCACACTTTGTCTGTCTCTGTCCAAAATAAATAAATGTTTTAAGAAAAAGAATAAGGAACTTAAGGGGCACCGGGATGGCCCAGAGTTGAATGTCGACTTCAGCTCAGGTCATGATCTCATAGTTTGAGCTCATGGATCGAGCCCTGCTTTTCTTTTACTGGTTCATTGAAAGATTTTATCTTGGGGGTGCCTGGGTGATTCAGTCATTTAAGTGTCTGACTTTGGCTTAAGGCATGATCTCACAGTTCATGAGTTTGAGCCCCGCGTCGGGCTCTGTGCTGACAGGTCAGAGCCTGGAGCCTGCTTTGAATTCTGTGTCTCTCTCTCTCTGCCCCTCCCCTGCCTGTGTTCTCTCTCTCTCTCTCTCTCAAATAACTATTTTAAAAAAGGAAAAAGGAATTTAGGACTGAAAGCTTATTTTTAAATGTGCTTGCAGAAAACAACATTGGAAATGTTTATGTTAATTTGGCTTTGTATCATGTAGCAGTTAAAAAACTTTCCTTTAATGAAAGAATAACCTAAATAATAGAAAAGCCTTAGAATAATAAATAAAGTTGTAAAGATTGTGATGTTTTGTAGTTGGACTACAGTATTTACAACATAGGGTTTGACAAAGCAAATCATTAAGAATTATGTAGCTGGAGTGACTTTAAATTTATTTAGGTTCATTTTTGTATCACTATGTCCAGTTCTGTAATCTTAATAATAGTACACTTTATAAAATCAGGACCTATTAGTTTAAAAGTGGATATATAAACACAGTAAAAGCTAGTCCCCCACATAATTACTTCTTAAATACACATATTTTTGTAAATGCTTATTTATTTTGAGGGAAAGAGAGAGAGCCTGAGCTGGGGAGGAACAGAGAGAGAGAAGTGGCTCAGTCAATTAAGAGACAAACTCTTGGGGCGCCTGGGTAGCTCAGTCAGATAAGTGTCCGGCTTTGGCTCAGGTCAAGATTTCGCAGTTTGTGGGTTCGAACCCCACGTCGGGCTCTGTGCTAACAGCTTAGAGCCTGGGGCCTGTTTCAGATTCTGTATCTCCCTCTCTCTCTGACCCTCCTCTGCTCATGCTCCCTCTCTCTCTGTTTCTCAAAAGTAAATTAAAAACATTAAAAAATTTTTTAAAAAGGAGACGAACTCTTGAGATCAGCTCAGGTCATGATCTCACAGTGAATGAGATCAGCCCCACCTCGGATTCGTGCTTGGGACTCTCTCTCCTCTCTCTCTCTCTGTCCCTCCCCAGCTCAGGCTCTCTCTCTTTCCCTCAAAATAAATAAGCATTTACAAAAATATGTGTATTTAAGAAGTAATTATGTGGGGGACTAGCTTTTACTGTGTTTATATATCCACTTTTAAACTAATAGGTCCTGATTTTATAAAGTGTACTATTATTAAGATTACAGAACTGGACATAGTGATACAAAAATGAACCTAAATAAATTTAGTTTGTTTCTTTTTTTAAGACCCTACATTTGGGTTAAAAATTTAGTGAAAATAGATAATACAAAAACAGTTAAATTTCCACTATCTTAAAAACATTTATTAGCAATCACTGTAAGGATAATTCACTGTTTATCTATTTCTTTTTTTTTCTTTTTACCAAAGTATAGTTGACACACAATGTTACATTAATTTCAGATGTCCAGCATAGTGGTTTTAAAAGTCTATACGTGTGCTCTGCTCATAAGTGTGGCTACCATCTGTCCCCACACGTTGCTATCACAATATCATTGACTATATCCCATATACTGCACCTTTGATCTCTGTGACTTATTCATTCCATAACTGGAAGCCTTGGTGCCTTACCTCCCACTCCCCTGCACTCAGTTTGTCCATCCCCTGACCCTCCTCCACTCTGGCAAACATCCATTCTCTCTCTGTATGCATGGGTCTGTTTTTCTTGTTTATTGACTTGTTCGTTTGCTTTGTTTTCTAGATTCTACATGTAAGTGAAATTATATGATATTTGTCTTTTTTTTCTACCTCTCTTATTTCCCTTAGGGTAATACCCTCTAGTAACCAACTGTGGAAATGATCCCTCTAGTTCCATCCATGTTGTCACAATTGGCAAGATCTCATTCTTTTTTTATGGCTGAGTAATAACACACACACACACACACATATACATACATACATACATACATATGTATATATACATCTCCTTTACCATTCACATCTATCAGTGAACACTTGGGTCACTTCCATACCTTAGCTATTGTAATTAATGCTACAATTAACATAGGGGTGCTTTTTTCTTTTTGAATTAGTGTTTTCACTTTCTTTCAGTAAATGCCCAGTAGTAGAATTATGGATCCTATGGTTTTTCTGTTTTTAATTTTTTGAGAACTCTCCATCTTGTGTTTTACAGTGGTTGCACCATTTAGCATTTCTACCAATAGTGCATGAGGGTTCCTTTTCCTCCACATCTTTGCCAACACTTGTTCTTGCCTTTTTGACATTAAACTTTTTGATTAGGCTCTGATTTGCATTTTCCTGATGATTAGTGAGGTTCAGTCCTCACATGTCTGTTGCCCACCTATGTAATTCAGACCCCCTACTTCTCAACTTCATACCACATAAAATAATTATCTTTTTAGTTTTTTAACCTAAATAGTAATTGCACTTAAAGAGAATTTTAAAAATATCTTGTTAATGAAAAACAATGTCTCAAACTTAGATGGTCCTATTAAAATCTGTTATAATGATGCCAAGCTGACGTGAGCAGGACTACCGCATGCTCAGAAAGCCCATTAACTTCTCTGAGAGATGATGGTCAAGATAGTAATAATATGAACTTGGCCAAGACACACTTGAATGAAACCTGGTCATCTCAAATAGAAATTCTTTTTTTTTCCATACCAAGCTTTTATAACAAGGCATTTTAATTATACCCATGAAATTGCAAGAAAATGTAATCATAGCAATTAAAAGATTCCATTTAGAATGGCACAAGAAACACTTTGTGAAATCTATTAATTATAAATTCTAGTCATGCTGTTAGAGAAATGGAAGGAAGTCAAGATTCTTCTCAAATATGACTTTTGTCTCCCTCAATAGTAGCTCTATAAAAACAGGATTTTAAATAAAACTAGGCAGAAACATATTGTTTGTTAAAATATTTGGTTGTAATTTATGACATTAGATCTAAACAAATGACATATGAGACTGCAGATGTGGGCAGCAATTTCTGAGAAAAAGCAATTTAAGCAGAGATGTTTAAATGTCATTGCTGGCGGCAGTTCAGAAATAATTCTGTACCTCTGCTGCTCAGCAAGGCCCTTTTCCCAAAGAATTAAATGTATTAGAACTGTTTTGGTGAACCTAGAAATGCAAGCTCTTTTCAACACCACAGTGTTAGTGTCTTTATTTAAGCCTGTATACATCAGTATTTCTATTGATTTTCAAATAATCCCCAGAAAAACCCCTTGAATATTGATTTCTTGAAAAGCAATGATATAACCTACCACTGAAAATGTTAGTGCCATTAGCATTACAACACAAGTGGTTCTTGATGCAAATTTACTGGTCTGGACACAATTTGTAAGCATTTAGTATGCTACCACTGAGAAATAAACATTGATATTTTTTTTTCTTAGCTTTGAGGTATAGCTGGCATCAGTTTAAGTTTATGGTACTATTTCCCCAACCAGGATTTAGTTTAACTATTGCTGTCAGTATTTTTTAGAAAATATAAGGCATGTTTCAACAGAAATATAGTAAGTTTTTTCCTACAAATATATGCTTTGGTCAATAAACTCAGTGGACATCAAATGGGTCAAAATCCAAAATGAGAGACCTGTGAATATTATAAGCAAATGTCTCTTAGGTATTGATTTCCTTATTTAAAATTTCAACTATAAACACTCCTCTAATAATATGACATTAATATATGCACATTATAGTCCATTTGTGTTGTCTCCATTCCTCCCCTAAAAGTAATTTTGCCCAGTCATCTACCAAATGAACACACATGCAACTACCAAAAATGGTGAAACAGAAGCCAAAACTTTATCAATGAAAACAATTATTAAGTTGGCAAAGACTGTCAGAATCACCTCCCATGGAGCTCTGGAACCTAAACAAAAATTTACAATGGCCAAAGAGATGCTAAATGAGGCAAGACCCTTTAACATTGGCCAAAAATAGACCAATGCATCAATGAAACAAATAGAGAACATAGAAATTAACCCACACAGCAGTGTCAAGTGATCTTTGACAAAGGTGCCAAAGCAATTCAATAAAACAAAGGTAGCCCTCACAATAAACAATGCCGGAAAAACTGGTCAATCACACCCAAAATGTGATTCTAGTTATAAACCCTACATCTTTCATTCAGATAACTCAAACTAAGTAGTTCAATGGAAAAAACATATTTTAAAATGGGAAAACTGCATATACATTTTTTCCTTTATTCCCTCCTGGCCCTCTCCATCTCTCGCCTGCCACCCACAGGCTGAAATGCTTAATCAAAGGCATATCTATTTTAGTAAATTCTCTCACAGCTTTTCCACTTCCGTTCAATGTCTGGATTGGATATAGAATGACAGGAGCACATTATTCAATATTCAATCACTAGAATGTCTCCTTGAGTTCCATCACTGATTTAACCTCACAGTTGGTCTCTGACAATAATGATACTAAGTGTTTCTTTCATGAAAATATTCTACCTTTTGGCCTATGGAGCCTAGAAATAATATAAATTTGCAGGTCTAAAATCATGAAAATTAGGACTGAAAATTTAGGAACATATGAGACAGGAGAAACCAAGATCAGTAAATAAAGTGCAGTGAATGCTATTTGGTGGTGTTTCCATTTTAGAGATTTGCTGGTGGTAATATGGAAAAATGTAGAAAAATTAAAATGGTAAAATAGTAATATTTGTGAAGATGAAGCTACAGGGACTGACTTAGAAAGGGGACCTGCATTGTATGGAGAATGAATTGGAAGACACTTAAGTCTCCTCCAATCCTATAGAAATACTATAATGTCATATATTTATAGTATATTAATTATATTATTATGTGATTAATGTCAGTGTATTTATATAATTTAAAGTATAGTTAATTATCTGATAGTGGGGGATAAGAAGAATGGTTAGAGCATTGTTGAAAAATGAATCCGACATAGGTACATACTGATGGGAGTAATGAGTTGGTGTTACTCAATAATTTTCAAGTTACCTCCTATTAAATAATTTGAAATATCAGAAACCTGCTAAGGAAATTAGAAAACCATGAGACAATCAAGTTCTCGCTAGAGATGTTAGCTAACATTTCCATGGATACGGACAGAGAAAATATCATGTTCACATTATTATGGCATGATATACACATTCTTCTAATGTAAGATTTAGGAATTAAGGTGTCTTTTCTGGCACCCCAAAACAGTAATCTCCTGAAAACTTAATGGAGAAAAGGGGCATTACTGTGGATTGGAGTGGAAGAGTGAGGGTGTAAGATGTTTCTCAAGATTTGCAAATAGACATGAGATCAAGAATAAAAATGTAATGCTATTCAAAGGATTGAAAGAATAGAAAGCAAAATAGAAAAGAAAGGAATATCTCAGAATTAAAACACGTACAAGCAAGTAGGCATGAAATTAATAATTATTTTTAAATGCTAACATGTTGAATTCATTTTAAAACCTGGCTTTAATAAGAAAAGTAGGCAGGAGCATTTTGCACAATTAGATAGTAATGGAGAATTTCTAAAATATCTATTAATAAAATGCAGCAAAGTGAATATTTTTTGAAATGAGCATTAAAAACCATTAGGTTTAGATAAAGTTATTCTAATACGATGAGGAAATTATCTAATTTGACAAAAAGAATTTATTTTGAAATGGCAAAGTAAGGTACAATAAGGAATGCAATTAGGAAAAGTACAGACAGTCTAGTTTTTTCATCAAATATAGTAGGCTATTCTGCAAATTATTTCTATTCACATTAGTAGAATAAAGATTTTAAAATAAACTGAAATATTAAAATGGCAAAAGAGATTGATCACCATATAGTGACTAGAATTTATGAGTTGCATTTGGAAGAGATCAATTCTCCTGTCCCATGAATCAGGTCCTCTCACTCCTATTTAGTCCACTTTTTAAGGTATGTACAGAACTTCCATTTATCACTTGATAGTGCCTTCCCACTTCATGGAGATGACTATAGGATGTTCTGGCTTTAGAACACACTCTATCTCCAAGCAGCCAGAGAAATTGTTTTATTAAAAAAGTCTTCCATTCTAAACCTTATGAAAATTTCTCTTAGAATAGAATCTTAAGTCCCAATTAAGACTTACTTCAAGCCACCTTTCCAATATCTACTAATATTACCCTTTCTTCATCCTTTTCCCCCATACACACAATTCAGTCAGTTTTGGCATTTCCTTGCTGTTCTTTAAGGACATTAGTCATGTTAATTCCTTAGAACACTCAAGGTTGCAATTTTTTCTGCTTGATGTACCTTTATCCCAGATATTCTCACTGGTCCTTCAACTCATTTATATCCCTAATCAAAAGGCATTTCTTCAGCAAGACTTTCTCTGGCCAAGCTGTCTGAAACAGAACACTAACCTTCTGTGCTTTATTTTTCTTTTAACAATTGTCACTATATCTACTTCATTTATTTGTTCATTTGTCAATTTTTATGTCTCCATGTATTACCTGTCTCCTCTACTAGACTATATGTTTCATGAAGTTGATGCCTTTGCCTGTCTGGTTTAAGGTTGGATTCTCATGTTTGGTGTGAAGTATGTACTCAATAAAAATATATTGAATAAAATAAATAAGGAAAGAATAGATGAATATGCCCAGTTGAAGGTCACCCATGGTGTGGTTCAAAGAACTCTAAAAGCCTGTCTAAGAAAAAGTCCCCTCTTATTGATGTCTTAGACATTTCACTTTTTGTGTCATCTTTTGACACGAGGTATATAAATACCATATGTATGCTGCTTCTTATGTTTTATACTTCTATAATCTTTCCTTTTCACAGTGTGGGAAGCTTTCCTGGATGGAGTCTTTTATGGGAGGGATCAGAGGTGAGAATATAAATGGCATGCCTATTAAATTTGAGGAGAAAAACAAATAACAATGGCAAATGGTAGAAAAGAGGAAGAAATATGGAAGCAATGCCTTATAAAAAGTGGTGTCATTGACAACTTCCAGGTGCTGAGTTTCTTAATATTGACTGGGTTCAGGGAAAGTAAAGCATAGAAGACACCATGGATAATGACTTTGAATGGAACTTCAAGCCCAAGATGTCCATAATGAATATGAGACATAATATTGCATGTACAAATTTTATTCATAGCTAGACTTATACCTCAAACTTGTTTTGTTCTTTCTGTTGAGCTAAACTGCATCAAGTATAATCATCATGGACAATTTCATCTCTTGGGCCTGAAATCCCAACTAAAAGCCATTACCCAAAGAGTCAGTCTGTTAGTTCTTGATCCTCAGGCATAACTTTAAAGAACAAGGCCATCTCAAATGTAGAAGAGACTGCACCCCCTAGTTCTACTGAGTGTTCTTATGCTCTTCTCATTGAAAACTATATTTCAATTATTTCCCATGACAAGTTAATAAAAACCATCAAAAGAGAGGGTTGGAAGATATGAAAAAGACTTGTAGAAATCATTACAAATGAATAAAATTAAGTTTGATTAATTTATGTTAGTTTGCTTTTCCTGATCATTAACAATGTTAAACATCTTTTTCACTTATTTTCTATTTAAACATTTTTGGTGCCCAATGTCTTTTCACCAATTTTTGAGTAGAATACTTGTTTGTTTGTTTTTATTCTCGTTTAGAGAGAGAAAGAGAGAACATGAGAGCCAGGGAGAGGGAGACAGAGACAGAGAGAAAGAGAGAGACATAATCCAATGTTTGAGAGAGAATCTTAAGCAAGCTCCATGCTCAGCACAGACTCCAATGCCAAGCCCAATCCCACAACCCTGGGATCATGACCTGACCCTAAATCAAAAGTTGGGCTGTCAACCTACTGAGCCACTCAGTCATCCCAGAACTCTTGTTTTATTGTGGATCAGTTTTGAGAATTCTAAAAACTTATTCCAGATGCAAGTACTTTATCAGTATATTGTTTGCAAATATTTTTCCCATTCCGTATCAGTTTTTCTTCTTCATAACAGGGTCTTTCACAAAGAAACAATATTAATTTTTATGGTCTATTTGCCATTTTTTTAATGGATTGCAATCTTGGTTCCATGTATATGAATATTTTGCCCAGCCCTAGATCCTGAATTTTTTCTTTTATGGTTATTTCTAACAATGTTATAATTGTTATGTTTTATACTTATGTCTAATGTCTGTCATTAATTTGGGGAAGATTTTGGCTATTCTTACTTTAAATGCTTCTCTTATTCTCTCTTTCTTTTCCTTTTGATAGCCTAGTTAGATTCATGTTACATCTCTCGCATTGCTCCAGTATTAGGATATTTACTTTTTTTAAATCATTTTGTTTTGTTTTGTCGTTTTTGTTTTTGTCTTTTGAAGTTCAGCATGGGAATTGTTTATTATGAGTCAAGTTCAATAATTTTTTTTTCTGAACCATGTCAAGTTTACTGAAGAGCCTATCAAAAGCTTTCTTCGTTCCTATTACACTGGGTTTTATTTCTAGCGTTTATTTTTAAGTATTTCTCCAAATTTCCACATCTATGTTTACATTACCACTCTGCTCTTCATACTGTCTACTTTTTCCATTGAAATTCTAACATATAAATCATAGTTATTTTAAATCACCCATCTGATAAGTCCAATATCTGTGTCATGTTGAATCTGATTTTGATGATTGCTTTGCATATGTCTCCTGGAGTTGTTTGTTGAAATTCCAATATGATGGATCAGATACTAAAAACTGGGATACATAGGCATATAGTATAAAGATTTGTGTCGTATGTGTGATAGCTATAAAGGGTAAAAGATTTCAATTCTTCTAGCTTTAGAGTTTTTGGAGGGTGGGGTGTCTTAGTCTTGGGCTTCCCTATATATCTTCCAACTCTTTTAAGTGTAATCCACTGTTATTATATTGGATCCCTGTAGGTGGTAGTAAGCTATGGAGGTATGAAATACATTTTATAATATTTCTATGATATATCACTCTTTTTTGGGTCTGTGTCTGGAGATGGTGACTTTTACTCCCATTTCTCCAGTGGCATACCTTTTTCCTCCACCTCCCTAATTACTTCCCTGGCATTTCCAATTGATTTCCCTGAATCCTTGACCTCTGTTATATTTTCTCCTGTAGATGAGGAAGGAAGGTTGGAAGAGTTGTAGGGAAAGGGATATCATCTTTCCAGCTGGAATAAAGCTTTGAAAAAGGCCTAGAATTTAAGCTATCTTTACAAAAAGTTATGAATATATTTCACAATGATTATGCTTCCCTCCCCCTGCCAAAAATTCCAGAACAATTTTCCCAGATATTCACCATGAGAGCTTGGTAGAGTACCAGAATGTACAGACACCAAAAGTGTAGGCGCCTGCCTAATGACTGTAGCTCCCAGGAGTTGCTCACTCTCCATTTATCAAAATTATCATTTGCATTCCTACCAAGTAATGGCTCCATCAGTGTCTGGTCTAGATAAGCAGATCTCAGCTATGTCTCTGGATGACGTTGTCTTTATTATTAATGTCTAAACCTACATGTGATTGGTAATATTAGTACAGAATATTTAAAGAATAAAGATTACAACAATGAAATGGCAATCTATAATGGCAATGTGATATTTCTAGATAGCCTCTCAGTAAATGAAAGACAAAAAATAACACTTCTAAGTATACAACCGATTTTAAAACACAAGTAATAGAATTTTCTAAGAAACACAGACATAACGCCATGTTTGATCTGTTAACAGCATAGCAGGTGACCATTGAAGAACATGGTTTTGAATGTGCAGATCCACTTATACATGTATTTTTTTTAAAAAATAAATACAGTACAAACCTATAAATACATTTTTTCTTCCTTATGATTTTCTTAATAACATTTTCTTTTCTCTACCTTACTCTATTATAAGAATACAGTACATAATACATTTAATATATAAAAAAGGTGTTATTTGACTTTATGCTATTAGGAAGGCTTCTGGTCATCATTAAGCTATTAGTAGTTAAGTTTTTGAAGAGTCAATTATACATAAATTTTCAATTGCACTTGGGGTGGGAATGATATCTCATTGTGGTTTGGATTTGCATCTCCTTCATGATTAGTGATGTTGAGAACATTTTCATGTACCTGTTGCCTCTCTGTATGTCTTCATGGGAAGAATGCCTATTAAGTTCCTCTGACCACTTTTTAATTTGGTGGTGTTAGAAGGTGGAGGAGAGAGAGCAAAATATCCTCTAACCTGAGAAGTCATGTTGAGACTGAGAAACAAAGCAAGCCACTCTATGCCATTTATACAGAATTTTATTCAAGTTAACTAACTGACAGAGAGTATCAGGTAGAGGACAATCCATGGTAGTTACAGTTATTATCCACAAAGTCTGGACATTAACTCACATATTTTATAGAGTGAAGGGATCATTATGGTGAAGCCACAGAGTAGTTACCTAAACTGACACTATCTGTGCACCCAAGCAAAGCTCAGTACAAACCTTCCCGCATTCTGGTCAGAACATACTTTAACCTTTAAGGGCCCTCCTCAAGGCATAGCCTCAAAGGAGGGCATTGCACAAACAGGAACAAAATGGAAGATCAAAGATGGAGTCAGTATTTCTGGCATTTCTACAAATGGGTTTTTGCTGTTGACTTGAATGAGCACTTTACATACTTCAGATATTGTCATTTATCAGATATATAATTCAAAAATAGTTTCTACCATTCTGTAGGTTACTTTTTCATTCCATTGTTTCTTTCACTATGCAGAATCTTTTGAGGTTGGTATAAATCCTACTGTTTTCTTTTTTTATTTTTTTCCTATGCTTTTGGTATCCTATCCAGAAAGTTGTTAAGCTGTTGCCAAGATGAATATCAAAGAGATTTTCCCCTATGTTTTCTTCCAGGAGTTTTACGGATTCAGGACTTATTTACAAGTATCTAATATATTTTAAGTTAATTTTGGTGATGGTTTTAAGATGGGGTTCACTTCATTTTTCTGCATGTGGTTATCCAGTTTTCCCCAAATCACTTATTGAAGAGACTAACCCTTCCCCATTGAGTATCCTTGACTCCATTGTCCAATATTAGTTGACCATACATATGACGGCTTACTGCTGAGTGGTAAATTCTGTTTCATTGGTCTCTGTGTCTGTTTTCGTGCCAATGGCTGTAATATTTGCATTACTATATCTTTGTAATGTAGTTTGAAATGAGAAAGTGTGATGTCTCCAGCTGTGTTCTTTGTTCTCAGGATTGCTTTGGCTGTTAGGAATAATACTGCTATGAACATGTGTGTACAAGTTTTTGGTGCACATTTTTTTTATTTCTCTGGCTTATTGTTTTGCTGTGTTGCTAAAATTTCATAAGTGGACTCTAAGGCTCTCCCAGAGCTGCTTTTGTTCACACAGTGCAATTTAATCATTGATCTTGGTGGGGGTCATAGAGTCTGTGTTCTCCTATGTTGCCACTTCGTTCTTTTCTTACCCTCAAATGTGGCTCTTTGTTATATCCACTTGGAAAACTCCACACTTCCATCTGCATTATGCCTGTGTTCCCTCCTGGATGGTGCTTCAATAAAACATATATGCCTGGACTGCAAATGTATGATGTGGGTCCTTAATGTTGCTGGGAAATTAGATCATGACTTCTTAGTTGATTCAGTAACAACACTCAACTCTTTTGTACTTTTTTCTTTATTCTCAATTACCATCTTCTTCTGGTACAGTTACTCATAGCTAAAGAACATGCCTTTTGTTAGGAAAATGTAAATGATCAGAATATAATTTTTACAGGACACAAGACCACATCTACCCATCAGCGTATGTACCCATATATTTATAATTCTTTTTTTGTTTCTCATGTCCAGTGAAATACTTGTAATCTAATTATATTCTCTCACTTTTCTCCAAGAATTTTGGTCTAATAATTTTTGAGAACTGCTACAAAAATCAGTTTTCCCACTCTATTGAATCATTGACTCATTGGTCAGTCATATCAGTGGATACATGACAATAAACATAATGCTTTTAAAATGCACTCTCCTGGGTTACCTGGGTGGCTCAGTTGGTTAAGGTTCCGACTTTGACTCAGGTCATGATCTCGGGGTTCATGAGTTCAAGCCCCATGTCGGGTTCTGTGCTAACAGCTCAGAGCCTGGAGCCTGCTTCAAATTCTGTGTCTTCGTTTCTCTCTGCCCTTCTCCCGCTTACACTCTGTCTGTCTCTTGAAAATAAACATTTAAATAAATAAACAAATAAAAATAATCCTGATCCCTTAAAAAGAAATCTCCTTCCTAAATATAAAGCAAACTAATATGCGATATTATATTTTGATTAATAGTTGGTGAGAAAGAAATTCTGAATGTATCATTTAAAGGGATAGCAAACTTCCTACAAAGTGAAGGGAAATTGAACTACACAGACACTATTTAAGGCTGTAGCCTTCATATGCCCCAATTTTTAGACTCCACGTCAGTGTTGCCTCAGAACATGTATTTCAGTAATAATAGAAAACCAATTGTATTTTTATTATGGGTATAAGTCCAATAAAAACAAAACACTGTTTCCCAAGTAACGAGAAACTTACTATCTCTACTTGTATTTCCCCAAGAGTTCACCATCTAATTCATCTTTTTTCCTTTAATTAAATTTTCTTTTCTTTCATTGTCTAAGGATTTCTGATTTGGGCAATAGTTTGTGCCTAAAGCTTCCCTTAGACATAGTATAACAGAAAGAATAGAGAAATGCACAACTGTCAAGTTAGCATTCAAATATTTCCCACTTTTAATGCCAGTAACTAAATATATGTTCAATTCCTATGTGAAACAAAGCCTCGGTTGATTAGATATTCAAGCAAGTCCATTCCTTTGTGTATCATTTTATCCATATCCAGTATTAAATCTCTAATAGATATCTGGTAGTATCTATAAAGAACACAACTTTCTCCTATGAGCAGCAATCAACTTTTAGAGGTCTTTAAGGATTAAAAAAAAATGCTGTAACAAATCCTATTAAAAGGTCAAAATTAATCCAGCCTCCTTTATAATTCCCTTATGCAAATTGTAAAGTTTTTTTCTTTCCAGCTTAATGGGTACTGACCATTAGAATTCCAAATATATGACACTTATTTAAATATAACTTATTGCGAGACAGAACATCTAGCAAGCCACAGTGGGGAATTGAATAGATAAAAAATAAAATCTAAAAGAAGAGACTCTCTGGCATCAAAAATGGCTCAGTAGGATACAAATAAGTAAAACATGGGGATGAAATGAATTGGAACTGAATCTATTTGCATTAGGGATTGAACATGATGTGCTCAGTAGGAAAGTTTGAAACACTTCACTGAACAATAGAAAAATAAGTTGAATATTTTAGCAATGTTTCAGTATTCCCCCAAATGAGCTTTTGTTGTATAACCCATTTCAGCCATTTTCTTTCCAAAACTAATATGTCTTTTAAAAAAAAAAAATATGTTTTTCCCTGAAATGCAGTCAAAAGTTCCAATACAAATGAAATTTCTCTGAGCAGTCACTGTCTTTTGGTGGTTCCTAAAAATTTTTGGTTGATGTAGTAGTGTTGCTGGCTTTGAATTGACCTAGTTTTAACTTCTTTTGCTCTAATCAAACCTATTCCCTTCAAAGTGCTTTCACATGAGGAACTGGCAACGTGAAACAAGTCCATGATCCCTGAAGAAGTCATGTGTCCTGCAATTATTCTCAAATTTAATTAATTGCATGATAAGATAGCACTGCCTTTTGCCATTTATTTGTTTGTGTGTTGGTTTGTTTCAGCTAATAGTATGTATACATCCCCATCTGTATTAGTTTGCAAAGCTGCCCTAACGAAATACCATAAAAGGGGTGGTCTCAACAGCAGAAGTGTACTTCCTCACAGTTCTGAGACTGGAAGTCCAAGACCAAGTTGTAGGCACTGCTGGTTTCTCCTGATGTGTCTTCTCATACAGATATTCACCTCACTGTGTCCTCACATGGCCTTTTCTCAATGGGTATACTTCCCTTGTGCCTCCTTTTGTGCATCCAAATTTCACCTTCTTATAAAGATACCAGTCAGATTGGACTAGATCATTCCTATGACCTTGTTTAGTCTTACTTCTCTACAGGCCCATCTCCAAATACAGTCACAGTCTGAGATACTGGAGGTTAAGGTTCTAAAGTATGAATTTGGGGAAGACACAATTTAGCCTAGAACACCATCCAGAATGAATCCTTCATACCATGTATATTTTCAAATGAGAGAAGTACAGAAATTATCCTAAAAAGTAATTGAGATCTTTCTACATTATTTTATGTTTCTGCGTGAGACCCAGTATAAATGAAATATAATACTTTGTGGTTATGATAACATACTAAAAATTTGACATTGAAAAGAATCAGAAATAATTTCTTGGCAAATTTTATCCCTTACGAGGCATAACAACATATTATCAGAGCAGATAAAGAACACCAGGACACTTATAAGAATGGAACTCTGCCTATTCAGTGAACAGTTTACTCTGAATTTTGTTGAATGAATAAAGAAGTGAATGAAAACGGGAATTAAGGGTGTGCCACTGAGACATTCTGGTTATTTAAAAATGCTGATGCCGCCCACAAATGTATGGCCAATTAATTTTTGACAAAGCAGAAAGGAGTATCCGATGGAAAAAAGACTGCCTCTTTAGCAGGTGGTGCTGGGAGAACTGGACAGCAACATGCAGAAGAATGAAACTAGACCACTTTCTTACACCCATACACAAAAATTAACTCAAAATGGCTGAAGGACCTGAATGTGAGACAGGAAACCATCAAAACCCTAGAGGAGAAAGGAGGAAACAACCTCCTTGACCTCAACCCCAGCAATTTCCTACTCAACACATCCCCAGAGGCAAGGGAAATGAAAGCAAAACTGAACTCTTGGGACCTCATCAAGATAAAAAGCTTCTGCACTGCAAAAGAAACAATCAAGAAAACTAATAGGCAACCGACAGAATGGGAAAAGATAGTTGCAAATGACATATCAGATAAAAGGCTAGTATCCAAAATCTACAAGGAACTCACCAAACTCTGCATCCAAAAAACAAATAACCCAGTGAAGAAATGGGCAGAAGACATAAACAGACACTTCTCCAAAGAGGACATCCAGATGGCCTACAGGCACATGAAACGATGCTCAACATCACTCATCATCAGGGATACACAAACCAAAACCACACTGAGATACCACCTCATGCCAGTCAGAGTGGCTAAAATGAACAAATCAAGAAACTATAGATGCTGGTGAGGGTGTGGAGAGACGGGCACCCTCCTACACTGTTGGTGGAATGTAAACTGGTGCAGCCGCTCTGGAAAACAGTGT
>NC_043701.1:141171548-141231249 GCF_006229205.1 Suricata suricatta | reverse complement strand
GGGAGAGGGAGGGAGGGGGTGATGGTCATCGTGGGGGGCACTTGTGGGGAGAAGCACTGGGTGTTATATGGAAACCAGTTTGACAATAAAATGTTAAAAAAAAATTTTTTTTAATGCTGATGCCTTCCCTTAATATGCATATAAGAATGAAATGAAATACTTTATGAAGTGATTATAATGCATTGACAGATTATTTTGGATTTATTTTACGTAGGCAAGGAAATAAATACTAAACTTGACTGTAGCATAAATAAAAAAGCTTCTAGGATTTAGTCTTCCATACAAATCTCATCTCCTGCCATGATCTCCACTTTGCTGTTTTGAAAATTCAATACATGGCTGCAGGCAATCTGCTTTCTTCACAGCTCAGGGCTAATCTCATCCAATTAGGTGCTCATGTTGTCCTTCTTTTCTATCTCAGCTCTGTTCAAACAAGAACACTAGTTGGAAGCATTTCCATATTTTAGACCACCAGGTAGAATTAAGCACTCCATCCCTTTGCCTCCATTGTATTTGGCGTGACTTTTTTTTATAGGTATGAATATATACCATGCAACCAACATAGGGAATATTTTGAAATTGTATTTACAGAAACATGTATAATCCTCATTCCATACCTAACTCTTTTATTTTTGGTAAAGCCTGGGTTGGCCATAAAATCAAGTTAAGAAAACACCAAAAATTAGCTAAATTTGAAGAACTCTGCCAATAAAGGCATACACCATGGTGCCAAAGAGGCCCTGATCTAAGTGTAGAGGTCTTCTCAAAGATTCAGCTCTTGTTTCTGTTAAATAGAGTGAGTTGTGTTGCACGTATGTATCATACATAAGTCTATAATGTTCTTAAAATGAATTTGAACCTTATCATACAATAAACAATAACAGGGTTTCTACTTAATTAATCTTTACTCATATTTTTTAAAAATATAAGGCAAAATATGTGTTGTGATAAACAACAGAAGAGAGATGGAAAGAAAAAAGTAAGTGCTCATAATTTCTCTATTTCCTACAGCCTCTCTTCTTGATATGACTATGCATTTACATCTGTATCTCTGTACATGTCAACATATAAACCCACAAAGCAGTGTTTATAAGATCATAGGATAACCATTACAGAGACATTTCTCATGTCCATTCCTCCAGATCAGCTGGCACAAGCAATGATAGTTATTGGAGATTTTAAATGAATATTCCAGGTCTTCCTCTTCTAACTTATTCAGCTTCTTCACCCACTGAAAGATAAGCATGACCATAAGACATGCTTTGACCAATAAGATAGGAACAAATCAAATTTATATCTTACCACTCCAAAGATGTTTTATAGACAGTGGCCTCTTCTCCACAGTCTCTTTTTCTAGAGAGAGTAAACATTTGAGATGGTAACAGACTCCAGGCGCTTCTGCTGACATAGATGGGTATACACAAAGCACTGTTGTTTTTAAGGCAGTGAGATTTGGGGACTGTTACTCCAGTAAACCATACTGTTCTGAACCAGTACAGGAATGTAAAGTCTTTTATTTTTTTTAATTGCACAATATGAATTTATAACAATATAGTCACTGACTTTTCAAATGATAAATGTTGGATTATCCTTTAACCAATCACCTTTACATATATTGTCAAAACTAGTGGTTTTATCTGTATAGGACAAGTTCTCTAAAATTTCTGAGTCACAGGGAATGGTTGAAATGTGAGGCGCCTGGGTGGCTCAGTCAGTTAAGCATCCGACTGCAGCTCAGGTCATGATCTCACGGTTCGTGGGTATGAGCCCTGCTTGGGCTCTGTGCTGACAGCTAGCTCAGAGCCTGGAGCCTGTCTTCGGATTCTGTGTCTCCCTGTCTCTCTGACCTTCCCCTGTTTGTGCTGTCTTTCTCTGTCTCTCAAAAATAAATTAAAAAACATTAAAAAAATTTTTTAAATGGAATGGTTGAAATGTTCATATTGCTAGTGGCAAGGCTAAATAGGAATTTGAATAAATGATGGCTAGGACATGAAGAGAGGTATGAGAAATTATAATAATCAGAAAAACCAATATACTAATATCCATAAAAAATTATAATACAAAAACCAACATGAAATATTTCTGAATAATTATTGTGGATAATTCATTGTTCTAAGTACTTTATTTGTTTAATAACTTCATTTAATGAGGCAGGTGCCAATGCATTCCCATTTTACAGAGGTGACCTAACTAAAGAACAAGTAAAGTAATTCATTGCTCAAGGTCACATGACTAGTGGAGCTAGTAATTAGAGGCAGCTAGTAATCTAAAATATCTGCTCTTTCATGGGTTCACAGAACTCGAAACACACACACGTTTTACTTGATGAAAATATCTCTCAGAATTGATAAAATTTAAATAAAAACTTATAAATAACTACCTGCCACTACCTCTGGGTGCCAGTCCTACAGTCCCAGGGCTCCTTCCCAAAAATCTCTTCTTCATTTTGATTTACAAAATTAAATAATTTCCCCAAGGTGTTAAAAAATGAATAATGGCTGAAGGGCCATTCCTTGTGACTTTCATTAGATAAAAATATAGAGAATGTATAGAAAATATATAGAGTATAAATGCATGGAAATTTAATAATTTTCATGAGAGTGCATATCCAGAAAATAGCCATGATTTCTACTAGTTAGTGTGTTGTTTATTTTTCTGTAGGGAGTATTTAATACTTTAGCTCCTCACAAATGATGTTTCCATTCACTTTATATTTATACTGACTACATGAATCAACACTTTCATAATTTTTTTCTCTACACCTTTATACTCAGTTGAGGCCATGGCAGATGATTTCATTTTGCTAAAAATTTGTTGTTTTTTAAAAAAATTGCATTTTACTATAACCTGTTATGTTCAAGATTGTGCATTTTCTTCTCAAGGTCCTACTTGTTTACTGGAGTGCTTCCTCTCTCTTTAATCTCCAATGAATTTGGAAGTTATTTGCCTAGTTGGGTTAGGCAAACCCAGTCACTGGGTTAAGGTTGTTTAATTATGTAAACATTATCAAACTTGACATTTGGTGTATAAATGAAGTTTGCAAAGATGTAGTAAACAAATTGATAGTAGTTACCCAAGAAAATCACCATTTAAAAAATTTGAGGGGGGTTAAGTTTTTTATTTTGATTCCAGTTAGTTAACATACAGTGTTATCATAGTTTCAAGCATACAATATGGTGATTCAACACTTTCACATGACACCCAGGCCTCATTTGACAAGTATTCTCCTTAACCTTTGCTTATATCACCCATCTCCCAACCTCCTCCCCTTCGGTAGCTATCAGTTTGTTCTCCATAGTTCAGAGTCTGGTTCTTGATTCCTCTCTCTCTCTCTCTCTCTCTCTCTCTCTCTCTGTGTCTCTGTCTCTTCCTGCCCCCACCTCCCATTCCTCATTTGTTTTGTTTCTTAATTTCCACCTATGAGTGAAATCATATGGTATTTGTCTTTCTCTGACTTATTTCATGTAGTGTAATACATTCTAGTGCCATCCTGATCATTGTAAATGGCAAGATTTCATTCTTTGTTTACGGCTAAATAATATTCCATTGTATTTATGTGTGTGTGTGTGTGTGTGTGTGTGTGTGTGTGTGTGTGTATGATATACGTGTGTGTGTGTGTGTGTGTGTGTGTGTCACATCTTCTTTGTCCATTCCTCAATCAGTGGACACTTGAACTACTTCTATAATATGACTATTGTAAATGGTGCTTTATAAACATAGGGGTTATGTATCCCTTTGAATTACTATTTTTGTAATCTTTGGGTAAATACCCAGTAGTGTGATTACTAGGTCATAGAGGAGTTCTATTTTTAGCTTTTTGAGGAGACTTCATACTATCTTCCACAGTGGCTACAACAGTTTTCATTCTCATAGTGTATGAATGTTCTTTTTCTCCACATCCTTTACAAAATCTATTGTTTTTATTGTTGTGTTGTTGCTTTTGCTTTTAGCCATATCTCATCATGTTTTTTTTGATTTGTAGTTCCCTGATGATGAATGATGTTGAATACCTTTTCAGGTGTCTATTAGTCATCTGGATATCTTCCTTGGAAAAGTGTTATTCATGTTTTCTGCCCTTTCTTAACTGGGTTATTTTTTCTTGAAGTTGAGTTTGATAAATTCTTTAGAGATCTTGATTATTAACCCTTTATCAGATATGTCATTTGCAAATACCTTCTCCCATTCCATAGGTTGCCTTTTAGTTTTGTTGACTGTTTCCTTTGCTGTGCAGAAGCTTTTTATTTTGATGTAGTCCCAATAGTTTGTTTTTGCTCTTGTTTCTCTTGCTTCAGGAGACATATCTAGAAAAAAAGTTACTATGGCTAACATCAAAGAAGTTGTTTTCTAGGATTTTGCCTGTGTTCTCTTCTGGGATTGTAATGGTTTCAGATCTCATAGTTAAGTCCCTAATCAAGTTTTTCCTTTTTTCATTTAAATTTTAGTTAGTTAACATACAATGCAATATTGCTTTCAAGAGTAGAATTCAGTGATTTATTACTTATATACATTACATTTATTGTGCTCATCACAATAAGGGTACTCCTTTGTACCCATCAGCCATCTAACCCATCTCCCACCCAACTTCTTCCATCGACCCATAGTTTGTTCTCTATCATTAAAAGTCTCTTGTGGTTTGTTTCCGCTCTCCCCTTCCTGGTTTCCTATGTGTTCATCTGTTTTGTTCCTTAGGTTCCACAGATGAGTGAAATCATGTGGTATTTGTCTTTCTCTGATTGATTTATTTCATTTACCATAATACAATCTAGCTCCATCTATGTTGTGGCAAATGATAAGTATTCAAGATTTCATTCTTTTTGATGGCTGAGTAGTATTCCATTGTATACATATACCTTCTTTATCCATTCACCAATTGATGGAGATTTGAGCTCTCTCCATAGTTAGATTATTATTGATAGTGCTACTATAAATATTGGGGTATGTGTACCACTTAGAATCTGGATTTTTGTATCCTTTGGATAAATACCTAATAGTGCAATTGCTGGATTATAGGATAGTTCTATTTTTAGTGTCTCGAAGAATCTCCATACAGTTCTCTAATATGGAGATACCAACACTTTATCAGATATGTCATTTGCAAATATCTTCTCCTATTCTTTAGGCTGCCTTTCAGATTTGCTGATTGTTTCCTTCACTGTGCAGAAGCTTTTCATCTCCATGAAGCCCCATTAGTTCATGTTTGCTTTTGTTTCCTTTGCCTTCAGCAATGTGTCTAGTAAGAGGTTGTTCCTGCCAAGGTCAAAGAGGTTGCTGCCTGTGTTTTCCTCTAGGAATTTGATGGTTTCCTGTCTTACATTTTGACTTTATTTTTCTGTATTGTGTAAGATGGTATCCAGTTTCATTCTTTTGCATGTTGTTGGTTTTCCTAACACCGTTTGTTGAAGAGACTGTCTTTTTCCCATTGAAAAGAGAGAATTTTTTCCTGCTTTGTCCAAATTAATTGACGATTTACTTCTGGATTCATTTCTGAATTTTCTATTCTGTTCTAATGATATGAGTGTTTATTTTTGTGCCATTGCCATACTTTTTTTGATCACTCTAGCTTTGTAATATAGCTTGAAGTCTGAAACTGTGGTGCCTCCAGCTCTGCTTTTCTTTTTCAAGGTTGCTTTCCCTATCTGGGTCTTTCTTATTGCCATACAAACTTAGAATTGTTTGTTGTAGTTCTGTGAAAAATTCTGTTGGTATTTTGATAAAGATTGCATTAAATGTGTAGATCTCTTTGGGTAATCTAGACATTTTAACAATATTTGTTCTTCCAAACCATGAGCATAGAATGTTTTTCCATTTCTTTGTCTCATCTTCAATGTCTTTGATCAGTGTTTTATAGGTCTTTCACCTCTTTAATTAGGTTTATTCTTAGGTATCATATTATTTTTGGTGCAATTGTAAATGGGATCTTCTGAAACTTTTTTTCCTGCTGCTTTATTATTGATATATATAAATTCAATAGATTTCTGTACATCAATTTTGTATCCTGTGACCTCACTGAATTCTTTGATCAGTTCTAGCAGTTTTGGGTGGAGTCTTTTGAATTTTCTATAAATAGTATCATGTCATCTGCAAATAGTGAAGTTTTACTTCTTCCTTGCCTATTTGGATGCCTTTTATTTCTTTTGGCTGTTCGATTGTTGTGGCTAAGTCTTCCCATACTATATTGAATAAAAGTGGTCAAAGTGGACATCCTTGTCTTATTTCTGACTTTAGGAAAAAAGTTCTCAGTTTTCCCCCATTAAGGATGATGTTTCCTGTAGGTTTCTCATTTATAGCTTTTATTGTGTTGAGGTATGTTCCCTCTATATCTACTTTGTTGTGGGTTTTTATCATGAATGGACATTGTACTTTGACAAATGTTTTTTTCTGCATCTATTGAAATGATCATACGTTTCTTATCCTTTTTATTTTTAAAGGTTTTTTAAATGTTTATTTATTTTTGAGCCAGAGGGAGAGCACTAGTGGGGGAAGGGCAGAGAAAGAGAGGGAGACACAGAATCCAAAGCAGACTCTGGCTCTGAGCTGTCAACACAGAATCTGGCACAGAGCTTGAACTCATGAACCATGAGATCATGACCTGGAGTCAAAGTTGGACGTTTAACCTATTGAGCCACTCAAGCATCCCTTCTCCTTTCTCTTATTGCTGTGATATATCACATTAGCAAATCTTCATTTTTAACTGAATAAAATCATTTATTTGCTTTTTAAGAAAATATATGAACTGAGAATTAAGAGTATCTTTTGAGGAAGTGGTTTATAGCAAATTATTTGAAGTATTGCAAAGACAAACTGAGAAATAGCAAGAGACATAAGAACCAGTTACTTGTCAGGCTCTTATCTAGTGCTTAACTATCTCTTTACAGTCTTGTAAGAACCACATAAAGCAAATATCATCAACCAATTTAAAATTATAACAAATATGTTCAGTCGAGGCTCTCGATACTATAGTTAATTTGCCAATAAAGTCATGATATAAATGCAATAACTTCTCATTCCTTAGCGCATACTTGTTTTGTTACCCTATGTGCACCCTAGTGCTGTGAGCCAACACAAGTTGTAACTTTCAAAAAAAAAAAAGATTTGGAGGAAAAGGGTGAAGAAGGAAGACATCTGTCTATATATTTTTAGGGTTTGACTCACTAAAATTTTGTAAGATCCTTTGAAGAGGAATCCAGCATAAACATTCTTCATTATACTTATGAAGAAGTCTGAAAACACACTACTAAAGTTATTCACAAACCATGCTTTAGAGGGAACAAAGAAGAAAATGACTGACTTCTTAAAATCTATACACTTATTAATATGTTTTTAGAAATCAGTCTTAGATTAGAGAGTTTTTTAAATTGTTGGATATGCTTTTTTGAAAAGTAAAGCATAGACAACCATATAAGTATTCATTTGATTAATGCATCCAATGGGTTACATTGACTAATTTAAGTTTTCAAAGTATTCCTGGCATTTCATTTTTCATACATTTATAATTACTTTGATGTAAAAGTAAACAAAAATTACATCCATAAAGTAGGAAGAGATATCTAGGTAAAAATAAGTCACAATAAATTACTAAACAATTGAGATAATTATCAGTACATCTGACTGAAATTCCAACACACAAACATACACACACATGCACACAGAAGACTCCATAAAAGATAATTGCATTGTAAAAGCAAAATACATATTTCTGAGTTATCAATGAAGAGATTAAGTGCATAGATTCAGGACACAGATTGCCTGTGTTACATGCAGCTTGCTTCCCTAAATAATTTTAGACAAATGAATGAACATCCAAGCTAACAAATTTGGATAACACTGAATTAAATTAAGTTATCAAGTGTACAGAAGCCTACTTACATACAAAATGACATCATTTCTAGAAATTAAAGAAATTAAAAATATATAAGATATATATTTCTTATATATTATTCATTTTATGTCATATAATGTTATCTAGAAAAATAAAAAATAGAAAGATAATAAAATATAATAAACCATCTTGGTTACCTTTAGAGTGATAAGCAGAGAAGATAATAATAAGGTACCTATGCAAAGATCATTAAATCAGTAATGCCATTTTTTTTTTTAGTGTTTATTTTTGAGAGAAAGTGAGAGGAAAAGAAAACGCAGCGGGGCAAAGGGCAGAGAGAGAGAGAGACAGACAGATGGACAGAATCCCAAGCAGGCTTCTCGCTGCCAGGTCACTGAATTCATGAACCATGAGATCATGACTTGAGCTGAAATCGAGTCAGACACTTAAACGACGAAGCTATCAGGTGCCCCAGTTTAAAAGGGTGATAGATGCAGCATTTCTTAGTGATTACATTCATTGTTCACATATGTAATATATATACCCTCCATGTACCAAATTGAAGATAATAATACACTTATAATTTTTAGTAATTCAGGCAATGAAAACAAAAATACACAAGTAGGACTATATCAAACTTAAAACGTTCATGTATCAAAGGATTTAATCAATGCAGCAAAAATGGGAACCTAGGTATGGGGGGAACAGATTTGCAAACATCTCTCTAAAGGGAGGTTATTATTCAGAATATATAAAGAAAGTTAACAACTGAATATCAAAAGATGAAATAAGCCAATTAAATAATGAGCACAGGACTTGAATAGACATTCTTCAAAGATGATATACAAATGGCTAACAAGCACATAGCAAGATATCAACATCATCACAAAAATGCAAATCAAAACCATGAGCTAACTATCACCTCACACCCATTAGGATGGTACTTTTTTTTTTAATGTTTTTATTTATTTTTGATACAGAGAGAGACAGAGCATGAGAGGGGGAGGGGCAGAGAGAGAAGGAGACACAGAACCGGAAGCAGGCTCCAGGCTCTGAGCTAGCTGTTAGCACAGAGCCTGACGCGGGGCTCGAACCCAGGAACGTGAGATCTGACCTGAGCCGAAGCCGGAGACTTAACTGACTGAGCCACCCAGGCGCCCCAGGATGGTACCCTTTAAAGCAATAACAGAAAATAACAAGTGTTGGCAAGGATGAGGAAAGATTGACATCCTTGTGGACTGTTGATGGGATCACAAAATCACTGTGGATAACAGGATAGAGGTCCCTTAAACAATTAAAAAATAAAACTAACCAAGGGGCACCTGGGTGGCTCAGTTGGTTGAGCATTGACTTCGGCTCAGGTCATGATCTCACTGCTCTGTGTTCCCGCCCTGCATTCTGTTCTGTGCTGGTAGTTCAGAGCCTGGAGCCTGCTTCAGATTCTGTCTCTGTCTCTCCGCCTGTCCTCTGCTCGTTCTCTCTCTCTCTCTCTCTCTCTCTCTCTCTCTCTCTCTCTCAAACATAAAATAAAATATTTTTTAAAAAACTACCATAAGATCCAGCAATCCTACTTCTGGGTATGTTTACAGAAGTACTGAAAACAAGAGCTCAAAGATATATTTGCACACCCATGTTCTTAGCAGTATGATTCAAAGTAACCAAGAGGTGCTCATGATCCTAATGCCCATAATGGATAAATGGATAAACAAAGTGTGGAATATTATTCAGCCTCTAACAAAGGAAGGAAATCTTGTTACATACCACAGCATGGACGAACCCGGAGGACATTATGCTAAGTGAAATAAGCTAGTCACTGAAGGACAAATATTGCCTGACTCCACATGCACGAGATACTTGCAGTCATCAACGTTGTAGAGTCAGAAAGTAGAATGCTGGTGTCCAGGGGCTGAGGGGAAAGGGAAATATGGAGTTGCTATTCACGGGGATGTAAAGTTACAATTATATAAACTGAGTAAGTTCTAGACATCTGCTGAACAATCACATTGTGATTATGGTTAACAATACCATATTAGACATTAAAAATGTTGCTAGAAGGTAGATCTCACTTAAATATCCTTACAAACTTTTAATAAAAAAGAGAGGAAGGAATCCTATCACCTACTACAACATGGATGAACTTCGAGGATATAGGCAAGGTGAAATAAACCAGTCACAAAAGAACAAATACTATAGGATTCTACTTATGTGAGTTATTGAAAGTAACCAAATTTATTAAAAAATAAAGCAGAATGGTGGTTAGTTACCAGCAAGTGGAGCAGAGGCTAAAAAAAGGAGTTTTGCTACTTAATGGGTATAGAGTTTAGTTCTACAATATGAAAAAGTTCTGCAGATCTGTGTCACCACAGATGTGAAACACTTAATAGTGAGCTGTCCATTTACAAGTGGCTAAAATGGTACATTTTATGTCATATGTTTTTATTACAATACAAATAAATGGAAAATAAATGATAAAAGAAATGGAAAAGGTAAAAAATGAGATTTAAAATATGAGAAGAGGTTACCTTTAAGTTATTGAAGCCTCAATTTGTTTATAGTTCACATACATGAAAGATTGAATAGTAAAGAAGTAAAATATATACAGGTGACAGATAGAAGATGACAGATGATAGATAGATAGATAGATAGATAGATAGATAGATAGACAGGTAGACATAGTCAGATAATTATTTTGAAACTGCAGTTTTATACCTACCCAAAAGGGCATTTACTTAAGGGAGTGTAACAAGGAAGATATAGTTTTGGATGTACAAATTCTGAATACACTACTTACCCAAATATCTTAGAAGAGTCAATTAACAGATTTTAAAAGGACAATACTGCTTATGACTAAGAACAAGGAGGAGGGTGGTTAGAGGAGATAGAAATATTCAGAGAACACACACATTAACAACAAAAAGAAAAAGTAAAAATAACATCTGAGTGTGAACTCCAGCAAAATAAAAAACAAATTATGACCACATTAATTATTGCTTGTAATGTGGCCCTGAAAATTAATGATTGCTTAAATTAGGATTTATAAAATAAATGGGAATACTAGTATTGAGGAAATGGTTGGCTCCCTAACACCACAAGTTTTGGGGTCAGTAGTTAATAAAATGTATCTAACTAATGTATTTCTGCAGACAAGAAAATTAGCACGTCTTTATGTCTAACCACAAGACTTCTCCAGACCTTTACAACATAAAACATTTTTCTTACACCTAAACATACAAAAGGAAACCTGTATATCAGACCAGTTTACTAGCTGAACATTTGAAGGCCATTTGTGCAAAGAGTGAGAAAAATAATTGATTTGAACCAAATTTGCATTCATAAGTTTCAGAGATGTATAAACTGCAGCTCATATTTATGACATTTAAAGGAAATCAATTCAAAACTCTTTTGATCACAAGTGACTTATGAATAAAATTAAAACAGCTGCATAAGAAAAATACACTATTTTGTTAATGTAAATGGTATGTATATCATACTGAAACTCAGAGGGAAAGTACTTGATCTTATTTCTCCTAAAGACATCAACAGTAGCTACACCAAAAACAAACAAGATGATGACCGCGAATACTTCTAGCATAAGCTTCACAACACACATATAGACTCATAATTTTTGGTAAGTCCTCAATTATATGTATTGTATTACAAGAGCAAATAGTGGTGTTATATTTCAGTAAGTTCTACTGACTAATGAAGAAATTGCAAAGAGAAATAATATTAAATACATTTCAAGACAGTACTAGACCAGAAAGTGAGGGGAAAGAGAAATAGCAAGATACTGGATTGAATGAATACCTCCACGCAGGAAACCACTCACACATAAACAAATATTTCATTAAATATAGATCTGACGAGGCATAAAAATAAACAGAGTTCTAAATTCAAAACCTGTTGGTTAGGAAAACAGAAGTTGCTCATTTTCACCGTAGAAACATAGGAATGAGAAGGAAAAATTCCAATGTGTATGTCTGTGTGCGTTTGTGTCTGTGTGCATGTGTGTGTGTGTGTGTGTGTGTGTGTGTGTGTGTGTGTAAGCTTACTAGTTTACTTCCCATTGATTGGGATTTGCATTTAGAGAGATACATCACCTCCTTGGAATGCTGTCATTAGCCTCTTTGTCCAAAGTATCCCTTCATTTTCATGGTCTCTTGGAACAAAATCTTTCAGAATACCTTGTATCTAAGGTGGTTGCATTTTTAGTTACCATTCAGTCTCTTAGCTCTTCCTGAAGGTTTTACGGTTTATATACATACTAGATTAACATCTGGTGGTTCTCCTGGCCGTGTTCATAGGCAACAGCCTCTTAGTCAAGGGCATCCCAGTGGATAAAATGGGTTTTTTTTTTCTCTTTTCCCATATGATGAAATGTTGAGCCTCTAGTCTCCATGGGTATTTGTACTCTGATAGTCTGTTGGGCCTGTGGATGGAGAGTGGTTGGCAAGGGAAGCAAAAACATAAAAAACACAGGCCCCAATAACACTATTTGCTTTGCAGCATCCAGACTAGCTCCATGTACCTCTTGGGGCTCGCAGGCAATCTGTGGTCAGTCTATTGTTGTTACTCTAACTCAGGCAATGAGGATTAGATTTTCACACAGTGATGCTGGCCTGCTTGCTAACACACACCCTCTCCCGTTGGCTAATTTAGTTCCATCCTATGACTATAAGGGAGGTATCCCCCTTTGCAACTTTTGTAGGAGACTTCACAGAATGAGGTAGTTCATGTGAAACCCTCATTCTTTGGATGCTTTGTTACCAAAGACTAGGTAAAGTTGTGGATGTGTGCTTAGGTGGTAGAAACTTGTAAGGGTTCAGGTTATGAGTTCCACAGTTTAGGATGTGAAGTAGTGACAAAACAAAAGCAAATAGTACATGGTGGTGGTGGTGAAAATACAAGCTTATCAGCAGAAAGCAGTGCCTTCCCCAGCTGTCTCTACCTTTGGGGAAATCCAGTTAGTGGGCCAAGAGCAAGTAATGGCATCTCTCTCATCTGGAGCCAAAGCACCCTATCCACTGTGTTAATTATTTTTTAAGTTTTATTTTTATTTATTTTGAGAAAGAGAGAAAGTATGGAAATGAGGGAGAAACAGAGAGTGAGAGAAAGAGGGAGAGAGGGAGAGAAAATCGCAAGCAGGTTCTACACTGTCAGTGCAGAGTCTGTACTGGGACCAGAACTCACCAACTGTGAGATCATGTCCTGAGCTAAAGTTGGATGCTTAACCGACTAAGCCACCCAGGAGCCAATTATTTTAACCATATCACTTTGGGTGATGTATGATGAGGCCAGATGTAGACCAAGAGAAAGAAACGAGAAAGAATGTTACAATTTCATTACAGTTCCCTGGGGGAGAACACGGTATGCTACATAGGGCCACGGAGGGGAAGCGCTGGGGTCAATCATGAGGCAGCAAGAGGGAACGACAGGTAAGTGTCTTATTGTGGTGTCTGTGGGAAGGACAGGTGAGGCAGGGCAAGTAGGTTTAGGATTGGCCAACTCAAATGAATTTGCAGACTCGGGGGCAGTAGACGCTATCCCTGGTTGTTTGTGAGCTGGCCCTGGGGGAATAGGTGGGTGTATACTTGCCCAGAGTGTGAATGCCCAATAGGGAGGTGATTGGGAGTGTGAGCTTACTGGGTTACTCAGGAAGAGGGACTGTCTGGCATTAGCCAGGGCCTAAAAACTGGGCCAAGACAGAACACACACACACACACACACACACACACACACACACACACACACACCAAACACTGCACTACAATCGCACAAAAACTTAAATGATCAGAGGAAATGTTATAGCTATGAATATCTAAATTAAGAAAAAAGAAAAGCTTAAATGCGTAAAGGGCATAGGAGGTACAGACTTTCAGTTATGGAATGAATAAGTCACGGGAATGAAAAGTACAGCGTGGGGAATGTGGGCAATGATATTGTAATAGGCCGGTATGGCGACCGATGGTAGCTATGCTTACAGCGAGCACCGCACAACCTGGAGACTTGTGGAAACACTAGGTTGTACACCTGAAACTAATATAACAGTGTGTGTCAATTATACTTCGATTTGAAAAGAAAAAAGAAAAACTCTAACTTGACTAAAAAACAGAGAAGTGCAAGAGCAAAACCTAATGCAGGCAGAAAGAAGGAAATAGCAAATATTAGAGTAAACATTAATGAGACAGAGGATTTTAAAAGTAGAGAAAATCTGTACAGCAAAACTGTATCTTTGGAAAGATCGACAAAATTACCAAAACTTTGGCTTAGGTCAACCATAAGAAGGAGAGGTGAGACCAAACTGTTAAATTCAGGGGTGCCTGGGCGGCTCAGTGGTTGGTTTCAGCTCAGGTCATGATCTCACGGGTTCGTGGGTTTGAGCCCCACGTGGGACTCTGCGCTGATGGTGTGAAATATGCTTGGGATTCCCTCTCTCTCTGCCCCTCCCCTACTAGTGTGCATGTGTGCACACACTCTCTCTCTCTCCAAATAAATAAATAACATTTAAAAAAAGGATCAGAAGTAAAAGAGGGACTAACATCGATGCTTTACTGATAGGGAATTTGAGACCAAATTAAATGATTTTTTAAAGTTACAGAAAAAATAAGTAACTAAAGCTGGATTCAGTCCCAATTTTCTTGTCATCAGAATTTGTACTCTTTTACCTGTGTAACAGGGACCTCCAGGTTAAAGCAGCCATCTTCTTGGCATAACTAAAACACAGGCTGTGTTCTAACATCAGCTTGTAAATCTGAAAATTAAAGAAGGAAAATAAAACCAAAATCACCCGGAGCTCTATCTCGGGAGACCACAATGCGTTGAAAACACAGGCATGTCAGCTCTACAGTGCTTTCTGGGTCACCTACCAGCCTTTCTGTGACTAATTTTATCCCTCTATTACTGCCTCATTCCCAAGCAGTTCTGAAATGGATGTTATAAATAATATTCTCTAAACACAGGCAGTACACAAGCTATAATATACTAACAATTAAGTCTGATGCAAAACATTGACAGTAAACTGAAAGTTAATTCACTAATGGGAGGCTACTCCCTGTCAAAGGAATTTAAGGCCAGAATAGTCAAGCAAAAAAAGGAGATAGGCTTCACTTCTGAGAAACCATGCCAAATGGAATGGTCCTCAGTGTGAGTCTCAAATTTTATTCAATAGTTTTATTCAATAATTTTCTGCCCTGGAAACAGAATTTTAGAGTTTGTTAATTTCTGTTCCTTTGTCATAATTTATCATTCAGTTAGTAGAGGTTTACTTTCAAAAAATAGAAGGAAATTTGGGTAAGTATTAAGTTTAATCTCCAGAAATGACTGCTGTTAACATTTTAGAATGCATGTGTTTAGACTCTTGCCCATGGAACTATGTATGGATATGTGTATAGATACAGATGTATACAGATGTTAATTCCATATAAAGTGTCTCAAACTCTCTACTTAAAAATATGTTACAGAAATATTTTCATATGAAAAATAGCTTTACAGGGGCTTCTGGCTGGCTCAGTTAATAGAACAGGCAACTCTTGATCTTGAGGTTGTGAGTTCGAGCACCACTTTGGGTGTAGAGATTATTTTAAAAATAGTTTTACAAATTCATTTATAAGAGCTGGACATTCCATTAATCAGTATTTAGATTGTTTGCCATTAAGATCAATGCTAAAATATACATATATATGTATGCTTTCATCCCTGTTTTTCAACAATAATGTTGTATCCCTACACCATACCTTGGTCCAAATTCCTAGAAGTGCAATTGCTGAATCAAAGGAAATATGTGTTTAAAATTGCCATCCAAAAATCAGTGTGCCAGTATGATCATACCAATAATATAAAAGAGCAGCCAGATTGCTGTGCAGGTCATAGACCCACCAATCATTTATGAGAGAAGTCTGGATTTATTTGTATTCTATTTTTTTTTGTATATTACATACTCTTTCCTTTTGATTTTGAGAAATTGTTTTTGGTCTTCTTGTTTTTGATCTTTTAACAAAAGGATTTTGTGGGAAGAGTAGTCATTGCTAAGAGCATCTCTGGGTCGAGGAAAGTTTTGAGTCAGAGAAGAAACAGCATTCCCCAAATAAGTGGTAGTGTGGAGCTGTGCACTCCCGGGGTCCCCAGGAAGAAGAGACTACAGAAGTTCCTAAAACTGGTCTAATCAGCTTTCATGCAAGATGTTGATTTTTATGGGAACACGCTGGAAAGCAATATGAAAGGTATTGCTAATTTGAAAGGCATTGGGGCTAAATAAAACCTTACAAATACTTGCACCTGTGATTGGAGCTGAGGCTGTCCCTTACCTGTTGCTGTGATGCTGATACAGATCAAAACGTTTTCACTCCTAAACCAGGCAGATTCCTTTCTTTCTCAAGTTAATTAGAGAACTTATGGAGGTCCTGACTGGTCGCTGTGGAAAAGGGACTGAATGAGAATGTTTTATCTGCTAACACTCAAAAAAGAAAAAATTCCACGTAGAGCCAAATGTCTGTCAGATATAGCAATGAATATTTATCTGCTCCATCAGTGCATCGTGACATCTCACAAGTCTATTGTGTATCTCAGAGGGGAGATCCTCCAACTGTGGGGAATTTTGTTTCTAGTTACTGACTGTGCAGTGGGCATAGACATAGGATGGGGTTATTATGTGAATTTTCAAGCAAGCACAGACCCATTGTGGCTCTAAGTGCAAAAAGTCACTGTTTCTATTTTTTTTTCCAGGCAAACATCAGATAGATGATATGATACTTCTACACGTGGATAACTTTTATACAAACTAGCAGATATTAAAGTGCTACATCTTATTCATAATTCTGTAAAACAGAGAGAAAAAAACTACATATGTGGAATTTGAGAAACTCAACAGATGAACATACCGGAAGGGAAGGAAAAGTAAGATAAAAACGTAGAGGGAGGCAAACAATAGAGACACTTTAAATACAGAGAACAAACTAAGAATTATTGGTGGGGAAGTGGGGGGGGTGAGTTAAATGGGTGATGGACACTAAAGAGGGCACTTTTCAGGATCAGCACTGGGTGTTGTATGTAAGAGATGAATCATTGTTCTACTCCTGAAGCCAAGACTACACTGTATGTTAACTGACTTGAATTTAAATTAAAATAAAACAAACAAAGGCACTTCTAAAGGTTTCTCTGTTACATTTGCATTTTGAAATCACTGAAAATACTTTCTTATTGTATCTACCACATTTCACTAGTTTGTGCACAAATCTGTCATTTACTTTTTAGGGCCTTCACATTAACCAATTCCAAAGGAATGTTCATGTTGTGTATTTGAGTGGCAAGGGAGAGTCATTGACAGAAGGTGAATGCACCCTCTTTGTTGTGCTACAAAAGCCTATTCCTTTAGAGTTTTCTATGTCCTCTCTCTTGTTTGTTTGTGTGGTTTTTTACATATATGCATTCTTTTTGTTTTTTCAATTTATTTTTTACTTTTTATTTATTTTTATTTTTTATTTATAGTTTATTGTCAAGTTGGTTTCCATGTAACACCCACAAGTGCCCTCCTCCTTGATGACAGTCAAACAAACAAGAAATCTTGTGACCTCTATGACTTTGTTTATTGCTTTTACATGGAGCAGTGTTTGCACTTTGGGTTCAGATAAAGCTGAGATTAAACCAAGGATCTCCACCTTCAAATCATCAGAATAACTGTTATTCCGTTCAAAGAAGACAATATGGTAGCTCCACAAAAGCCAAATTGAGACACTTACCTTAGTCATTAGCTTCCTCTTTTCCCAAAAAGTATCCATGTTCCTTCAGCATTTTACTACAAAGGCATGTATCCCTAAACCTTCAAATCTGTTATTTGTGTTAATTTTAAATCTAGATAAATGAAATAATAAAATCTGTATTATATTTTACTGCCTTATATAACAGCATATTGCTGTATTCAGCCATATTAACTCATTTCATTACAGTATAGAACTCCATTGTATGAATATGTTGTGAATATGTATATTTATACACTATACTGATTATTTGGTAGGAGGAGGGATTATTGGTTCTTATCTATTATAAACAATGATACTGTAAACATTCTTGTAGATTTTTCTTGGTGTGCAAGGACAGGTATTTCAGGGATACATACTAATGAGCAGAATTGTTGGTCATAGGATAGACCATACTTACCATTAAATAAATAATGCTGAATTTTCAAATGTTTCACCATTTCACATCCTCACACCAATGAATGTGAGTTGTAGATAATCGTCGGCAATTGGTATTGGCAGCCATTTCAATTTAGTTCTTCTGATGAGTGAGCAATGATTGAATTATGTATTTGTGAGTTCCTGAATACTAATGAAGTAAACACTTCTCATATGTTGGATATCTCCTTTTGCGAAAGCATGTTCCCGTCATTTGCACATTTTTCTATTAAGGTGTTTATTTTCCTATTACATATTTGTATAAGATCTTCATATTGACGTGAGTCTCTTTTACAGTTATGTACAACTATACTTCTTCACTCTAATTTAACTGTTACTCGCTTAATGTATCTTTTGATGAAGAGAATTTCTTATAGTTAATGTAGTTTAAGTTATCAACTTTTTGTTTCAGAATTAATAAAGTTTTCTCAAATCCAAGTCCATGATTCTCCCATATTCTCTTATGAGACATTATTTTCTTACATTTCTCATTCAGGTCTAAAATCAGTCTGGAAATGATTTTTGATGTAAGGTGAAGGCATTTTTACTTTTTAATTTTTTTCATGTTTATTTATTTTTGAGAGAGAGGCAGAGCATTAATGAGGGACAGGCAGAGAGAGGGAGACACAGAATCTGAAGCAGGCTCCAGGCTCTGAGCTGACAGATGTGGGGCTCGAACTCAGAAAGACTACCCTATTGTTTGTAGCTGATATACAGTGTATCCAAATGTGAAGGCACCTACTTATGGACCCTCTTTAATTTCATAGACCTCTTTGTCCACTCTTATGCCAATACTATGCAATAGTAGCTTTATTAAGAGCTTCAAAGCCAGAAAAACAAACAATTTCAAGAGATATTAACCATTCTGTATAAATTTTAGAATCAGCTTGAAAAATTGCACACACAACTATTGAAATTTTTCTTGGCATTGTGTTGAATATTTTTGCAACATTATGACTTCTAAATCATGAATGCTGTATATTCTTACCATTATTTAGTGACATAATTTCTCTCAATAATGATTTTTAATTTTCTGGGAATAAATTTTATTCTTCTTTTGTTAAATTTATTAGAAGGAGTTTGTTTTAAAATGATGTGGAAAATAACATTTTTGTCTTATTATGTGTAAATATAAAATCCATAATCCAAATTTATATTTTATCCATTGTGCTTGCTGAAATCACTTGTTAAGTTTAGTCATTTTTCTGCAGATTGTATGGACTACTCTATAGAAGTGCCATATGTGAGAATAGCAGTTTTATATATTTCACCTTGGTTAGATTCCTTTTATTTCTATCTTTAAATTTTTTTAACATTTATTTATTTTGGAGTGTCAGAGAGACACAGGGTACACGTAGGAGAGGGGCAGAGAGACAGGGAGACACAGAACCGGAAGCAGGCTCCAGCACAACTGTGAGATCATGACCTGAGCCGAAGTCAGATGCTCAACTGACTGAGCATCCCAAGCACCCCAAGATTCCTTTTAGTTCCATTTGCCTTAACGCACTGACTATAACTTCTAATGCAATGGTAAGTGAAAGTAGTGATAATGGGCATCCTTTTCTTCCTTCCTGTTCTAGAAGAGAAGATGTGTTCTACGATTTTGTCATAATTTTTTGAACTTTTTATTTTTTTAACATAAAAGATACATTTATTTCTATTTGTTCATCAAAAAAGAATGTTGGAGGGGCGCCTGGGCGGCTCAGTGGGTTGAGCGTCTGACTTCGGCTTACGTCATGAGCTCATAGTTCGTGAGTTCAAGCCCCACGTCGGGCTCTGTGCTGACAGCTCAGAGCCTGGATCCTGCCTCAGATTCTGTGTCTCCCTCTCTCTATGCCCCTTTCCTCACCCTCACTCTGTCTCTCCCTCAAAATAAAATAAAGACATAATTTTTTTTCATAACAGAATAATAATGATAACAATAAAGAATGCTGGAATGATTATTTTAACTGTAGGCGTTAGAAATGCCACAACAGGAATCAAAGTTATCATTATAAACATCTCTTTTTTACTATTATATTTATAATTAGAGTTTCATTCCTTTTAACAACACAAAAAATGTTTTTTATTGTTTGTTTTGTTGCAAGTTTTTATTTCTATTCCAGTTAGTTTACATATAGTGTATTATTAATTTCAGAAGTAGAATTTAGTGATTCATCACTTCTACACAACACCTGATGCTTATCACAAGTGCCCTTCTTAATACTCACCAATCATTTAACCCATTCCCCCACCCAACTCCCATCCAGCAACCCTCAGTTTGTTGTCTGTAGTTAAGAGTCCCTTTTATGGTTTGCCTCCCTTTCTCTCTCTCTCTCTCCCTCTCTCCTCCCCCATGTTCATCTTTTAATTTCCTAAGTTCTACATATGAGTGAGATCAAATGGTATTTGTCTTTCTCTATTTTGCTTCTAACATAATACACTCTAGCTCCATCCACATTGTTGCAAATGGCGATATTTCATTTTTTATGGTTAAGTAATATTCTGTTGTGTATACATATATACCGCATTTTCTTTATCCATTCCTCAGTCGGTAGGCATTTGGGCTCTTCCATAACTTGGCTATTGTTGATATGCTGCTATAAACATCATGGTGCATGTATCTCTTTGAATCAGTATTTTTATTTTTTTAGAAGATGTGCTTCATCAGATCGTGGTAGTTATTCTCTATTCTGAATTTACTGGTAGATTAATATTTTAATACAGAATTCATTCTATGTTCAGCTGTCATATGATAAATAAAACCATACTACTTCATATGTGTCCTCATATTTAGTATCCATTGACTATTATTACTTAAAAATTGACACACTATCATCCTTTCAAAATTATGGTATTTCATCTCCCATATTTCCTCCACATTTACTGGTTGCACTAAGGATCTTGTAAGCAAGTCTTCTTTTATCTTATATTTATTTTTTAATGTTAATTTATCCATTTTGAGAGAGAAAAGAGAGCAACTGGAGGAAGGGAGAGAAAACCCCAGGCAGATCCATGCTGTCAGGGCAGAGCCAGATGTGGGGCTCAATCCCATGACCCTGTGATGATGACCTGAGCCAAAATCAAGAGCTGGTTGTTCAACAAACTGAGCCACCGAGTGGTGATCCTTTGTTTGCTTGTCTATTACTTCCTGAATGACTGACATACTTACATAGTTATTAATTACTGTGTTCTTTCATGCATCTTTTCCCTAAAGGTCTATGATATATCAGTCTTCTTAATTATTTTGGCTTTAAAATTGTCCCATATATGGCCAATGGAAGCCCCTGTGTCTTTGTGACATGCATCTTTTCTCTCTCTCTCTCTCTGTCTCTCTCTGTCTCTCTCTCTCTCTCACACACACACACACACACACACACACACTCACACTCACACACATATCTTAATTTTCTGGGGTAATAAAATCTTCCCAGGCTAATCTTATTCTTACACTGTCACCTGTAATAGTTTACAATTATAGCTATTCTTTCATTCACTGTTAAATGATTATTCTGATATTTTATTTCTTGCATACATTTTGGTGAATTCTATTTTTTAAAGTGTTATTAGTGCATAGAATTTTTTTGTACTATTATATCTCCATTATAAATTTATATTTAAAACTTATGATGTGACTTGCTTTACATATAGGAGGTTTTTTGCCTTAAGATTTTCTGACTTTGATGTTTCTAAGCTAGTTTCTTTTGCTTAAGTGTTTGTATGGAATTTTTTTTTCATATTATTTGTTTTACCTTTCTGTTTATTGTGTTTTATAGATGCTTCCTGAAAAGAAAAGTTGTGTCTCATTGGGTCTGTTTTTTTTTTTTTTTAATTCAGCCTGACTTCAGGGGATGGAAATACTCTCTGGCTCAGAGACATTTTCAAAACCAATGATAACGCAACAGCATTTATATGGTGGAGTTTATGTGGTTTATGCCTGCCCTGTTCACACAACACTTTAAAAATGACATTTGTAATCTATTTATTCTGGACTAATATCTTAAGCTGGGGCCCACAAATGGTTAGGCTGTGGCTATGGAGGATTCTTTTTCATCATATCTTCCTTGAGTTTTATCCATCCCCAGGCTAACAACCTTGACCGCAGAAGTCTTTGCTTTGGAATCAGGAACAAAAGACTA
Organism: Suricata suricatta; assembly: GCF_006229205.1. Taxonomy (NCBI): domain Eukaryota; kingdom Metazoa; phylum Chordata; class Mammalia; order Carnivora; family Herpestidae; genus Suricata; species Suricata suricatta. The sequence continues at coordinate 141,209,143 of NC_043701.1, read as the reverse complement.
TGAAGAAGGTGCCATATTGTCCTCTGTGCTTATGGCATCTTAAATGAGTAGGCATTAACATTAAGGTCAGATGTTAAGACTACATAGTTTTATTCTAATATAATTGGGTATAAAATAATTTAGATAAAATTTCTCTTCCCTCTAAACTTCAGAACTACAGGGGAAAGATCATCAGCTTATTGGGGGTTTATTCCTGTATGGTGAAAAGAATGAGTCCTGCTTAAGAGTAAGCAGGTCTCCAGCGGCAGAAAAAAGAGTAAATGATAAAGTCAGTCAAGGATTTTTAATTGCACAAGCTATTTGGAATCGTTAAAACAATGTTCCCTCTCTTACTGATCTACTGGTTTGGTATATTAATACAGGGCCGATTTCAATTTTATGCATACAGGTTAGATGAGATCATGTTTAAAATCCTTCAGCCTTAGCAAGGAAGTGCTCCGTTTGCTAAATGGGTGGAATGGCATTAAGCACCTTTAAATGGAAGGGGGCCATTCTGCAGTCACAGATCAGTGTAATATAAAGAATAAGGAATGCTCTAAATGAATTAGGCATTGGACCAGGTAAAAGCAATGCACTCAGTTTAAAGAAACATATACCTATTTATTCAAGGGCCATAGACCAGTCAACGTCTATGAAAAATGTTTAAGTGAAAGCAGAGTATGCTGCAACTCTGGTTGTCCAGTCATAATTATGCATTCTAACTATCACAATATGAGCCAATGTGGTTATTTCATTAGCGGATAACATTCCTTTTGCATGAAATAGAGAACAGGGGAATCTATTGTTATGCTTTGTGAATACTATAAAATTAATACTAATTAAAATATGATGCATGATTAATTATAAGTACAATAACTATTATTACAGTGAATATGGCAATTATATTGCGAGAGCACACTAATAAGGAAAAGAGAGAGGCTCTAAATGTGCTGGAGTTTGGGAATGTAAAAAAGTACCATAAAAGACAGCTGAGAGAGGAAAAAGAAAACTTGTGAATAAAGCTACTGTGAACATTGAAATGTAGACATCTCCCCAAGATCCTGATTTAATTTCTTTGGATATATACCTAGAAATGGGATGGCTGGATCATATGGTAGTTCTGTTTTAATTTGTTATGGAATTGGGGCACCTGGGTGGCTCAATAGGTTGAACATCTGACTTCGGCTGAGGTCATGATCTCATCTTTTATGAGTTTGAGCCCCATGTCAGGCTCTGTGCTGACAGCTCAAAGCCTAGAGCCTGCTTCAGATTCTGTCTCTCCCTCTCTCTCTGCTCTTCCTCTGTTCATGCTTTGTCTCTCTCTGTCTCTCCAAAATAAAGATTGAAAAAAATGTTTTTAATTGTTATGGAACCATCATACTGTTTTCCATAGTGGCTGTACTAAATCACTCTCCCAACAATAACGTATAATTATTCCCTTTCTTCCATATTCTTGCCAAGATTTGTTAACTATTTTTTAAAAATAATAACCATTGTAATATGTAACCATTATGGTATTTCACTGTGGTTTTGATTTACATTTCTCTGATGGCTAGTGATGCTGAGCACCATTTCACATACCTTTTGGAATTTCTGTGTTTTCTTTGGAAAAATGTATATTCAGGTCCTTTACCCATTTTTAATTAGGTGATTTGTGTTCTTTTTGTTATTGAGTTGTAGGAGTTCCTTATGTTTTGGATATTACCTCTTCATCAGATAGATGGCTTGCAAATATTTTCTTCCATTCTGTAGATTATGTTTCACTCTGTTAACCATTTCCTTTGCTGTGCAGAAGTTTGTTAGTTTGATGTGACCCATTTGTGTAGTTTTGTTTTTATTTCTTGTGCTTTTGCTCCTCTATCCAAGAAATCATTGCTAAGGCCAGTGTCAAAAAGGCTTTTAGTTTCTTTAGCAGTTTTATAATTTCAGGTCTTATATTTAAATCTTTTATCCATTTGAGTTGATTTTTTGTGTATGCTGTTAGATAGGCATCCAGTTTTTTCTTTTAGAGGTAGATATTCTATTTTTCCATCACAATTTTTTAAAGAGCCTATTCTTTCCTTGTTGTGTATTTTTGGTTCCTTTGTCAAAGATCAGTTGACCATATATGCATGTTTATTTCTAGACTTTCTATTATCTTCCATTAATTTACATGTCTGTTTGTATGCATATGCCATTTTAATGTAGCTTTGTAATATATTTTGAAGCCAGGAAATATGATTTCTTCAATTTGTTCTTGCTCAAAATTGCTTTGGTTAGTTGAGATAATTTGTGATCAAATCAATAAATGGAAAGAACACACACATTTTATTACAGGTAGAAAAGGATATACAACTCTTGACCAGACAGATATTATAAAAATAATAAACTCAATGAGGAACTTCCTCCTGACAAGTTTATCTTTCTAATTTATTGGAGGTATTACCTCTTTATTTAGCATCCCAACTTCAAGAAGTCCACATGTTGCACAGATTTTTGAAAACACAAATCTAAGTATTTACATGTCCTAAAATGCAAAAGGAAAATACAGTTGTTGCTATTTTGCATATGAGCAAACTGAGTCCCAAAATTCCTGAGGCTTTCTCAAGAAAGGAAGGGAAACATACCTTAGATCCTAGATCTGTCAATACAACAACCATTTCTCTGATAGAATGAAAATAATAAAAGTAAAATACACAGAACTTCTTTCTCAGGTTTGGGAAGGGAACTAAAACTACCATTAGCTATTATTAGAGAATGGTAAGTGATTGGTAATTGCAAGGAAGTCAGTGGCATTTCTTATTCTGAATGTGGCCTGATTCTATTACATCACATCTTCCTTATCCATTCATCAGCCAATGGACATTTAGGCTTTTCCCATTATTTTGGCAATGGCTGGAAATGCTGCTATAAGCATCAGAGTGCATGGTCCCCTTTGAATCACCATTTTTGCATTCTCTGGGTAAATGCCTAGTAGTGCAATTGCTTGGTCATAGGATAGCTCTGTTTTTAACTTTTTGAGGAAACTCCATGCTGTTTTCCATAATGGCTGCACCAGTTTGCATTCCCACCAGCAGTGCAAGAGTGCTCCTCTTTTTCTAAATCCTCATCAACATCTGTTGTTTCCTTTGTTGTTAATTTTGGCTACTCTGACAGGTGTGAGGAGGTATCCCTTCATGGTTTCAATTTGTATTTCCCTGATGATGGGCGATGTTGAGCATCTTTTCATGTGTCTGTTGGCCATCTGGATGTCTTCTCTGGAAATTATCTATTTATGTCTTCCTAATTGAATTATTTAGTTTTGGGGGGCCTTGAGTTTGGTAAATTCTTTATAGATTTTGGACACTAAACCCTTATCAGATATGTAATTTACAAATATGTTCTCTAATTTCATAGGCCGCCTTCTAGTTTTGTTGATTATTGCTATGCAGCAGCGTTGTATCTTGAGTCCCAATAGTTCATGTTTGCTTTCCATTGGACATTCTTTCTTGTTTTGCTAAAGATGAGTTGACCATACAGTTGTGAGTCCATTTCTGGGTTTTCTATTTTGTTCCATTGATTTATGTGTCTGTTTTTGTGCCAATATCTTACTGCCTTGATGACTATAGCTTTGTAATACAGCTTGAAGTCCAGAATTGTGATGCCTCCAGCTTTGTTTTTCTTTTTCAAGACTGCTTTGGCTATTCTTGGTCTTTTGTGGTTTCCTGCAAATTTTAGGATTGTTTGTTCTAGCTTCAAAAAGTCAATGAAATGGCCATTTTTAATGTTTATTTACTTTTGAGAAAGAAAGAGTGGTGGTAGAGTAGGGAGAGGTAGAGAGAGAGGAAAAGAGGAAATCCCAAGCAAGCTACACACTGTCAGTGCAGAGGCCAATTTAGGGCTCAATCCCAGGAACCATGAGATGATGACCTGACCTGAAATCAAGAGTCCAATGCTCAACCAACTTGAGCCACCCAGGTGGCCCTGAAATGATCATTTTTTTGAGAATGAAAACTACCAAGTTGCTAAATAGTAAATAGAAGTCATAATCACACTGAGAGCCATGGAATACACTTGAGAATTTCCCAAGTAATTTTCTTCCTAGATTTAGATTTCTTTTCACAGTTATTTAATACTTACAAAATTATATAGCATCATGGAAAAATTAAAAAGCTAAAAGACAGATCTTATGGTAAGTGTCTTAACACCCACACAAATAATGATACTATAGGGGGCAACAGGAACCTTTGGAAGATGATGGGTATATTTATGGCCTTGATGGTGGAGATGGTTTCAAGGGTATATCTTTGTTCCCAAAACTACCAAGTTGTATATATTAAATATGTACAGCTTTTTACAAATCAATCACAACTCAATAAAATGGTTAACAACAACAACAAGACCTAAAGTCATTCCATGCTGCTCTAAAAACTAAATAAATAAAATTAACAGCATAAGAAAGGTGTTTAGGAAGCCTTTATTCTTAATTTATTTCTTCACATTTTTTCTCTCTCTCCACTCCTTCTCTTTCATCTTTCCCCAAATTCTACTCCATTTATTTGCTATCAATGAACTCTGCTCCTAGAAAAATCATCATCAGTATTGGAAGACCCCAAAAAATCAGTCTCTTATAGGAAAAAAGAAGATCAAGGCAAAGTTTTAATCATTTCAGAGACCCTAGTAAAACCAAACAAGAACTTAATTTCTACTTAATAAATATACATTCCGTGGAGGAGCAAATGTTTTAAATATGAAGTGGATAGGAACACAGACACAAGAAGACAACTTAGAGATGAAAATACTCTAGTTTACTTGCATGATTCTTACAAATAAGATTAGAGTGCTCTAAGAAAAGGATGCTTCTTATTTATTAGTACAGTATTTATAAAGCCTGAATTAGAGACCAAACCTAACTTAAAGTCCAGTTTTTTATTCTTTTCTGTTATGCCATGCTGTACAGGCTTATGAAGGTATTCTACTCCAGTAAAAAAGTAATTAAATATTTTGGAAATTTCCTGTGTCGTTATCTTTATTACACCTCCAGTCACAAGATAGACACATTATCCAGACAAGTTTTCAAGGATAGAAATTAATATTTAAATATGTATTTCCATAAATGAGATTATATCTCTTTCACAGTAGGACAAGCCAACCACAGACTGCTCTGGGATGACTTATGGGGAAAATCTGTGGGTGTTGATCTATGGACCACAGTATGCAAGGCTGTTTTGTTTTAATGAGGGAGGAGTGATCTACATGTACGGTTGGATGCTTTTCAGAGAGCTGAACCAATACATCTTTCTCAAAGGAAAATGAGGAAAAAATAATCTATCAAAACTACTTGACAGCCACCTGATCAATGTGCCATATTTGTTTAATGAAGACATTGTGGTTGGCCCATTCATAACCATCCATTTTCCACACACACACACACAATTTCCCAACTTTGTTTTGCCTAGAGTGGGGGCTGGGGGGTATTAATGTGCAGCTTAGGAGCACCCTACTGCTGAGCAGAGTTAATCAGGGAACTGTTTTCTGAAGACACAGAATTCTGAGCTTGCCATGTCTGATTAAGGTTAATGGTAATCATGCATATCAGTGTCATGTTATTTGTTCTTCTAGAAGGCCTGATATTATTTGTATAAATAGCACTATCTAAAGGTTACAATCCACAGTTTGCATTTAAATTGAGACCTGTTTTTTTTTTCCCAGCAATTAAAAAAAATAAGCCTGGGAATATTTACCTCAAGGAAAAGCTTTTTATTCACATTTTTTTTTTTCCAAACAGGCCTTTGTGGCTAAACTGCATCCATTTTGAACAATGACGTTTTCATTTCCCACTTTCTTGCATTGCATGGCAAGGCAACAGGGGAAGAGAGAGATGGAAGAGGCAGAATTTATTTAAAACATCTTGTGATAGGTTCCATAGTGTTTCAAAGATGATTATTTTTATAATGACTGTGTAACATAAACATTGTTGACTTCAACATACAGAATGGAAATTAAGTCTTGGAGAGCTTAATTACTTGACCACATTCTCACAGCTCTGAAGTGCTACAGCCAGAAGGAAAACGAAGTTCCGCTTACTCCACACATCTCAATGTTTAGATCCTGGATCAGACTCTATTTATATTAGGACAACAGTCTGGGGTATGGGGGGGGTAATCTTACTAGTTGTGTAGTATTGGACAAGTCACCAAACTTCTCTGTGCCCTGGTTATCTTATGTTTAATGTAGTGATACTAAATAATTTATTTTCTTATCTATATGTCATTGAACCAATTCAAAGAAATCTATGCCTTAGTTTTCTCTTTTGTAAAATGGGAATAATTATATCATCATAAGATGGTTATGAGGATTGGATGTGTTGGCATATGAAAAACATTTAAAGGATTCCTAACATATTGCATGTCAATGTAGGTGCTGTGGTTTCTAGAAAGGTGAAAGGAAGTATGTGTTGAGTATATAGCACAGCAAAAGGAATATCAGCATTGATCATTGGAAAGAAACAGTAACAGTGGTAACAGTCATGGCAGCAGCAACAGTTGAGCACCATATTACTACTATTATTAAAACTGATAGAGTAGTACTGATAAATCAAGGGATCCAGTCTAATATGCACGCAATGGAGAGAACTTATAACAGCCAGAGCAAAATTTGAATAGTGAATAACTACATAGAAAATGAATGCAGAGTTTCTGGATATACACAGATTGCTTAATAAATTCTTCCATTAGGCTTGAGAACATGACTGTATGTATGTATGCCTTAGTTTCATTTTCTTTCCAATTATTGTTTTTCTTTTAGTTCACTGTCAGGCTGGTCTTTCAACATATGTAAAGTTCATCATATTCTTTATGTATTTCTGTGTCTTCCAATAATGTCTCCACTGAATCTATGAGACTGTGTTTCTCTCCTTCCTAAAACCTGCTTTGTTCTCCTTTTGCTTCTGAGAACTATCCAATAGATCACAGACAGAATTCCTTTTTAAAAAAAAGAACTGAGATGATATATTGCATATAAAATTGCTACATCTTATTCTTAAATTGTTTTAGCAAAAACACAAATGTACATGAACTCTCATTCTGGTTTAATAATGATTGCACGGGGAGCTTAGGTGGCTCAGTCCGACTTCGGATCAGGTCACCATCTCACAGTTCGTGGGTTTGAGCCCCACATCGGGCTCTGTGCTGACGCTAGCTCAGAGCCTGGAGCCTGCTTTGGATTCTGTATCTCCCCCTCTCTCTGACCCTCCCCTACTCACACTGTCTCTCCATGTCTCTCAAAAATAAATAAAAAACATAAAAAATTTAAAAAAAAATAATGATTGCAATTCTACATGCCATGCTTCTTTGGAATTTCTGTACAATTCCCCTGAGGCTTAAAATCTAGAGTCGAGCCCACATTTGGGTTTGATTTCCTAATTCACTTTCTACTAGAATCACTTTACAAATTACTGTGTCAGATTTGGTTTTCCACTTGTTTGGGGACATGTTTTGTAACCGTGCATCAGGAAAGGAATAAGATGGCTAAGATAAACATTCACACTCATGCAAACATTCTGATACTGATTGACCTCAATACTCATCAGTGTCTGGAGCTCTTTCTGTACCAGGTAGAGTTGCTGCAAATCGTCTCCACCTTCCTAAGCTCGACCCTGCTATTACAATCCGATAAACAGCTTTGCTTTTTATTTTTCCCAGATTAATATCATTGGAAATAAAAAGCTAAACAGGCATTTACTTCATCATTGTTCTCTTGAACCCCCTGCTTCACATGCTTTTCTGTTCTCCTGCATTCAAACACTAATCACTCTATTTGGAAACTCAATTAATTCAATTCTTACTTAACACAGGGTAGACCTGTACTTGTTCCAGGATGATTCCTAAAAAAAGTGCTAAAATTATATCTTAATTTTCTCCCTCTTGTAACTTTCGAATAAAACGTTTTCCCAAATCTCCATCAGACTAAAACCAAATGTACCTTTCAAGCCTCCTGCACCTTCAATTTATGACTTTAATTTTCACCTTCCTTTCACCATTGTGTTTTGCTGTTTAATCAATTATTTACTTGTTCCTAATTTTAATCACCTTTAGCAAGTTGACTTTTACTTTTATCTTATTCCCAACCATGCCATTTTACAAATAATAGAGCCATCATCTTTATGCAACTTTGAGACTGCTGATCTAATCTCTCCCCTAGAAAATCCTTTCCTCCCTCAGATTCTCCTACATTACACCAGCTCCCTTCTGTCCTTACCCTAAAGAAAACTGCCTCAGGCAGTGATGGCAAAGAGTTCGCCACTGCTAGAGAAAAAGTTGCATACAGCATGCATATGATTCAATCAAGTACACAGACCTTCTTTTGGAGGACAGATTATAAAAACCATTCAATGTTATTTAACTTGAGAAAAATGTTGCTGTTACGGGGGTTGTATCATGTGGAATGATTTTATAAATTTGTCTAAATATGCAAAAAATTTACATTTACTCTAAATATATGCATCAGGAATATAAAAGATTGCAAATACGCGTTTATCTTCTCTCGCCCCACAAAGATCACTGAAAATGTGATAGAGGAATAGCAATCCAAAAGGAAGAAAAAGATAACAGCAGGCAAAATTGTTCAACACATTCTTTTTAATGAAAAGCAGGCAAGTGATGCATAAACTAACTGGTTTCCCGGGAGATGCTGACAAGTATGAAGTTAAATACTCCTGCAGAGCCATGAATAGTCTCAACATTTTGGTATCTGTTACAGGAGGTGAGGTGAAAACCAGGGAGTGGATGGAGGGGTTGGTTCATTCAATCAGTTAAGCAGCCAACTCTTGATTTCAGTTCAAGTCAAAGCCTGCTTGGGAGTCTCTCTCTCCCAGAACAAATAATTAAACATTTAAAAAAACTAGGGACTGGATGGAGAAAATGGATGAACAAGATATATTGCTGACAATGAAAAGCAATACTCATATCAACTACATGGACTAGATGATATTATAATCCCCGTTTATACATGAGAAAATTGCAGATAAATTGGCTAAATTTAATAAATGATTAAATCCTGAACAAGTGGCAACACTGAGTTTACTGTAGGAATGTCCAAGCACCATTCACGTTACCTGTCTACCCCACTGTGGCATATGGTGCACACACATGTACAATGCACATAGCAACATAAAATAGTGCGGGGGTGGCTTAAAAGTATTAAAAGTAAGAGATTAAAGGTATCTCTTGAACATAAAAACTTGTCTAACTAATTATAAATTTGATCTTGAAGAATAAATACACCAATGAAATTTTGGATGAAGATAAAGGGATGCCCCACTCTTCCAGATATCGAGACATATGCAAAACTACAATAATTAGTGGGCATGATAGGCATATTTGATTTAATAGACAGGAACAGAATAAAAAGACCAAAAACAAAACAAAGCATGTAGATATCTGATCTGACACACAGATTCTTCTCTATCTATGTCGCCGATTCCTGGCAGATGGAGTTATACTATGGGCATCTTGCCTGATGCAAAAATGGAAACGGCCTTATCAGTGCAGCAGGCCACGATGAGCTACCATTTCTGATGGCGTAACAATTGCATCAGAGAAACAATACAACTTAAGAACCACCGATCATGTGTGAGAAAATAGACTTTCAAATTAGTAGAGGAGAGAAAGATAATCTAATAAATGATTCTGGGATATTTAAATATCAAGAATATCCCTAAAAAGTTAAATTTCAGAATTGGAATATAAAAACTATCAACATTAGAAGATGAAAACAAAGCTTTATCTGAATTTGGAGTGACAAATAGTTTTCTTAAAAGAAAAAGAAACAAAGAAGTATAAAGAGAAAGACTAAAGAAAACATACGTAAATAGACAAGACACAAAGTACTGTTATAATTTGTTTTTCTACAAATGGGTACATTTTACTGTTGAGAGTATATGATTCAGAAAGTGTAAGAGAAAAAAGATCCATTAAATCACTGCTGCCTTCCAGGTATAACTCTCAGAACTTTTCTATTCCTTTGCATACTTAGTTACATATGGAAACGATTTTGAAGTCATTTTTTTCTAAGACATATGATTTTAGTTTTATTATGTCTACATATTCCTCTGAATGAGTTTTAAAGACTGGAAATTGTATACACATAACATGCATATAGCATGTATATAACATAAATATTTATAACATATATATATATGTATATTTACACATACACACTTTTTGTGTGTCCAGGTTTTTCCCCATTTAAAAGCAGCACTATTGGAACTTCTATTGGGAATGAACATAAAGTCATAAGTCAGCATTTCTTATTTTATGCTTAGAAAGCATTCAAAAAGCAAAATGAAAACTGAAAACCTGGGAAGTATGATTTTTAGTGAAACTGGGAGACAGATAGAATCCATAGATTTCAAAAAGCATACATGTTAGACCCGCTGAAAGTAACTAGATTGGGAGAAGCCTCTTGGGAATAAGTAGGAACAAGAAATACAGTGAGTTGTGAGAGGGTCACAGTGAGGTCAGATCTAAGTGCCAGCATTTATGTGTTTTTGCAGAGGTGGGATACAAGCATGGTTCTTTCAGGGAACATGGGTATGGGGACTGTGGTGAGAGGGTTAGTGCCGGAAGTCTTTCTGCGCCTTGACTAATGGAAGTAAAGGAGAGGAAATAGAGTGCTTGGTATTTGTATAGGAACATTGCATGGGAAGAGTTGATACTCTTCTGGAAAATCCACTTGTCCATTAGACCTTCCTCTTCCACCACCATTTATTTATATAAAAAGTAAGTCCAGGAAATTCAATTTCTTCCACAATCAGCGATAAAGTAGGAATTCGCACAGCATCTGTGTAAAGACAATCTATGAAAAATAATGATGGAAATATTTTTTTAAGGTAATAACAACTAGGGTGCCTGGGTGGCTCGGTCAGTTAAGTAACTGATTCTTGATTTCAGCTCAGGTCATGATCTCATGATTGTGGGATCAACTCCACATTGGGGTCCTTATTGGGCATGGAGCCTGCTTTGGATTCTCCCTCTCCCTCTGCCACTCCCCCACTCATGCATGTGTGAACTCTTCCTCTCTCTCAAAGATAATGACAAGAGACTTTTCATTAGAAAGGTATGCCATAGAGAAGATATAGTTCTTTCCAGAAGTTTTCCAGGAATACAAAAATCTCATGCTGCAATTGCCTTTAAGAAGGAAAGTTATAAAAGTAAGATATCAGGACAGAGATGACAGGAGAATTAGAGGAGATGAAATGTAAACTAACTTAAGTAAGTAAAGACTAGAAATGAAACCATCTCAGAAATGAGAGGGAAAAAAAAAAACCAAGAAGTATAAGGGAAAATACACACTGGGGAAAATACAGCATGAAACATATGGGATGGAATTTTTTTATGTGAAAACAGGATAAGGAACAGAGTTGGAAAGTATTAGGGAGCTAGAGGGCACACAGAACTGGCACACAGAAGAATCTTTTTCCCTAAGGAAAAAATCATAGCAATAGAGGAGGCCTAATATTTAAAGTCATATTAAAAGAAGGCTTAGAGCTATAAATTTAGTGAGCTCACCATGTGCTAGGCAAAACAGATTGAAAACACTCTGTCCTGGACACATTGTAATAAATATACAGACCTTCAAAAATAAAGAAATAATAATTTGGGCAGTTAGGAGAAAAGATCCTGGTGCCCTCATTTTTTTTTTCATCAAACACTAAGACACAGTGGTGGAACACCTTCAAGATGTTCATGGAAGTAAAGTTAGCCCAAGTACCCAAGTTACCAAGACGTAAAGCCTTGGTTTGCAAGCATAATATTCATTCCAGAAGCATGATTGTGATCCAAAGCACTCATATACCAAAGCGAACTTCAAGATCCATTGGCTCGGTTGTCATCATTACTATTTGTATTAGAAGATGTTACTCGTTTATCAAGTTAAAATGTATTAGAAATGTTTGCTCATCTGGCAGAACATTCACAGAACAAGTTCCTCACAATCTAAGATTTTACTTATTTTATACACAGCCAAAATGTTTTCCAAGTATAAAGGCTATACGGTTTTTTTGAACATAAGAGAACTCAGTGATTATCTTTTCTGTGAGCCTAACTTGAAGCAGTTATGAGAACAAACTTTCACAAACAAAGAAGTGCTTGAGGGAAATATGACAAAGGAATGTAAAGGGCCCCTTCACCTTTGTGTCATAGGTGTGTTCTCACTAAAAATTAAGGCACAGGGATTTTATCCATATGATATATATTCATATTACAGCAATGCTGTGAGAATTGAACTAATAGTTTTTTAAAATATTGAAATGTGTTGATAAAAGTGGAACATTTCAAAGAGATAATAATATATTTAGTGTGTTGAACAAATGGTTTGGATAAGATATTAATGTTTCTAGTCAATTTTAGATAAAATTTATGAAACATTCAGACTGATAAATGTGGTAAAGTTTGTGGGTTTGAAAGCCTTAGAAGCAACTTCTTTATGACCTGAATCAATATTCTATTTTTACTGGATCTTCAAGAAAAGTAATTCATCAAGACCAAAAAACAGAGAACAGAGATTAAAACTCATCAATTTTTGTTTTAGTGTTACAGATGCAGAAAATAGGGATTTTTTCCCTCTAGTTAAGAATATTCCTAAAGAATCACTTAAAATATTTATTGATGTTCCTTTACTACCCCTTCCCACCAAGGGAGGCTGTCAGATTTTAGGGATAAGAAAGGGTTTTTCTAGTGTTTTAGTATTTTTTAGTGTTTTCTGATGTGAATAAATTCACTGAGTCCTCAGAGAACAGAAAGAAATGGAGTTGCCTGTTCAGGGGGTAAAAGCCTGGGGACCCACAGGAAGAACAGAGATTTGAAGGAGTAGCAAAATTTCCTTGTTGTCGTATGAATATTTAATAGAGGAACAAATACAGTGTATTCTACTTTTGAAACAATGATTGATGGGGTCTGCTGCTATTTCTAGTTATTCTGTTCTCCTGGCCCCAATTTGACTGCTTTCCAGCCAATAGGAGATGAGGTAACTATTATTTAGGGAAGAGAATTAACAGTAGCAAAGAAGAGGATTGTGATTTTCAAAAACTCAGACCCTCAGAGGGGGACTCATGAAAAAAAGAAACTTGATGAATTGGAGGTAGGATTCCTACATCCGTTTGGATAAAACATCCTCAGAATGATGTGAGGAAGAGGAACAATAAAGGAGAACCGAGAATGGTAGACAGTATAGGCCCCCTTCTCTGGGTTTTTCCAGAAATCCCAGACTGACGTTATGCTCTATTCCCCATAGAGGTTCTGGAAGGAGGCAAGGCCCCCAGGAGATAGTCTTACTCTGTGGCTTGTCATAGAAATATTGAGACAAACGGTAAAGTATCCTGGCCCATACTCTGGTGCAGAAAAAGCAGAATTCTCTCTGTATACCTCAACACTATAAAGGGCCATAGGTAAACCCACAATTTTTTCTGAGCATCACATGAAAAGAATAATAATACAGGATTCTTTGAGTAGTGCATTGGAGTTGGCAGAGAGAAACCCGGAACATATGACCTCTCTATCAAGATCACTGGGCATGTCCCCCGGTGGATAGATTGCCAGCCTACCATCTGTCCAGGGATGTTGTTATCAGGGAGGCCTGCTTGGAAAGAAGGTGGGCCAAAGAAAGCCTTTTGCACGTGCATGTGTTAGGTCCTACAATTTAAATGCGGTGACAGGCGGAGGAAGAGTGGCTCCAAGTTTGCCTATATCGAATTCTTTCCATTGTTCAAACAGGGACTCATAATGCCATCATGTGATGAATGTGAAATTGTCATTTCTGTAGGTTAAGAAAACTCAAATACTGGCGATTTTATAGGGGTTAACCTAATAGTTCAGGTTTGTTAGAGAAAAATAAAGTTTCGTTTCATATATTTTTAGAGAACACATTTTTAACTTTTTATTTTGAAGTTAATTATAGATTCACAGAAAGTTATCAAAGTAATACACAGAGTCTTGTGAACACTTTAATCGGCTTCATCCAGTTCTATAACTGCAGTACAATATCGAACCCAGGAAGTCAACTTTGGTACAATGCTGTTAATTACTCTACAGATTTGATTCAATTTTGTGATTATGCTTTTAATTTTAGAACTGTTACAGGTGCGCAGAAAATTGGCAACGATAGTATAGAGATTTTCCTCCCAGCCTCCCATATTTCTAACATCGTTCTTTTTTTTAATTTTTAATTTTTATGTTTGAGACAGAGAGAGAGAGCATGAGTGGGGAGGGGCAGAGAGAGAGAGGGAGACCAGAATCGGAAGCGGGCCCCAGGCTCTGAGCTTTCAGTACAGAGCCCGACGCAAGGCTCAAACCCACTAATGTGAGATCTTGACCTGAGCTGAAGTCGGAGGCCCAACTGACTGAGTCACCCAGGCACCCCTAACATTGCACTTTAGAACAGTGTATTTATCACAAGCAATGAACCAATATCAATATACTATTGTTAATGAAAGTTCATTACTTCATTCAGATTTCTTAATTTTCACTAAATACAGTTTTTCTGTTCTAGGATCTCACCCAGGATACCATGTTATTTTGGTCTTCATGTCTTTTTAGGCTCCTCTAGGCTATGGCAGTTTCTCCAACTTTCCCTGTTTTTGATGACCTTGGAAGTTGGAGAAGTGCTGGAAAGGTATTTTGCAGAAAGTCCCTTAATTTGGTTATATATCATGGTTTTATCATAATTATGCTGGAGTTATGGATTTTTGGAAGAAAGACCACAGAAGTCAAATGCCATTGTGGGGTTACAGATTTGGGGGGAGGAAGACCACAGAAGTCAAGTGTTCTCGTCACACTATAGTTGGGGGGGTACATGCTACGGACATGACTTACCACTATTGATATTGACCTTGCTCACTCGACCTAGCCAATGTTTGCCAGGTTTATTCTCTGTAAAATTATTCTTTTTTTTTCTACATTTACACAACATATTCTCTGAAAGGAAATTCCTATATGCAGCAGGGGAGAAAATGGTCCACCTATTTGAGTCTGAGTATGTACATATATTATTTGGAATTCTTCTACACAGGCAATGGAAGATTTGTCTATTCCCTCCTATTAATTAATTAGTCATTCGTTCCATCATTTATTTATATTAATATATTTATGGACATTTATTTTATACTTTGTGGTATAATCCAATATACTACTATATTTTCTTGCTCAAATTATTTAAGTATACCATTGGGTGCTCTTGTATTTGACTCCTGGGGCCCTTGACAGAGCCCTTCAGCATGGAGTTTTCTTAGCACTTCTTTACTTTCTGGCACACCAAGATGTTCCAGCCCTAGACTTAGTCACTTCTTCAAGGAAGTTTCTTTTATTGGAGAATAGTATTAGAAACCAAGGTATGTGTGCTGAGTTCACTCATTGCTACCAAAGTGTCATTGTTTCCAGGTCCTTTCAATTAACAGAGCCAGGAAATACATGTGTGCTGATTGCCTCCTATCAACCCATTGGTGAGAAAGGGATTCCCACTCCGCCATTAACAGTGTTAGGTAGCATATACACGACATCCAACACCTCACAAAAGAGATGGGCAGCAACTGATTCTTCACATAAACCCACTGTCTTAGAGAGAAGGACACCACAACCATTTGGGGCCAAACAGTGAAGAAGCAGAGGCAATGGGAGGCAGGTTCTGTAGTAACAAGATGAGAGGGTGCTTCCTGGTTCCCTCAGGAGGACTGATTGATTTGTTTGAGTTATTCTCTATTAGGTTGAAGAACAGGTAGTGTGCAGTTGGTCTGGCTACTGATGGAACTAGTTTAGTGAAAACCCTTTTCCATTGGGGGGAAGTCATATCTGCCAACAAGGGAACTCATAATTAGGACTTTGGGACCCTGGGAGACCCAGAGATGTCAAGACAGCACTTGAAATTTTAGGTTTTATAATAAAATATGTCTACATCAACCAGGGTATATATACATATCTACAAGTATTTCTATATATATCTGAAACTGCATCTTTTGCAAAAAAAGTAATAGACATTATTGAAGATAAATCTATCTTCAAGTATGTGAAAATGCCTTAATAATGTCATAAATATGGAATGGGGGGTCAACTGAATAGATATTATAAGTCATTTGATTAATAACACCAAATATGTCTATGGACAATTTATACACATATACTTCTCTGCTAGAATATATGAGATTATACGTTTCATGATGCCCTTAGAAACACTGTTCATTGCATTAAAAAATTTTAATTTTGTAATTTAGATTTGCATTTGGAAAAAAATTGCATTTCCACCATTTGCAGTACTTGTCTATTTGTGAACAACTTCTGCATAATTTCCTAATGCAATAATCCTTTCTGGTAGATTTTCTATTATTTCTTTACATGTGAAAAATAAGGATTAGGTTATATAGCCACTCAGTGGGAAGGTTTCAAGCAGAATTTAAAATCTGTTTTTACTTGTATTAAGTTCTACAAGCATCGAGCTAATCTAGAATGATGCTTTCTGCCCTACAGATCTGATGAAATCCAAATTTTTTCCTTTAGTAAATTGTATTGTTATTTTCTCTTTCTAATTTGTAAGAAGAATTTATACAGCAAAGGTTTTAATCTCTTGTATAATAGGAATGTCTTTCTCAGTTTTCTAAATGTCTTTCTATGTTTGTTTATAATCATTTGGAGTGCATGAATTTATTATTGTTGAATGTATCAATTAATTCTTTACCATTTTTTCCTACCTTGAATTTCCTATCTTGAATAAACTACATTTATTTCTACTTTGTACCATGTTTAATTTTAAAATTTAATATCTCTGGAATATATGTAGTTATTTGTCATGAGTGTTGTATGGCTAATGTGAATGTTCTGTTCTAGAAAACACATCATTTTATTACATATAGTATATAATAAACATTTTAAATTGTTTTATTTTATATAAAATATATATAATATATAAATTGTTATGTATATATACACACACTATATATATGGCTCATTATACTACATAAACTATTTCAACTCTAAAATGCTATATCAGGATGTGAAAATGCCTTGTATTATTATTTATTTTTCCTACAAAGATGTTATTAATCTCACCTAAATATGCCTCCAGATAAAATTGACAACTATATTATCAAGATCAATAAAAACCAAGTTGGGATTCTAACTGGTTTAATATTAAATATTTATATTAATGGGCAAATGTGCTTTGTGTCATTAAAATGATTGCCATCTAAGACACACACTTTTCTTTTTTTTTATTTTGATAAATGCTTTCCGTGTCTATTAATTTCTCCTTAGGTGTTTCATTTGCTTGTTTTCTTGTTTAAAAATATTTTTTAAGCTTTTGCTTTGAAAGCATAGTTCCATGTTCCCAAAAGTATATTCTCTGAGATATTAACAATGACTCACTGACAAAGAATGTTTCATGTTGTTAGATTTGGGAGATGATGATTTAACTTTAACAGATTTATTTTCCATTTACTTGTCAGATTCTTTCATATGCTGCTTTTATTACAAACCTTAAAGGAGTTTGGTTTTCCTCAAATTTATTTGAACACAAAACTCCTTTTTCATGGGTCACATCAGGGATCTCTCATTAATGAGAATCTATGGGACTGTTACCTTCATTACTTCTGGGATTAGTTTTCTAAAAAAAATTTTCACAAAAAAATATCTTTTGGAATTCCTTTTGATGTGAATTCCCTGGTGCCAAACTCTATTTTATTTTCCAGAAACTATTTATTTCGATTTTATTCCTGATGAATATATTTGATTGGTATATAAACATATTGTGTTACGTAAGCAATTATTCCCTTTCAGCATGTTTTAAATATTTTCCATTAACTGTTGATGGTGGTTATGAAAAATTGTCAGTTTCATTTTGCCCATGTGTACAAGTAGGTAATCTGTCTATTCTCGGTAGTTTTTTTTTTTTTTGAAGATTTTCTCTTTAACTTTTAACTATGCACTTGTTTGTGTGTTTGTTTGTTTAAGAGAGATTGAGTGCAATTCAGGGAGAGGGCCAGAAGGAGAGACAGAATCGTAAGCAGTCTCCACACTCAGTTTGGAGACGGACATGGGACTCAATCCCACGACCCTGTCATCATGACCTGAGAAATAATCTAAAGTCAACCACTCAAAAGACTGAGGCACTCAGGCACCCCTTACGATATATTTAGAAGGAGATGATTTTTAGCTGGACTTTCTGAATTTCAAAATTGATATCTTTTATTATTCAGTAAAAAAAGTTATTTGCCATTATGTCCTCATATATTACATCTACCTGTATCTTTTGTCTCCATTTAAAAATTACAAAATGAAGGGCACCTGGGTGGCTCAGTCAGTTGAGCATTCAACTTTGGCTTAGGTCATGATCTCACAGCTCATGAGTTCAAGCACCATGTCAGCTGGGAGCCTTGAGCCTGCTTTGGATTCTGTCTCCCTTTCTCTCTGCCCTTCCCCCTGCTTGTGTTCTCTCTCTCTCTCTCTCTCTCTCTCTCTCTCTCTCTCTCTCTCAAAAATAAATAAACATTAAAAAATTTTTTTTAAATCACAAGTTGAGGGGCACCTGTGTGGCTCAATTGGGTAAGTGTCCGACATTGGTTCAGGTCATTATGTCACGGTTCAACTTTGTGCCTCGCATTAGGCTCTGTGCTGATGCTTAGAGCCTGGAGACGTTTTCAGATTTTGTGCCTCCCTCTCTCTCTGCCCTTCCCCCACTCATACTCTGTCTCACTCTCAAAAATAAACATTAAAAAAATTACAAGTTAAGGGTATATTAGAATTTAGCAGATTATATTACAGAGAACACTTTTACTTACCCTCTGTGTCTCTTTTTAATTTGTTCTAAATACATTCTTAATTTTAATCTTCGCTCATGGGTTTTCTCTTCAACTATGTATATTCTCTCTAATACATACAATAAATGTTAAATATCAATTACTCTATTTTTCTAGAATTTTATAGTTTTTTCCAAGCATCTGTTTTCCTGATATATTTTAATCTTAATATATGATTAGGATATATATATAATATATGTACAGATTAGTTTTATATGTTGTTTCTAATACACACAGCATTGGATATCTGATTTAGTTGTCTATTGTCTGTCAGGATTTATTTATTGACATCTTATTTACTAGTATTATTTGTAAGTTTTGGCTTTGAGTTCAAATTCCTTGAAAGTTTGCAGGAATTTTATACAACTTGTAGATGGAAGATTTTTATTTACATCTTCCAGATACTTGAGGACATGACATAGAAGGATTTCCTTCAAATTCAATATTGGACCTCGGTTATTTTGGACTATTTAGATAACATTAATTTGAACATAAACCCATTTGAGAGCCATTTACAGTTACAGATTCTTCTAAGAGATGGAGAAGAGGTTTTTTTTTTCCTTTTTTTCCCCCCACCTAGAACTAAATTTCCAGCCAAGCAATTTTTCTTAACTTTTCCTGGGAGTAAATTTACAGCCAATTCAGCTTTCTATATTCCTATCTTTGTGATGAGTACTTCCTGTTAGATATGCCAACTTGGTTGGGTCCTGCTATCTTTTCCCCTATTCCCGGTTCCCTGCCAAGTTCAGGAAAGAAAAGCTGATTAGTCAGATATGGAAAATTCCTTCAGGGCACAAGCCAACTTTAATAAAACTTTCCTCTTTAAGTTCAGTCCAAGACATGTGATGTCATTTCAGCTAACACCCCATAAAACCAATAATTCAGGTTTCATTTCTTGAGTGACAAGTCAACCCAAGCCTCTGGCTTAATACAGTGAAGCTGCCTCACAAGGAAACTTTTGGTATAATTACCCATGAGGGGCTTTTACCAACTTCTTCCTTAGAACCTACATCCGGAAGGCTCCTAGCTTCTCTCTTTTACCAAGAATGGTTTTTGGTTTTATTTTCTCTTCATGACCTATTGATATATTTATTTATTATTGATATATTTATTTTTTGTTTATAGAGGCTACACACATATGTGTGTATAAAATATATATTATATATATTATATTAATATGTACTAATGTTTCTCTAGTTTACCTGTGATTTCTTTTTATTTTGGTTAAAAAGTTACTTCATAGCATGAACTTACATAGCCAAGTTGACAAGAAGTCTCTATTTTCAGTGCCTATTATTTTTAAAATAAGATCATAAAAAAAACCCTTACAAATGCCAGCTCAACCCTGATGATAAAAGACCAGAAAAGTCCAGTACATATTTCAAATAAAATTTATGTAACTTACTGGTCTAGCTGAGGGTCTAAAATTTGTGGCTTTCTTTTCTTTTTTTGAATCTCGATGGGGAGAGCCTAGGTATAAAACACTAAAAAGTCAAAAAAAAAAAAAGCGGAGGGGAAGAAACCCAACTACCAGAAAAACAACAGATCTTTGTATTACTGATGTTATTTCAAAGTTATATAAGGTTATGTTTTCATTAGTCTGAATAGTAAGATTCTCACTCAAGTAGTCATAGGGAGACTTTGGGATTAACAGCAGGGCTGAATAATAATGCAAATTTTTTTTCGAGTACATGATGGACTTGCACTGAGAAATAAATTTAGGGGATATGTGTTGAAAAGAGATTTAAGTCTCTTCCACAGGACTTGAATTAAAGAAGGGTAGTGTAAGAAATAAGACATCAGCATTAAGTTGGCCCACTATACATATTAGGATTTTTTAAGAGAGAATAGAACTGCTAAGTTGTTATACGGTCATAAACTGAATCACAAACGGTCCTTATATCTTCTCTACCTAACAGAAACCTCTCTCTCTAGCTCCTATTTCCAACTTCAAATTCCCGCAAACATATTTTGAGAAAGTGCATCATAAATGTATCTATTTGTTCTCTCATAAAGAAGAAAAGAGATGGGTAACCCGATACAAAATAAGGTCATGATGTGGGCAGATTTACTAGGCTGGGTTATGTAAAGGGGTTACAGAGGTTTCTATTCTCTGCCTTTAATAAAACACTGCCTTGGGGCGCATGGGTGGCTCAGTTGGTTAAGCGTCCAACTTTGGCTCAGGTCTTGATCTCCAGGTTCATGGGTTCGAGCCCCACCTCAGACTATGTGTTGACAGCTCAGAGCCTGAAGGCTGCTTCAGATTCTGTGTCTCTCTCTCTCTCTGCTTCTCCCCTGTTCACACTGTCTCTCTCTCTCTCAATAATAAACAGTAAAAAATAATTAAAAAAAGAAACACTACTACCTTCATGCTACATTTGGTAAACATGGGTCTTTGTTCTGTTTGCATGAACAGCTTGTATCCCACTGATCCCAGTCAATGGTTTGCAGGTGCTGAAAATATGCAAAAGGGGAAATAAAAAGCCTCCCTGCATAATTTATTGTTTGCTTTCTTTAAACTTCTTAAATTATCATACATAATTCTGACATTATGATTAATAGTAAAATAAGAAAAATTATTTCTCAGTATATGAAAGCCATGTTATGAGTTCATTATTATAATTGAAGATAGAGAATAACTCATGAAAGGCAAATTGAGAAAAATACTTAATTAGTGAAAATTTAATCAGTTTCTATGACTAAGTCATATGTAAGGGTATATCTTATATGAAGCTGTTTTCTAAATTGTTTGTTATGGATAAGATGTAAAGTTTGGCAGTGATTGGGTCACAAATGGCTAGAAGACACAGAAGTATTATTTTTAAAACAATTTTTATTAAAAATCAATTGCTACAAAGATTATATGCTATATATTGATTTATAAAAATAAAAATACAATTTAAATCCATTTAGTCACTATGCATTTTAAGAAAGATAGAACTTCACTTATATTAAAGTCACTTCCTGCCCTGATTCTTTCTCTCAGAAATAATGCTTCTTGTCTTAGTTCACTATGTGTGTTTGTACAGCTAAACAATATATCATTTACTTTGCCCCTGAACTTCATTAAAATGGATTCATGGTGTGATGAGATTTTTCTCAACCAGTATGCTCTTAAGATTTGTCTATGAACTAATAGTTTATTTCCTTTCCTCTCTATTGTTCCATTTATGACTATAGCATAATTTATTCATCCTCTTTTCACTAAGTGTGTCTTGTTTCTATGTATGTGAAATTAACAAATTCTATAATTTTCATGATTTATATGCCTTTATGTAAAATACACAAGTTTCTGGGGCACCTGGGTGGCTCCATTGATTAAGCATCCAACTTGATTTGGGCTCAGATCATGATCTCATGGTTATGAGATCAAACCCCGCATCGGGCCCAGGGCAGAGCCTGCTTGGGATTCTCTCTCTCTCCTACTTCCTCTGCCCCCTCCCCTATGGGTGCTCACTCGCTTGCTCTCTCGCTCCATCTCTCTCTCAAAATAAATAAGTAAACTCTAAAACACACAAGTTACTCCTTTCTAAAATAAGCAACATTTCTTTAAACCTTGAAGAGAAAATGATGGGTCATTAGTTACTGACATCTTCATCTTTATTAGCTAATGACAAATGGTTCTTCAACATAGCTGTGCCACCCTGAGCTCTCATACTATATAAAGCTTTACCAATATTTTGCTTTAAAAGTATATTAGTTTATTTTTCAAATTTTATTTTTTAAATGTTTTAATGTTTTATTCATTTTTGAGAGAAAGAGAGAGAGACGGAGTAGGAGTGGGGGTTGGGCAAAGAGAGAGGGAGACACAGAATCCATGAGGCAGGCTCCAGGCTCCAAGTTGTCAGTTCAGAGCCTGACGTGGGGCTCGAACCTGTGAACCATGAGATCACGACCTGAGCCAAAGCTGGATGCTCAACTGACTGAGCCACTTTGATGCCCCTACTTTTCAACTTTTAAAATGCAACACGCAGCAAAGAGCACATTTATGAAAATATATAGTTAGTGTAATACATTAAAAAAAATCTATCAGTGCAACCAAACCAATGTCAAGATGTAAATTTTTGCAAAGAATAGTTTTCCTAGTGATTGCCCCAATCTCTATACCTTCCTTTCACCCTCCAAAAAGCTATCAATACCTTGTCTTTTCTTTTAATGATTTCTTTGCTTTTTTTTTTAATACTTTTACCACCTGAGCACTCATGAATAATTATTACTATTTTGTTTAGAGTATTTCGATTAAATTTTGTATAATAGGTGTCATATAATATGTATAATATTGTACCTGCCTTCTCTCACTCGACGTATATTTGTAAGAGATGTTTGTGTTATTATAAGCAGCTGTAATTTTTCAGTTTCATTGTTGCATAATATACTGTGTATGTATATAGTACAATACGGGTACCCATTCCGCTATTATAGTCATTTGGGCTGTTTCCACATTTTTACTATTACAAAGTGCGCTACAAAGAACACCTTTTTTTTTTTTTTTTTTTTTTTTTAGGGAGAATGAGAGAGAGACTGTGTGTGAGTGCGCACATGTGGAAAAGGGACAGAGGAAGAGACAGAAAATCCCAAGCAGCCTCCACATTCAGCCTGGAGCCTAGCTTGGAGCTTGACCTCGCGACTTTGAAATCATGACCGGAGCTGAAATCAAGAGTCAGAGGCTTAACCACCTGAGCCACTCAGGTGCCCGACGCTGTGCCCTTTGTGTACTCCTACTTGGTATATTTCTTCAGTAGGACTTGCTAGTCAGAGGGTATTTAGCATAAAAGATCACAAATATTTATTTTCAAAATGATTTTACCAATTTGAATTCTTAACCACAGTGCATGAAATCTCCAAGTGTTTCAGTTTTTCACCAACACATGGTACAGTCAGCCTTCGTAATTGTACTCATGTCCCTGTATGACTAATGGTGTCACAATGTGATTTTAATTTGCCCTTCTCTTCAGCTGCTTACCTTTATCTGATTTATTAGCCATGCAAACTGGGTTTCTATTTTTATTTTTTAATGTTTATCTATTTTTGAGACAGAGCATGAGTGGGGGAGGGGCAGAGAGAGAGGAAGACCCAGAATCTGAAGCAGGTTCCAGGCTCTGAGCTATCAGCAGAGCCCTACGCGGAGCCCAGACTCATCAACCACAAGATCATGACCTGAGCCAAAGTCAGATGCTTAACCAACTGAGCCACCCAGGCGCCCCTAAACTGTGTTTTTAAAAACCCATCTTCTCTGGCATTTTCATATTGATTTGTATGAATTCTCTTTTGTTTGTTTGTGTTAGGTCTATCAAATATCTCTTCCTCACTATATCACTTACCTGTGTGCACCGTTCTAATGATGTCTTTAAAGTTCTTAATTTTAACCTAGTCCAGTTAATTCTCAGGTTTCTGGTAGGTGTGATTTGCTTCCATTTCAATAAAAATTTTAACTCCTTGAGGTCATGAACATAGATACCTATATTCTCTTCTAGATTATTATTGTGTTTTTCTTTGAAATTTAGATCTGCATTCCACTTGGGATAAATTTTATGTATGATGTAACATAAATGTTGCATTTTATATTTTTACCTATGAATACTCACTCCAACACCGTTTATTTAAAATGCTATTGTTTCTCCACTTTCTCCAGCATTCTGAAGGTCACAAATAAAGAGACCCCGTAAGCAGGATGTAAGGCATCTGTTTTTGACATCCTATTCTTTCCATTTTTATATTTATTTATCCTTCCATCAATAACTGTTAATAAATTTTCACATTGTTTTTATTGTTGTTCCATTGCAATTCCATATATATTTTAGAAGCACTTTGCAATTTTCACACCAAAAAACAATGGATATGAATAGGGATTAAATTAACTACATACATTAATTTTGGAAGGCTTGACATTTAAAATACTAGTCATGAAATTTATAAGCATTTTAAAATTTTCTGTTTTCTGTTTCTGAACAGAATGGATAGATGGTTTTCAGTTAAATGGACTAACTCAAAGAATTAGCATTTGGTGTCACTATTTTATTGCATTCCTATTTTTTTTATTTCATTGATTCTGATGTTAGC
The DNA here is from genome assembly GCF_006229205.1 of Suricata suricatta. NCBI lineage: Eukaryota > Metazoa > Chordata > Mammalia > Carnivora > Herpestidae > Suricata > Suricata suricatta. The sequence continues at coordinate 141,184,308 of NC_043701.1, read as the reverse complement.
ATAATACTTTTCTTCCCACTTCATACTTCAGGTTTAAATTTTTTTCCCTAGTTTTTTAAGGTGGAAGTTTAGCTCATTTATTTGAGACATCTCTTCTTTTCAAATATAAATCCTTAATACTATGTATTTCCTCCTAAGCCTTGCTTTTGTTGCATTCCACAAATTCTGATACATTGTATTTTCATTACATTCAGTTCACAGTGTTTTATTTACTTATTTATTTTAAGTTTATTTGTTTATTGGGAGAAGGGAGCATGAGTGAGGAGGGGAAAAGAGAGGGAAAAAGGGAATCCCAAGCAAGCTTCACACTGGCAGACATCTCCCAAACTGTGAGATCGTGACCTGAGCCAAAGTCAAGAGTCAGACACTTAACCAACTGAGCTATTCAGGTGCTCCTATATATATATTTTTTAATTTTAATTCTAGTATAATTAACAAAAAGTTTTAAATTAGTTTCAAGAGTAAGATATAGTCATTGAACATTGAACTATACATTACTCAGTGTTCGTCACTGAGAGCCCTCTTAATCCCCTTCACCTATTTCACCCATTCAGTATTTATATAGTGTACATGTTTCCACCTTTTTACTTGTTTATGTTGTTTAATGAGCTTTTGGGGGGGCAGTACAGTGGAGGAGGTTTGGTTTCTTATCCAGAGTCTCTGCCTTTTCATTGTAATGTTTAGCCCATTTACCTCTATACCTTGATTACGGTTAGTGCTACAGATGGGTTAATTATACCGTCTTCTTATTTGATGAACATTGTCTTTTTCAAAAAGAATGTCAGATTTAATTGTATACTTGCTTGTATTAGATAGCAATGTATGTTTTTCCTTTAACAGGATGGCATTTTTATATTGTGTCCTTATCTCAATTGGTCATTTATAAAATACATCTCAACTTTTAAAATTATGGAAGTTAGGAGGAATTCTTGTCAATGGTTTACAGAATCTTTGTACATACTTTTTCTATTTTCTGGAACTAATTTTTGAAATCAAATTTAAATTTGTTTTTTCTTGATAGTTCTTAAAACTTGTTAATTAAACCATCTGGGACTGCTGGCTTTTTTTCTTAACAGATTTTAACATGCTATTGTGTTTTAACTAATTGATTAATACAACAATATATTTTGAATACCTACCTTACACCTGGCACTGTTCTTAATATGTGATATACATCAACTATAAAATTAGAAATCACTGCCTAATGGAATTTACATTCCAGGGGGATATTCAGGTATGAAAAGAAATAAACAAGTAACTATTCCATAAAAGAAATTTACCCATTCCAACTATAAATTTACCTGTTTCTCCTTCTGGCTCCAACAATATTTATTTTATATATTTCATCATATATCATTATATACATGTAACTTTGGAGTTGTTTACTTCTGAGCCCATTGGCCTTTTCAGCAATTTATACTAAGCCCCCTGATTTACGGTGGTATTTTTGTTAGCTTTTGCTTGTTATATTTTTACAACATTTTACTTTTAATCATTTCTTTCTATCTTCAATGTTTCCCATAAACAACCTATAACTGACTTAGTGACTTTCATCTTCCTCATCTTCTACTGTGTTTGTTGTTTTAAATGAGAGCATTTAGTTCATTATCACCTATGTTGGTAGCGATTTCCCTTTGAACTTCCTTGTCTTTACTTTTCTCTAGGTTCTACCATCAGTTCTGGCTCTGACTCATCAGGGAACGGTGAAAACCACCAGGGGGCACCTGGGTGGCTCAGTCGGTTGGTCCGACTGGATTTCTGCTCAGTTCTTGATCACATGGTTGGTGGAATCCAGCCCGCCAGTCTCCTGACGACAGACGGAGCCTACTTAGGATTCTTTGTCTCTCTGCCCTTCCCTCCCTTGCTCTCTCTCTCCCCAATAAATAAATAAACATTAAAAAAGGAAGGAAGGAAGGAAGGAAGGAAGGAAGGAAGGAAGGAAGGAAGGAAGGAAGGAAGGAAGGAGGGAGGGAGGGAGGGAGGGAGGGAAGGAAGGAAGGAAGGAAGGAAGGAAGGAAGGAAGGAAGGAAGGAGGGAGGGAGGGAGGAGGGGAGGGAGGACCACCAGGAACAGTTTCGCGCTCATTTTTGCTTCCCCTTAAGTTTAGCCCATAAACTTCATTAATTTCTTGCCAAAACACTTATAAATACACTTAAATGCTCGTTCTCTTTCCTTTTCCTGAGCTTTTGGATCTTTTAAGCAGATGCTTATCAGATCCACTATCCTGCTTGGAAAATAAATCTAGGAATACGTTTAACTTTCTACTCAAATAGAAATGTCTATGCTTAAGGAATTTTCCAAGTATTTTATAAATAGTAAATAATTTACTTCAGTTAATTTAGTTTAGTTAATTTAATTAACAAATAGGATCCTCTTAACAAACTCATTGGAGAAATACCACAGTAACCTCACTTTGAGATGAGAAAACTGATGCAAAAAAAAAGATTAAGTAACTTGCCCCAAATCAGGGAGTTAGTGTGATATGGAGTTGGTATTCAAACTAAAGAAGAAATGGAACCCCATTTCTTACCATGATATTCCTTGACAATTCTTCCTCTCTTACACACACTCAGAAACACGCATATGGGCTGATTATCTGTCCATTGTGTCTTATGTTAAGAACTGGAGAGACGTTCTGCTACTGCGTTTTTATTAAGAACTAGATAGAAAATGATCCAGAGAATAAATGATAATCACAGATAAGATTTGCTATACAGTCCTTCATCTCCAAATTTAGTCACTTCTATCCATTTTATGTGAAATAGGAATTATAAATACAGAGATACAGCAATGGAAGAAATGGGGGGAAAAGTCAGAATTCATAGAGAAGTAGGACAAAAAGAATGTTGTCAGCTAAAGAAACATAAAATATGTCACATCTCTATTATTTCACCCCAAGCTTCCCTTATAGTCATCAACCATACCATCTCCCATCCCGTCTGCCTTATTTATTGCTGGAAATCTGGTGAATAGAAGAATCTCTTTTTTTTTTAGTTTATTATTTTGAAAGGAAGAGAGACAGAGAGAGCATGAGAAAGAGAGAGTAAGAGAGGGAGAGAGTGCAAGCATGGGATGGGCAGGAGAGGGGCAGAGAGAGAGAGAGAGAGAGAAAATCCCAGCACTATCAGTGTGGAGCCCGATGCAGGGCTTGAAGTGGGGCTCAGTCTCACAAACCATGAGATCATGACCTGAGCCCAGATCAAGAGTCACCCCTCAACAGACTGAGCCACCCAGGAGTCTGCCCTATTTATTAATTTTTTATTATTGCTTCATTCTCCTAGCCCATTTTTCTTTTCTGATCTTACTCTATCAGTTTATTAATCCATATTTCAGATTTAATAAACTTTTAAAATAAAATCTATTCAGTTAGATCCATTCATTGGATCTGCATTTCCATCAGACACAGTTTACATAAAGTTTCGGGCACAGCAAGAGAGAAGCTTCTTGATCTTACCCATGGCAGTCTTCCTATCATCATCTTCATTCATCTCTCCCTGCTGCCCTGGTGTGTGAGTGTTAATAAATAATGATTTTTTAATTAAATAAAAAAACAAATACTGCTACAGTTCTCAAGTTTTTTCCGACAACAAATAGACCTGATGATTAGATGTTCGTATAAACACTATATGGTATATGGCATATCTAAATCTGTTTTGCATGAACCATAGGTTAAGTTCCTATCCGTCAAAGGATGGTTTGATATTCTATAATTAGAGGCGCCTGGCTGGCTCAGTCGGTTGAGCAGCCAACTTCAGCTCAGGTCAAGATCTCACAGTTTGTGGGTTCCAGCCCCACGTGGGGCTCGGTGCTGACAGGTCGGAGCTTGGAGCCTGCTTTGGATTCTGGGTCTCCTTCTCTCTGCCCCTCCTTCACTATACTCTGTCTCTCTCAAAAATAAAAGTTAAAAATTTTTTCACTAAAAAAATTCTATAATTAAAGGTTATGTAGATGTGGAAGCTCTGATAAAATTATCCATTTAAAGCAGAGAATATTTGAATGGTTTACCTGTCACCTAAACCTAGACAAACCGTTATAGGTGAAAAAACATCCTTTTGATGACATTTCTCTTGTCACAACCCTTCAACCGAAGAAAATGTTCCTGCTGAAATTAAATCAGGATTCAGCTTCTTATCAAATGCCAGACATTCACTTAATGGCCCCAAAAGATTGTGTTCCACTAAAGATGCCAATTTTTGCCTGTATGACCAAATTATTTGGCTTTATTTCACCTCTCTCTACACACACACACACACACACACACACACACACACACACTGAATTTGGGTTGCTTGTTACTTACTGATTAATTAGATAGTATTGATTGTGACATCAACCTCATAAAGTCATCAGGACAGTTAACTAATAACCATTTAGTTGAAAGAGAACCTAGTTTGAGGCAGCCAAAGGGTACCACTCAGAACAATAATGTTTAATAAACAGGACGCCTGTTTATTTGAATTATTTGAGTTCAATTTCAGAGTTACTGTTTTCCCTTACAAACAACTACATAAAATGCACATGACTACAAGGAAAAGTGAAGCCAGACTTAGATTCAGTATTGATACCTTTCTTAGACAATTGTTATGAGAAGGTCAGAAAGGAAAACATATAGGCAATCTGACATTTTCTTAATTATAAGCTGCAGATGGGAAGAGTATGCTTTTATAACTTTGATCTTCTCTGAAAATAAAACAGGGAGGGTAAAATTTTTAACTAGAATTTCTTTCTTTTTATGTATTCATTCCTGTAATTTCATATTTATTTTGGATTTCTGGTTGCTTCTGTCTTCCTAAATTCTAAATGTTGTGCACAAAAGTTGTATGACTTTTGTACAACCATTTTTTGTTCACTGTGATTTTTCAACATAACTTAAAAGACTTTGGCCTTGGGGCACCTGGGTGGCTCAGTCTGTTGAGAGGCTGACTTCGGCTCGAGTCATGATCTCACTATTTGTGGGTTCGAGACCTGTGTCAGGCTTTGGGCTGACAGCTGAGAGCCTGGAGCTTGCTTCTCTCTCTCTCCCCGCCCCTCCCCCACTTGTGCTCTGTCTCTCTGTCTCTCAGAACTGAATAAAAGTTAAAAACAAAATTAATAATAAAATATATCCACAACACTCCGCTCCATAAAAATACACTCTACATTCTTGTCAGATGCACCTGGCGTATTCTCCAGGATACATCAACTGCAGAAACAATACAGCACGTTAATAACACAATGGAAAAAAAGTAAATTCCTAGAGCCTTCTCAAAAAGCAACTCCTCATATTCTCATTTCAGTTTCTTTACTTCAAAACATTCACTATTTATGGATATATAATATCCCATCAGTTTGATGTCTCATAGTTTTCTTAACAGCTGCCTTTGCTGGGCATTAGGTTAGCTTATAATTTTTATCAGTCATGAATAATCCCTCACTGATTTCAAGGCAACCTCCAAGAATAAAATATAATTTCGAATCTTTATAGATGTGCCTCTATTGGGAAAAAAAGCACACATTCTTCTTCCTTTATTATTATTCTTATAACATTAAATCATGGTGTGCTAGAAATGATGGATAGACATGCTCTGCACTTTAGAAAAGCTCCTAGAATACTGAAGACAGGGTAGCAAAAATATTAACTATTCCTCTAGACTTCAGATTTTGGCTGCCCTTTGTTGTTTTTTTATGCATTTGAAGTGTATCCTAATACATATAGGCATCTCCAATATGATACATGTCATATTTAATTAGTGATTAAATTAGTGAGTTAATGAGTGATTTTTCACATACTTGGAAAATGAGTCTAAGCATTTTTGTGGAAGATTTTTGTGGAACAATGTGGTTTGGTAAAAAACAACTCCAAATCTCTTCATAGATACATTCGAAGCCTATCACTGGTTGACCAGGTGTGTGACCTTAGACAGACCCCATTCCTCTCGACTGTGATTTCACCACCTGCATAATAAAGTCACACATGCAATCCTCCACACAATTCCCTAATTCTGTGAGAAAACATGATTCTGATGAATCGTCAAGGTCATGGACAGACATATATTTTTTAGAACCAGAACTTGGAAACTCTTAATGTTTCTTTTAAATTTTTTAATGTTTTATTTATTTTTGAGAGAGAGAGAGACAGCATGAGCAGAGGACGGTCAGAGAGAGAGAGGGAGACACAGAATCTGAAGACAGGCTCCGGGCTCTGAGCTAGCTGTCAGCACAGAGCCCGACGCAGGGCTCAATCCCATGAACTATGAGATCATGACCTGAACAAACTGTGAGATCATGACCTCAACCGACTGAGTCATCCAGGTGCCCCGAATTTGGAAACTTTTAAAAAGGTATAGCATTGATCTTTTTATTTTTATTTTAAAAGGATTCCTATTTTAAACGATGGTTTGAATAGCTATCAGTACGATATATTGCTAGAGTTCAATCCAAATCTAAAGAAATATAGAGCTAGCCATAGAGATAAAGATGTGTCGACTGCACAGATCAGCATAAATTTCCAGCATTAGGGGTTACTCTCTCTACCATTTTTTTAAAAGAAGAGTTCTAAATCAATGCTCTGGTTGGTACAGAATCTACACCTCCCAATGTATCACAGTGTACTCTGGGATACTCTAAAAATCTTTCTCTACCATAAATATCTCATGAAATACAAAATACAGGCTTGTTTCACGTAGCCAACTCTTGGACAAATTATTCTCGTTCTATTGAATTGGTCTCCATCTAACCTTTGGATTTTGCTATTTATCCACCCTACATGGTCCTAGATGTGAAACAGTGTTTCTTTAGTTAAGTTCCTCAAAAGAACTTTACCAGACATTAGAATGGAAGGCTTTGGTGTATTGCTCAGAGAATTTTATCCCAGCCAGATTCAGTCCAGCCAATAATTTAAAGTAAGTGGAAGTTCCCCCCATATGTCAAAGCCTGTCTTCTACAATCCTGATCAGAAATTTTTCATCCCCAACCCAGTAGCTTACCATAATGCTGGTCCTTCTCTCAGTGATTCCCAGTTTTCTCCTTACTTCTCTCCTTTCTTACAACTCCTTCCTTCTCTCTCTTTCAGACTGCCTGCGCTTCTTCCAAATATGTATACAATTAGGCAAAATAATTTCATAACATTTCCTTACAGTTCTCTTATTTTGGTTATTCCTGGAATAATGTTTCAACAAGCAGAAGTGCCCATCATGACATGGTATTTTGTTTTTGTGTACACAGGCACACACACACATGTGCACACACACATGCACAGGTATGTATGAAATTATGTGGTATGTAGGAGTCGTATTGAAAAACCCAGTGGTGGGGGGCACCTGGGTGGCTTAGTTAAGCATCCGACTGGCTCAGGTCATGATCTTGAAGTTTGTGAGCTTGAGCCTCACATGGGGCTCTGTGCTAATGGCTCAGAGCCTGGAGCCTATTTCAGATTCTGTGTCTCCCTCTCTCTCTGCTCCTCCCCTGCATGCTCTCTCTCTCAAAAATAAATAATAATGAACATTAAAAAACATTTTTAATGCAGTGGTTAGTTGGGGAAGGGATGATGAGTCAGGGTGTAGGTGAAACAAGATCAAGTAAGATCGACTTGAACTTGGAGGATTAGTACAGGGGGCATATTATACTGTTATATTGTATCATATCATATTATTTTTAAATTTCCATAAAAATAGTTTATTTAAGCTATTTTCATCAATTTCACTGGACTTTGTTTCTTATAACAAGATCTGCCCTAAACTGATTGACAGCATATATTCCCCTTTTAGTGGAGACATGATTAGATGTGGAGAATTGCTTTGCTCTGTGGCCCAAACAACCCAATCGAATCAGAAAAAGTAAATCCACATAGTGTATGTGAGCACAGGTTCTGGAATCAGACTGTCTGGTTGTTGAATCCACTTGTTCAGCTGTGAGAACTTTGCTTAAATGTTCTTTTCTCAAATTTATAAAGAGGATACTAAAAATCAGCCTATTTTATGGTTGTTTTCATATCAATGAGGCAATAGAAAGTGCTCTGCATAATATCTGGCATGTAGTAAACCCTGAAGAGAGATTTAAAAACTAACCAATAAAAAAATCAAGCATTAGTATGTTTGTGAAGGTCCAAGTCATTTCATCTTAGATAACATCTGTGATGCGTGAGCATCACAGTACAGGAAAATCTCCCTAAATCCAGCTCATTTCCTTTTAATGACTGATCCTTCAGTAGGACATAAAACTCATTCCTGTTCATCCTCCCAGCACACTTCAGGTTACTCAGTCTTTGATTTCTTGTGAGTCACCTTCTGAACCAGGACACACATATATCCACAGAGATAAGGAATAGATGCAGGTCAGACAGATAAAATGGTGCTTGCAAAAGAAATGTTTCTCCAAACAATAGTCACAAGAGATTCATGTCCACAACACATATTACTGCTTTTCAAACACTTTTGATAGCTTCTGCCTCATTTTTGCATAAATAAGTGACTCATTCGGGTCTTTTAGAAGAGATTAAATAGCTCACATAGAAGTATATTCTATGTTAAAATACACTGAAGATTATGAAGTGGCAATTTACATTTTCTACAACTTTAATTTTACTTTCAAGTTTTAGGATCATATTTTAGCCAAAGTTGTGGTTGTACCTATCTTTTGCTTCTTCGGGGTCACACAGGGAGCTTCTTTTAGGACATAAATAGAAATTTATCTTGGAGATCATGGCATGGTTGTATTTTCCCTGGATCTTCCTTTTTCCAGCTTTCAAGATTCTCTAAGAAGCTGCTATTTCTTGGGCACTATTTCACATAAATATAAATGTAGTTGTAAATGAAGTATACATTTAAGTATAGGTATAAGTGGCAAAATTAAGTTGTAAGGATAGGCAGTAAAGGATGTATCTTTTCAATCCTGAAAAAAAAGTTAGTTGTTAAACATACATCACTTACTTCTATGAGCTGTAAAGTTCAAGTTTATCCGTGACCATTCACTAAATTATTAACACTGCAATGTATATCCATTCTACATTTTTAAAAATTTATATAGATGTAATTATCTTTTCACTTTCTATGAATATTTGTGGATTTAGTGTCTCAATTTTTTAAGCTGCATTTATCTAAAGACTGCAGTATGACTTAGTAGAAAACATGAGTTTGGTGGCACAGATGAGTCAATAGGAGATGTTGTTAAGTTACTTCAAAAGATCTTTGAAATTCCTTTGGGAGCATTTACAGTTACCAGTGGGGGAGGGGACTAGTCTTTTATGCTTGGAGATTTAAATTCTCAGCCAGTAGTCTGTAATTTACGTGAAAACATATCTTATATCTTGGCTGAAAGTACTCATCAGTGATTTGCTTACTTCATATTGATCATCTGTGGAGCTTTTCTTTTGGTCTGTTGATTTTCAACACTTTTTTAAACACGACCATCAGAGAAATGCTTTGACTTCTTTCCAAATGTTTTGCTATATCACCAAAATAAATAAATAAATAAATAAATAGCCTATTCGTCAACAGAAGGAATGCGACCTATCCACTTGCTCTCTGTGTGATGGATAAATCTTCCTTCTGGGTCCAGAGCTGGCTCCCATCTGAGTCTCCCTTTTTAACAGATCTGACCAAGGCAACTCAGGTGGCATTGTCTCTCGATCCATTTATTGGATGGGCCTCTTGTACATTCAACGGTCCATACTAAAACAAAACAAAACAAAATTCAAGTATACTCAGTAATTTTATTGTTCTCTTTTCTTTTAAAAATTAGCACAAAAATGATTTTTTTAATTCTCTCCAAATGTGACTGTTTCTCTAAATGGGACGGCTCTGTGCAAAACCTGATTTGTTGCACATCTTCCGCTACAACCTGCTGTGAACAATAGTGATTTAATTAACTAACATAGTGCAATTATAATGCACTGGAATAATGCATTGGAAACACAATCCCAGCATTCTGGGATTTTAATAAGTGGGAATATATTAATCCTTATATGTATTTACAGTGCCAAAATTGAGGACAACAAAAGTGAAGACGGGGAAAAGGTGTTCTCAGGATACACAGCAGGATCATTTTTTCCCCTCCATAAAATCCGGCTAGCGTTTTCCCGTTCATTTGAATCTCTGTCACTAATCACCTCTGCCTCATTAAAATGATGAGTAGCCAAAGCAGATTTTAAGGTGATGAAAAAACCGAAGGATGACAGTTACTGAACCAATGAACTTGCTGATTCAGCTTACAAAACTATGAATGCTTTCCAATAAAATGTGTAAATGGAAGGACCCTAATTTTAGAGGCCTACTCAGACACATGTTAGTGTGCCTCTTCAGGCATATTAAGCTAAGCACAAGGAACTGACGGGCTGATAAAAGCTTACATTAATTTCATCTTATTCTATATTTAAGCAAGGGCAAATGACTAATGCAATCTTCGAGTTCATTCTAGACCTCACACTGCTCAATTTTAGTTTTGAGGAAAGTAATTAAACCAAACCTTTTTCTCCATTGGCAAAGCAAAGACGGTAAGGAGAATATAAAAAAGATATTTCAAATGGATGGCATGATATGAAAACATCAGACACTGTACTTCAACATTTACTCAACAAGATCTGTTATTTTCATAAATTTGTTGTTGACCAGGCTGCAAACGAACCCTCTTGCCCATAACCATGAAAGGAACCCTCTTGGCAGTACTAGCTTTGCTATCTGCTGTGTTAATGCCAAACCCTCCTCTCTACTCTGGAATACCTTTTCATGATGTAGAGCTGCTTTTAAAAGTCTTCAGGATCATTCCATAGCAAGCATTCTCTCCTCAGCCTATAATAAACCTAGCTTTATTCAGTCTTTTAAAAAACGACGCAAGACTTTCTCTCTGCACACAATCTGGTCATCTTTCCACAGCCCTGGAAAACATTTCTTGAAGTCTTATTTGCCATTAATGCATCATGACAAAGAAGAAAAAGAAAATTATGCATCATCAACCAATATGTAGGTCACTTTTTCCTGCAGAATTCTGTTTTAGTATTCTTTCTGGGGAACAGGGGACAATATACAGCTGAGTATGGTTAAATTAGATATTAAATACATTTTGGTTTAAATCACACACAAGTAGGCCCGTGGGTGGCTCAGTCAGTTCAGCATCAGACTTCAGCTCAGGTGGTGTTCTCACAGTTTGTGAATTCAAAGCCCACATCAGGCTCTCTGCAGTCAGTGCAGAGCTTGCTTCAGATTTTCTGTCTCCCTCTCTCTCTGTCCTTTCCCTGCTTGTGCTCTCTCTTTTTCCCCCCTCTCTCTCTCAATAAACTTTTAAAAAATAGAGCATAGGAAATATAACCAATAATATTATAATAAATATTTTCATTAAAAAGAATAAATTAATTTAAAAAATAAATAATAGTATTTATCAAATATCTACTATGTGTCAAGAAATACTCCAGGGCTAAGAATGAAAAGTTAATCAAATAGACAAAATCCTACCCTTGTACTGCTTATGGATTAGTGGAAGAAGAAGCATAGTAAGTGTCATACATAATAAACTAAAAAAAAAATGTAAGTTGGAAAGAGATAAATCCAAGGTAAGTGATATGTGAGTCTACAATTTTATATGTTTAAATTTTTTTGATTTTTAACATTTATTTATTTTTGAGAGAGAGAGAGAGAGACAAAGAGAGAGAGAGAGCCTAAGCTGGGGAGGGGCAGCAAGAGAGAGGGCGACATAGAATCCGAAGCAGGCTCCAGGCTCCAAGCTGTCAGCACAGAGCCTGATGCGGTGTTCAAACCCACAAGCTGTGAGATCATGACCTGAGCTGAAGCTGGATGCCTAGCCAACTGAGGGGCCCAGGATCCCCAGTGAGTCCACAATTTAAATACAGGGATCTATGTGTCTGTTTTTGTGACAATACGATACTGTCTTGATGATGACAGCTTTGTAGCAGAGGCTAAAGTCTGGGATTGTGATGCCTCCCGTTTTGGTTTTCTTCTTCAATATTACTTTGGCTATTCGGGGTCTTTTGTGGTTCCATACAAATTTGAGGATAGCTTGTTCTAGTTTTGAGAAGAATGTTGATGCAATTCTGATGGGGATTGCATTGAATGTGTAGATTGCTTTGGGTAGTAATGACATTTTCACAATGTTTATTCATCCGATCCATGAACAGGGAATGTTTTTCCACTTCTTGGTGTCTTCTTCAATCTCTTTTATAAGTTATCTATAGTTTTCATCATATAGGTCTTTTACATCCTTGGTTAGGTTTATTCCTAGGTATTTGATGGTTTTTCGTGTAATCGTGAATGGGATCAGTTTCTTGATTTCTCTTTCGGTTGCTTCATTTTTGGTGTATAGGAATGCAACTGATTTCTGTACATTGATTTTATACCCTGCAACTTTACTGAATTCATTGATCAGTTCTAGAGGGCTTCTGGTGGAATCTGCCGGGTTTTCCATGTACAGTATCATAGCCAAAGTAGAAGAAAGTAGGAAAAAACCTCCTAAACCTTAAACACAGTTATCTCCTACTTGATACATCCCCAAAGGCAAGGGAAATGAAAGCAAAAATGAACTCTTGGGACCTCATCAAGATAAAACGCTTCTGCACTGCAAAGGAAACAATCAAGAAAACTAATAAGCAACCGACAGAATGGGAAAAGATAGTTGCAAATGGCATATCAGATAAAGGGCTAGAATCCAAAATCTACAAGGAACTCACCAGACTCCACACCCAAAAAACAAATAACCCAGTGAAGAAATGGGCAGAAGACATAAACAGACACTTCTCCAAAGAGGACATCCAGATGGCCTACAGGCACATGAAACG
>NC_043701.1:141098140-141171448 GCF_006229205.1 Suricata suricatta | reverse complement strand
AGGGATACAGAAGTGCTGATGCATAGGAGCACATGTACCCCAGTGTTCATAACAGCAATGTCAACAATAGCCAAAAAATGGAAAGAGCCTAAATGTCCATCACCTGATGAGTGGATCAAGAAGATGTGGTATATATATATACAATGGAGTATTACATGGCAATGAGAAAGAATGAAATCTGGCCATTTGTAAGAAAGTGGATGGACCTCAAGGGTGTCATGCTAAGCGAAATAAGTCAGGCAGAGAAGGACAGATACCATATGTTTGCACTCATAGGTCTAACAGGAGAACAAGAGAAACCTAATGGAGGACCAGGGGAAGAGGAAGAGGGAAAGAGAGTTGGGGAGAGAGAGGGATGCACACTTGAGAGGCTACTGAATACTGAAAATGAACTGAGGGTTGAAGGGGAACAGGGAGGGGGGGGAAAAGAGGTGGTGGTGATGGGGGAGGGCACTTGTGGGGAAGAGCACTGGGTGTTGTATGGAAACCAATTTGACAATAAACTCTTTAAAAATAAATAAATAAAATAAATACAGGGATCAAGATAGGTTTTGTTGAGAGGGTGACTTTGAGATAAAAATAGTTAGATTTTCTTAGTCTTCTGAGAGAGGCATTGTTTTTCATTATATCTCTTTTAAGAGACTGTAGGTCCGGTTGGTTCTACTTCCACCTTTTAGATCCTTAGGAAGTTATCTGCTTGCTCATGACTGTGTATTCTCTGATCTTCCATGCAGCTGACACTACTGGTCATGACTGTGGCAACCAGATAGGCAGGGGCAGGCAAAGCTTGTCACTTCTGGTTGGCCAACAGTGAACAGATAAATATTTACCCCACTGCTTAAATGCTAAGAGGAATACACTTTATAGACATGCTTCTCTGTGTTTAAAAGAGTATTGCTCCCAATTTTGACACCAAAGGACTCTTCAACACAGCAATGTAGTACCTCCTTGGGATTAGCAAGTTTGAAAAGCCCCTCCAATGCCCTCGAACATTATGTAGATAGATTCTGGCCCACCAGCCTCCACACATTTCCAGGAGTTTCAAGAAGAGATAAGATTCTTCCCCCAATGCTGGACCTCATCTGGATTGTTCATGAAATTAAGTTCTGTAGCCAAAAATGTTTTATTCAAGGAATTCAAATCAATGAAGGAAATATATTAATATAATTCATCACATCAAAATGCTAAAGTAAGAAAAGGCGTACAATCATCTCTGAAAATGCTGCTAAGAGATCTGCTAAGATTCAACATCCCTTACTGATTTATAAATATTGTCAAAACAAAAAGCATTTAGAAAACTTTATATGGAAGAATTCTTCCTTAAAAAGAAAAAGAATAGCTATTTAAAGCCAACGATGAATGCTTATGTTTGAGGAAATGGTTTTTACAACCACCATCATTACCTGTGATTATTCTGGAAGATGTTGAGAAAAAACATGAGAATCTCAAATATTGGTAAAGATATGATACAGTATTCAACATTTCCAGATGATAGAATTTAATATACAAATATGCTAACATGATAACGTTATAAACTAATGTTGCTCATCACATAATAAAAATCAAAATATTGGGATTGCTTCTTCCCCTACATTTTCTCTGCTTTTTGCATATTTTTGACACTTGAATTTAGAGATTCGTATACAGAGATATATATAAATTGTAATGTAGCTCTTGATTTTTTTCCCACCTCTGTTACACTCTAATAGCATTGTGTGAAAATTTCCATATCTCTATCAACTTTACTACCCCTCTATACTGTCAAATCATAATTTTTACATACTTGGTTTGAATAGAAGTATCATAATGATGACAAAGTCCCTGATTATTAATGGAGTTCATCACTTTTGATACATATATGAATAGTTTGGATATTTATTTTTACATAGGTTTGGATTTCTTTTTATAAAGAGTCTTTTCAAAGTTTTAGCTCCTTTTCCCATCATGATCTCTCTTTTTCCTTAATGTATATAAATTCTACAGTTGTGATAGCTCTCAATGATTCAGCATTAAGTAATGTTTGCTCTATATTTTATCATAGTGCCCTTTTTACAGAAAGGCTTCTGTTGCTATATAAATTATTATAAAAGATGTTGAAAACTCTCAAGTGCATTTTCTGTGTCCATTGATATTCATGTATTTATATCCTCTATGATCTGTTAAGGTACTGACAGTTGTTAATTGGTTTCCAATATTAATCATACATTGCATTCTAGGTATAAACATCTTATAATGTTATTATACTCCTTATATATTTTTAGAGATGACCTTGCTAATTATATATATTATATTTTATATATATTATTTTTATGAGTGAAAATATCATGTATTTTTGTACAGTTTGTATATTTGGGGGAATTTATGATAAGATTGTGGCTTTCATAAATTGAGTTTGAGAATATTTCTTCATTTTATTTCTTGAAAACAGGTAATCTTTGAATAACTGGTAAAACTGACCAATGAAGCTAACTGGGATCTGAGTGTTTATAAAGGGAATCAATTTTACTACTTTCTCCATGTATTTAAAGATAATATGACTATTTAGTTTTTCACTTTCTTCTTGAGTTAATATTGCTCACATATATATATGCATAGCTATAGAAATACTAATTTTTTACATCACTGACATAATGTTATCAATTATATCTTTATAATGATATTTTCTTAATATCTGAAGCATCTCTGTGACACATCCTTTTGATTACTGATATTACTTATGCTTTCTCTATTTTTCTTTATTACTTTCACCAGAGAGCCCCCAAATTTGTTCATCTTCACAATGAACAAATTTTTGTTTTGCTTATCCTGTTACATATTAGCTAACTATTACATCAATTTCTAA
Organism: Suricata suricatta; assembly: GCF_006229205.1. Taxonomy (NCBI): domain Eukaryota; kingdom Metazoa; phylum Chordata; class Mammalia; order Carnivora; family Herpestidae; genus Suricata; species Suricata suricatta. The sequence goes on along the minus strand of NC_043701.1, from coordinate 141,168,606 downwards.
TATTTTAATTTTTCTTTCCTTCTACTTTCTTTCATATTCTATTTCTAACTTCTTGAGAAGGATGAGTAGCTCATTTATCTGTAGCTTTTCTTCTTTCCTAATATGCATTTAAAGCTCTAAGCTTTCCACTAATTTCCACTAATTTTATGTCTTTTTATATTATTTTCATACTAATGTACTTGGAAACGTTTTAAAATTGGTTTAATGTTTATTTATTTTTACAGAGAGACAGAGACAGAGTGTGCGCGGAGAAGGACATAGAGGGAGACACGGAATCAGAAGCAAATCTGATGGTTAACAGACTGAACCACCCAGGTGCCCCTACTTAAAAAAAATTTTTAACATTTATTTATTTTTGAGAGACAGAGAGACAGAGCGTGAATGGGGGAAGGGGCAGAGAGAGAGGGAGACACAGAAACTGAAGCAGGCTCCAGGCTCTGATCTGTCAGCACAGAGCCCAATGCGGGGCTCAAACCCACGAACCATGAGATCATGACCTGAGCTGAAGTCTGACACTTAACTGACTGAGGCACCCAGGTGCCCCCAATTTACTTTTAAATATATGATTTCTATTATACTTTTTTCTTGGACCATGGATAGAAGTATATTTCACAAATTTCAAACACAAGAGATTTTTCTAGTTAGCTTTTATTATTGTTCAGAAAAACAACAAAAAACACAAATTTGTATTCTTTCACTCCTTTTAAAGTATTGAAATTGTGTTACCATTAGGCATTTTGTTTGGTATACAACTCATAGACAATTTAAAAGTACTTTTCATGTTGTTTTGGGATGGAGTGCTTTACATAGATTAATTGAATAAAGTTTATTCATGGAATTGATCAAATCTCCAAAAGCTTACTAATGTTTTTGTCTCCATGTACTATCTAAACTGACAGTTCCATTAAATTCTCAGTGTGATTTTTGGATTTATCAATTTTCCCTTTTGTCTATTTTAAATTAGTTCTACAAATCATAAGCCTCTATTATCAGCTACATTTACTATACATCTTCGTTGCCCATCTCCATTCTCTTTACTCATGATTTTTTCTAGTTGTTTCTATGTCAGAAGTAGCCTGGTAGTACTTTATTTAGCTACATGATACATCTCTTAATTTCTACTGCAAAGCTTCTCTTCCGTCATCAAGGGGCTTACCTTTAGCCTCACTGAGCCATTCTGGTGCATAGACAAACTTGGAAGGACAAAAAAGTTAACATCTGCACAGTAGTCCTTTGACAAAGGTCACATGATGCAATTTTAACATACTGAATTCAATTACTAATCAGTATTTTAGTTTTTCCTGGACGGTGCAATGATTTTAATATAGTGTAATTTCATTTGCTCCATCGTAAATTAAATCCAATTTTTCACATATTTTAAACATGTGTATGTGTGCATACATTATGAATATGTCAATATCCTCCAAATTTATATCTATCCCCATCTATATTTACATGCAGATACATATGACATATAGATACAAAGCAATCCCACTAAAACCCGCAAATATTTTAGGGGAACTTGACCACCTGATTTGAACTTTATTTGCAAATGTAAAGTGCCAGGTAAACTCTTATAGAAAAGCATATGTTAGAAACACTCAAACTACCCCAATTAAAGCATATTATTATGAATGCAAGATAGATGGATGTCAACCAAGCTGGTAGGAGATAGTGAAAAGCCTGGAAAAAGATGCATACATAATAGCAAGAAGAGGTCACGCAGCAGATCAGCTATCACTGCGGGTGGTAAGTGGAGGAGGGGGACAACAATTTTTTCAAGAAATGGTAATAGATCACTGGGAATCCATTTTTAAAAACTGAAAGAAATGGTGTCTCTTCTTAAAACACATACCACACACTAAATTTCCATGTGTATTAAAAAATTACTGTGAAAATGAATCTTGAAAAATTTTTTTAAATATTTACATATTTTTGAGAGATCGAGAGCCAGAGAGATAGAACATGAGCAGGAGAGGGTCAGAGAGGGAGACACAGAATCTGAAAAGGCTCCAGGCTCCGAGCTCTCAGCACAGAGCCTGACGCAGGGCTTGAACTCACGGCTTGAACTCACGAACCGTGAGATCATGACCTGAGCTGAAGTTGGACGCTTAACCGTCTGAGCCACCCAGGCTCCCGGAAATGGAGTCTTACACAGGATTTAGTTAAATATAGACCAGCGTATAGGTCATGGTAGCTCTGAGAATGAGCCACCTTAAGTCCTTGATCACAGCTGCTTCTCTACAAAATAAGGCTGTAGGTTAAGTATCATTCTTATTTGTTTGAAAAATATTATTCTGGAAGCACTCTTTCATTAGTAGAAATTAGTAATGAAGCATATGGAAAAGGAATAACAAAATGTGCTCTTTTCTGCAACATAGAGCAAAGATTTCCTGTGGTATTTTTGGATGGAATCATAAAGTTCAATGCATAAAATGTTAAGTCTCTCTATAATCTGAAAAACAATAAATCTGACTATTTTTATTTTCACCCACAGGGATATGGAAGCAGTAGTAAGTGTATATCCACTGAGAAGCATGTTAACTGCATCAGAGTTGTAGGATACTCCCTAGAGAATAATAAATCTCCTGCAGAAACAAAACAAAGGATCCATGAGTAAGTAATATCTAGAAATACAGAATGTGGAAATATGTAAGATAAATTTAGCAGCTGTGACCACTGAAGAGCTATTCTTTCAAATTTATAGTGCAGTGCTATAATATATATGCTTCTCATTTGAGGAACGATATAATATATTCATTGTATCCATTAACAGTGTTTACTACCAGCTGCTAAGAATTGTTTCGAAGAATCTTTGGTCATTTATAAAGGAAGACTTTTTAAGTTGGGCAGTTATTTGTTATGAGATGAAAAAAAGTTTTAATAAATCCTAATTAACAAAGAACATTCATAAAATAAAAACAAGTAACATGTTTCGAAATTTGAAAATTCTAAAATTGCTTGCTAAATGACCGGAATGCAGACAGTGCTGCATTAGAATCTTAGCTTCATCTCTAATAAGCTCTAGGAGTTCAAGCAAATCACTTACCTTCCGAGAACATCAATTTTCCCGAATGTAAAACAAAGACGATATAGGACAGGAGAGCTTTGATCCCTTGCTAGTGTCATATAACATAACAAAGAATTTAACTGACATTCCGCTTAGATCTCGCTGTCTGTGATCTTGGTTAGTGCAAGTCTACTAGGTCGGGAGCAACCATCAATTCTTAAAATAGCTTCCCCTGGAAAGAGTGTTGTGTATCATTACTCCTCAATTAAGGATCTATCAAATGCCTCCAAAAAAAAAAGGATATGTATCTTTTATTTGTAAAAGCTAAACAGTATATGTAATTATACAACTAGCATAGTGGCTGTTACAAGTAAAAATTTATAGTAAGGTGCTCTATAAAGTTTGTTATTTTCACTTTGGCTATGCACTGTATTAATTGCCAGAGCCCAGTAATGCCTCCAGGTCTAAGAAGCAGAGCCACCAAATGGACAAGGCGAAGGTTTCTAGAAAGAAGTATTGAGAGCTGGCATTTTTTGCCTTTTTAAAAAACCAGGTTGCAACATCAGTCTTTCACAATTAAATATAAGAGCTAAGAATTTTATTTTATTTTAATGTTGAATTTTTTTGAAAGAGAGAGAGAAAGACAGAAATCATGAGTGGTGGCAGAGCAGAGAGGGAGAGAGACAATCTGAAGCAGGTTTCAGATTCTGAGCTGTCAGCACAGCACCTGACGTGGGGCTTGAACTCAAAGACTGTGAGATCATGACCTGAGCTGAAGTCAGACGCTCAACTGACAGAACCACCCAGCACCCCAGGAGTGAAGGGATTTTAATGGATGCCCATATCAGATCGAGGACTGTCTTTTCTGTTGCTGGTTCATTGAAAGACTTTATCTTGAATTTGAGTTTTGTCAATGTTTTTTCCACATTTGTTGGGATGATCATATGACTTATTCCTTTTAACAACATGTATGATGTTAACTGATTTTTAGATGTTAAAATAACCTTGCATTTCAGTGATAAACACCTCTTAGTTATATACATTATTTTTGCCCAAATCACTTGTTGATTGATTGTTTTAAGAAACTAGATCTACATTTAGTAGGCTTTTGTTGTTATTTTGTTTCTGGTGATGACATTGGCTTTAGCATCAGCATAATGCTGGCCTCATAAAACAAGTTGATGTTTTGTATTTTTCAGGCAATTGGTCCATTTCACTCATTGTCAAATTTTTTTGACATATTCATAGATTCACCCTCATTATCCTTTTAATCCCTTAATGTCTGTAGAGATGATTCATCTTTCAATCCTGATACTGTATTTTCTCTCTTTCTCTCTCCCTCTTTTTTAACCAGCCTAGCTAAAGGTTATCAATATATCTGTTCTTTAGAAAAGAGCCTCTTCTGGACTATTGATGTTCCTTATTATTTTTCTGTAATTTTTATCAGGCTCAACAAGCTTCAAGTAACAGGACAAATTCATCCTGCTGCCCACTGTGTAAATAAAGTTATATTATATTGGAACAAAACCCTGCCCATTTGTTTAGATTCTCTCTATGGGTACTTCTGCTCACGACAGCAGAATTGAGTAGCTCTGACAGAAATCATATTTACCATGTTGATCTTCATAGAAAAAGTGATCTGACCTTTTTATATATTATTGATATCCACTCTCATGTTCACTATTTCCTATCTTCTAGATGTTTTGGGTTTAATTTGCTTTTATATTTCCAGGTCGTTAGAGTTGAAACATAGAGCTTTGATTTTAGAGTTTCTTTTTTCATAGTAAAATCACTTGAAAGCTACAAATTTCAGTGTTATTTTAGTTGCCTCTCATACATTTTGTGTTTTCGTTTTTGTGTAATTCAATATGTTTTCTCATCTTTTCATGATTTCAAGTGTGAAACACATGCTATTTAGCAGTGCAATGTCAATTTTTGTACATTTAAGGATTTTCCAGATTTTTTTCTGTTGAGTTCTAACTTAATCCTGTTGTGGCTAGAGAATACGCTCCATATTATTTTATTTATTTTAAATTGACTAAGACTTCTTTATCGCAAGCATATCGTTTATCCTGGTGAATGTTTCCAGTGCACTTGAAAAGAATATGTGCTCTGACATTGTTGATTGGCATATTCTCCATATGCAAATTAGGTCAAGTGAAGTTGTTCAGGTCTTCTGTAGCTTATCTGTTTTGTCTACTTGTTCTATCATTAATGTAGAGAGAAAGGGTAAAAACTTCAACTACTTCTGATTTATATCATTCTCCTTTCAATTTTAGATTTAAGCATTTGGTAGCTTTACTTTTTAGTGTGTATGCATTCATAATTGTTATATCTTCCTATTGTATTACTTGTTTTATAATCTTGAAGTATATATATTTGTTTCTGATAGTTCTCAGATGATTTAGGGCTGATATTAATATAGCATCTTTCACCTGTATTATGTTAATTTCTTGTATCATTTTTTTTATCCTTTAACCTTCAAACTTTTTGACTTTTTGAGCCAAAATGCATCTTACTTCGACAGCAAGTTACTGAGTCTTTTTTTATATACAGTTAACAGTCTCTGCCTTTTGATAGATTGCTTACTTATTCACATTTAATGTAACTATCCATATAAAATCCACCATTTTGCTATTTGCACTTACATGTCTCTCTTTTTTGTTTGTTCTCAGTTCTTCCTTTATTGTCTTTTGTGTTAAATATTTTTTGTATAAAATTTTATTTTCTTTGTTGACTTCTCAGCTTATTTCTTTATTGACTTCTTAGCTTATTTCTCTACATTACTTTTTAGTAGTTGTCTAAGAATTACCATAATCATCTTTTTGTAAAATATTTTTTAATGTTTATTTGTTTTGAGAGAGAGTGACAGACAGAGAGAGAGAACGTGAACAGGGAAGAAACAGAGAGAGAGACACAGAATTTGAAGCAGGCTCCAGGCTCTGAGCTGTCAGCACAGAGCCCGACGCGGGACTCATACTCACAAACCGCGAAATCATGACCTAAGCCGAAGTCTGACACTCCATCGGTTGAGCCACCCACACGTCCCTACCATAATCATCTTCAACTCATCACAATCTATTTCCAGTGAATACTTACCTCTGATAAATCATAGAAACTTGGCACACGAATCATGCCATGTCTCTTTTTAATATAATTGCCCTATATCGTGAATCTATACATACTGCAAACCCAGCAACATGGTGTATTACATTTGCTTTACAAATTTATTTATAACATTTATTTTTAAAAAAGGAAAAAAGCGTATATGATGTATAACTTCAGTGCGTATAGTACATACATATAATTGTATATTTACCCACGTGTTTACCATTCATGATGCTTATTATTCCTTTTGTAGATTTTCATTATCATCTCACTTAATTTTTCTTGAGCCTGATGAGCTTTCTTTAATGTTTTTTTATAATCCAGGTCCACCACCAATTGATTTTCATCATTTTTGTTTATCTAATCTTGTCTTAAATTTGACTTCATTTTTGAAGCAAAGTTGCACAGGGTATATAAACCTTGGATAACAGTTTTTATTTTCTTTCTGATTTCCACATAGCTAAAATTTGTGATTCAATTACAAGTTTTTTTGTTTTGTTTTGTTCGAGATTACATACATGTAGGCCTGGCTGTCTAGGGGGTTTCCCCGGAATCTGTATGCTTTATCAGTCAGTCAGTGATTTACATTATTCTCAGACACCTGAAGTCTATTAGACCACATTCTGTGTCCTCTGATCTTAGGTAGGTTAAGGACCACATTAAAAAGTGTAGCAAAACTACAAGTATCCCTAGGCTTTCAATTTTTGCTGGGCTCCCTAACATAATTAGTAGTCAGTGAGGAATGTGTGGAGAGTGTACTCAGGCTTTCTATGGCCATTCCCGCTTCCAAAAATGTCCTCAGGAAAGAATGTTATTAACATTGCTCTTATCCAATGATCTAGCAGTTTTCCAGAAGTAAACTCTTTTTCAAGTGTTGCCTACCTTTGGACATTTCGTGGAAAGGTTGCTTTTAATAATTTTATTTTATTTTGTACTTGTTCTCTGTGGAGGGAAATATACTAAACTCCTCATGCTGTCTTTGTCATTCAGACAACCTCATGTATTATACTTTTAATTTCTGTTATTGCATAAATCAAATCTATGCTTTCCCGGGGTTTTTTAAATACATAGGTTTCAACTCTTCAGTGAAATTCTGAATATTGTCACTATTTTCTTGTACATATTAAAAACAGTATTTTCACATTCATACTGATAACGCTAATAATCTGTGGATCTATGTGTCTATTTTCTGTTTTCCCATTGAGTCTTTTTTTTTCTTTTTCACATGCCTGTTAGTTTTTTCCTAAATGAAATATTTTGTGTAAAAAGATTTAAGGATTTAGGGAAGTCCACTCTTCTGGTAGGTCAAAGCAGGAGAATCATCTTAATGAAATCAGGAATGGAAAGAAACTGCTGGACCACAGTTTTTATGAAGCTCTATTTACTCCTGGGAGAAGGACTTTCAAGATTGCCAATTCTGTGGAATTTGCTCTGGCCTCTCTTCCTCCTAAATTCTAAATTCCAGCATTGGCGTTCTCAGAATTGGGAAACTGGTGGACCGTCTACTCTGATTTATCAAAGGCTCCTCATCTAACTTAACTGCAGATTTTTTGAGTTTCCATGTATAGGTGTTTTGCCCTTACTTTTAAGGTAAAGACACAAGGATTCCAGTTGAGCGTTGGTGAAATTCATTGCAATCTCACTTTCTTATGCTTCTGGAACTCCAGTTTTTGTCCTCGCAGCACTGGGAGACTGCTAAAAACTCTATACTCCTTTTCACTGGTTTTCTATTTAACTTCCAAGACCTTTGCCCTTCACAGTTTAAAAATTAAACAAGTACTTGAGGCTAAAACTTCCAGAGGGTCAATAGTTCATTATTATTTATTTGTTTACTACAGTGTACAGCAAGTTTACTTTGGTGGTGAAAGGGAGTTTGCTAATTTACCTACACGATGTCTCATTGTTGAATCACTAATGTATTGTATACATTTTGTTTGCACCTTTAAAGGATGTCTATACATGTGCATGCCCAGATTTAAGAGAGGTTCTTTTTAAAATTAAAAGGCTACCTAAAATTTGGATTTGGAGACTAAGGGGAAAACTAGAATATTTTCTCTAAGTTTAAGGGCAGAGACAGTTGGAAGTGTGTGATGTGGTTTTTAGTCCTGTCAAAAATGAGACAGGAACCCTGGTGAAGACCATGGTATGGTGGAGATTTTCCCCTGTAGAAAGTCCTTTCTTTTCCATGTTTGGTTATTGTGGTTCATTCTTAGGTGGGGGACAGTCCCCTGTCCTAAGTAGCAAAACCGCTCTCATGATTTTGTTACCAGGACTCTTTCCTGATTTCCTGTCTTGATACAGATTTTGTCTACTTTACCTTTGTTGTGTGAAAGTTGGGAAGCAGGGAAATAAACGCATGGGCTCAGAAAGGTATCTTTCAATAAATGTAAGTTTTTAAAGTAAAATTTCTACGATAATAAAACAATGATGAATGCATTTAAAATTCTCTAAGGAAAGGTACTGGGTAGATTCATTTCATTATTCTATAATATTCTCCTTTTCTAGAAAAAATGATTAGCTCTGAATTCAACTGTAATCTAATTCAATTATACCTAAAACCTGAACAATTTGCTATAAAGCTTTAAAAATTAGGCCTTTTTGACATTGCCAGTACCAGCCTCTTAACAAATGTATTTTACTTTCTTTTTGACATTGCTTTAATCCATACCAATTACAAATGATGCGGCCTCAACAAGTTTTTAAAAGCTCAAATATACTATGAAATAAGGACAGAGCAGAAATTGAAATTCATGCATTAATTTTCTATTTCCAATGCTATTTATTCCTACACAGTATGCTACAGAGATCTTAACATAAATAATCTAAGGTTATTTTTTCTCTCCTTAATAACTCTTCATTATTTATTTAATGACTCTTTGTTATGCTGGCAAAAGAATATCAAAAGTCAAATGTTCTCTATAGGATATGATATTTCTATACAACTATCAGTGTCACATTCGTCTCTACAGTAAACTCAATGAAATTCCCTCTCTGGACTGCTCAGAAGTAGTAAGGATTTAAAAAATGGCCAAAGAAAAAGAACTAAGCTATTAAATAAGAAAGAGCTGATTTATTAATGGGGGGGAAGTGATAAGTTAATTTCTCCCAATGCCCTATGGAATACTTTCTTTGGGGGTCTTTCTTTGGATTTTGGCATCTTGTATTCTCCTTTTCTTTGAGACTGTATGGGACCCCACAGAGAAGTATCAAGTTCTTCTCTTGCCCCAGCATCTTCCTTCTGAGGCTAATTGGTGATTTCTAATGAAATTATATGAAAAAAATCACACTAATTTTCACTATGAGAATGTCCCTTGACCATCACGTTGATTCTACCAAAACCAAGTAACATGGAGTCATGAGAACTAATTTTACCATAGAAATAGGCAAACTTCCTTTTACTTTCTGCTGTTACCTGTTTCTTTCCTGGCAAACACCCTTCTTCTAGTAAGAGTTAACCTCTCTCCAACGATGGAACAATGCTGTATGGTATAGGAGAAACTAATCTCACCCTTTGCCAGTAGGAATGTGACTTTGATCTCATTAATCAGATGTCCAAATCCCTAGACCAAAGAATGGTCAAGCAATAGAAATGTCACCAAAAAGAGGCAAAGGGTAGTTCTCTCCATCCAAGATTACCCATTGCTATCAAGAATATTTTTTGGTGTCAAGTTTGAAATGCTAAGAGGATCAAAATGTCAGGATGCCAAAAGGCATCATGCATATTATGTAGAGTAGAGAAACCTTGTCTGAAAGGTGGAGGTGCAAGGCTTTAATGTTGTTTAACTCCCTGTATCAAACTAAGTCTGAAGCTAACTGATGTTGGAAATTTTGGTTAGTTGAGGCCAAAAATAGGTATTTTCTAAAATTAAGCCAGTTTAAATTACCTAACTCTCTTACTTAAACTGAACGAACACCAAACTTGGCTTTGTGGGAAAAAAAAAAATGTATACAAGGGCATCCAAAGTAAAGTGCACCAAGATTCTGTTATTGACTATATTCAGTTTTCTACATAGCAGACAGACTGAAAATACAATTCCATTCATGTTTTTCCCGCTTAAAACTTTCAAATTCTTCTCATTGCCATTAAAATAATATCTGTCTTTCTCTAAGTTTTGCCTACCTCTGCTGCCATGTCATTCTATTATCAACTTTCTTTCTGTATGGCTTTTTCTGTGTGCCCATTCATCCCTAACTCGGGTTCTATAGGATTGCTTCCAAATATTTGTATGGTCCTTTTCATTTGGAGAGTTTATCTCGATTGTGACTTCACAGTAAATTTATCTTTAAGGCTGCTCTATCTAAGATAACCAAAAAATTCTCTAACTCTTACTTCATTTCTACATATCATTTTTACATTATAAAATTATCTTTTTTTGCAAAAAAGTGATGCCATTCATTTATTTAACTCTATTTGCCCATGTATGCATGTGAGTTCCATGAGAGAAGAGACCCTTTCAATTTTGCTCATTGCAGAATCCTTGGAGGTTAAAACAGTGCTTACTACAAAGACCCACTAGATTCAAAATTATTGAATTGAGGGGCGCCTGGGTGGCTCAGTTGGTTAAGCCTCCGACTTCGGCTCAGGTCAGATCTCACGTTCATGAGTTCGAGCCCTGTGTCAGGCTCTGTGCTGACAGCTAGCTCAGAGCCTGGAGCCTGCTTCCCATTCTGTGACTCCTTCTCTCTCTCCCCCTCTCATGCTCTGTCTCTCTCTCTATCAAAACTAAATAAAAAAACATTTTAAAAAAAACTTTAAAAAAAACAAAATTATTGAATTGATAAGTATTTGATAAGTTTGGAGCTACTCATTTTTTAAATAAGGCCCCTTCTCAATTTAATTTTATTTTAGGCATGCCAATCTCATTCCATCTACCATGTCTCTGCTACTTTTCCATAGTACTCATATTCTTGTATTTCTTTGCTGCATTCAGGATATATTTTATATATATAATAATGTTATATATATGTATATATGTATATCTATTGTTTATAAAATTATATATAGACATTTTATGCAAATATATATACATACCAATATGTATATACACATACATATATATAACTATTTAACTCATCTCTTGAGTCAGCACATTTTTAAACTAATTATATTGTTCACATTTCGACCTTCCATTTTGTTTGCCAAAGTCTATTTTTCTGATGATCTTTTTCCTTTTGTAATTGTATTTATTCCCTTAAGATGTCCATACCAAGATGTTTTCTATTTTAGCTGCGGAAACTCCAATATCTAGAGTCTCTGGGGATTTCACTCTGGTATTGCTTGTTTCAGCTGCTGATAATGTGTGGGGGTTTGCCTTTTCCCACCTTCAGTGTTCTTCATGCAGTCATGCCGTGCATCTGACGCTACTAATGAGACTCTCCATGAAGAATTTATCCTCTACAGTGGATCTGCCTCTGTTTCTAACAGTAGAAAGGGGTGTACAGGTTGATCTAGCTGAATCATAAAATAGATTATGTTGCAGTGACAATCTCAAATTCTCAATGGTTTAATAAAAAAAAAGTTTACTTCCCCCATGTACTGTAAGTCTGTTATAAGTTTTCTGGGACAGCTACTCTGCTTTATCCTCACTGAGGGACTCAGAGTGACAGGCTAGTCTCTTTTTGGAATATTGCTGGTCATTATAGACAGACTAAAAGAAAATTATTGAGCATATAAATGTACCTGCAGAGAACTGACCAACTTTTCCACACAGATCATGACCCAGAACTAGAAGCATATCTTCCTTGCCCTAAACCACAGAAAGCCCAAAACAGCGGTCTCACTAATGACTACCACTGGGGTGGGGAGGGGGGTGCTGTTAGTTCACAACCCTTCTAGAAAGCTTCCCAGGTATAAACTGAGCAGACGGCAGGGAGAGGAAAAAAGAGGTGGGTTACTCCAATTTGGCAGGTTTAATAAGCACGAGAATTTACACACCAAGTTTGTCTTGGAAAGTTGCAAGATGAGTAGATTTCCTCATTCACCTGCCAGAAACTTAGAAATTTAAATGCAGGTCTTAACTGTGTTCAGTCGGATACCCAGTCCAGATAGCCTCAGTGTCACATCTCCATCTCAAGGCTGTGTCCTTGGAGCAGCTTCTGGAACCAAGAAAGGCAAGCAGAACCCACATTCCAAGTGCTGGGAGGCAGTGGGGAGCCATCGAGTACCTGGGTCCACTGGCAGTCCCGCACTTTGGTGACCTGTTCCAGCAGCCCTTCAAGCCCAGAAACGCTTTAGACCCTCAAGTTTCAATGACTTGTCCTTCTGCTGATTTAGTAATCCCAGCTCTGTCTGCATCTGCTGTTCCCTGAGCTCCTAAACTCTGGATCGTTGCCTTTTCAGATCATATGCCTGTCATCCTTGTTTCCACATCTTGGGCAATCCCACCGGATTTGGGGTGTTTCCCGTTGGGGTCTTGGCCACAGATATCTCTGATACCCTAATCAGAGATCTTTCCTCTACAGGCTAAACCTCGGTTCTGAGTTTCTTTGTTTATGTGGCCCCTCTGCTTCTTATGTAAACAACTTCACAGTATTGAAGAAGCAAATCAAAATATATTATATCTGAAGGAAGCATAAAATATTATATCAGCATCAGTGTAATAAAAAGCAAAGCATAATAAGTATTGAATTAAAAATAAACAAAACAAAAAATCAAATAAAGTAAATAAAATACCTTGGGTCAGATCTCAGCTCCTTCGTTAAGTACCTAGGAGAAAACCCCTCTGCTTCCTATGAAAACAACTTCACATACGAGGGAGGGAGTAAGACATAGAAATTTTAGTCAAATAGAATAAAAAGCTCTTATAAACATCTGATTGGCATCCTGAATATCTCTTAGATACTTAATGAAGGACCTGAGAACTGACCCAGGGTATTTTATTTACTTTATTTGATTTTTTGTTTTGTTTACTTTTACTTCTATACTTATAATGCTTTCCTTTTCATTACACTGATGCTGAGATAGTATTTTATGCTTCATTCAGGTATAATATGTTTTGATTTGCTCCTTCAATGTTTCAAAAATATTTCAGTGGTTATGTCAAGTAGTCATGTAATCTAACATTTTAGATTACTGGTTGATATTTATGTCACTTTTCCTTAATACTTCTTAATGCCCCTTTATATTATATTAAATCTCCTTATCTTGAATAAGAGATAAACACTTTTAATTTTTGTCTCCTACAACTTCAGAAAGAGCTAGAGAAATATTTCCAAGAATTAGGTTATAATCTTGTTATCCGGGCTTCCTCCATTTAAATATCAACATTTTGTTTCTGTCTTCCTAACTTTGTTGCTGACATTTGGTAAGCTTCAGCTATTTCTTCCCTTTGTGAGACAAGTAGGTCTAAGTCTCTTTTCCCTTAGTGTATTATATCCTCCACAATTCTGAGGATAAGATCACTCAAAATGTATCATGAAATAAAATGTAATTATGCTAAGGTACATAGCACTTGAAGTCAGCCTCATCTGCATTTGACCTAATAGAGCAGTTCTTTTATTGTTCCTCCAACAGTTGGATTGAGAAATAGATCCAAGACTTGAAAAGCTGTGGAAGTCTCAGGAAAAACAGAAAAATCTCTATGAAACAAAAAATCAAACAAGCCCCATGAAGTAAACATTCAAAAAAAATCCCAAAAAACACAATTGTGGAAGAAAAAGAAAAATTAAAAAATGCAAACAATCATATATATGTTTGTGTTTATGTATCCTACAAGATAATGTCAGCTGCAGACAAGGGGCTATAGTAACTCAAATGGCTGAAACAGAAGGAAGAGTTAATATCTTATGTAATTAAGTTCCGGGAGAAGACAGCACTTCCCAAGCTGATTTATTCACTGGTTCAAAGTAGATACTTCTCTCCTACTGGCAATCTTCAACATGTTGGCTTTGTTCTCCTCAGAGTCACAAGGTAGCTAGAGAAATTTCTAACATAACATGCAAACACAAAAGTGCTGAATTATAAAGAAGGAACTCATTCATTTATTTTTCTAAAAAAAAAAAAAAAAAAGAAAACGTTTCCAAAACTCTCTAGCAGATGCTCTCTCATGTCATTTATCAGAATTACATCACATATCCACCCCTGAAGAAATCACTAGAACGGGGAGTGTGATCGTGGTGCTAAAGTCTGGTGAAGCACATGGCTATGTGGTGGATGAATTACCTGGGGAAAAAAGAAGGGCTCTGGCAAAAGGAGTAAGGAAGGATGGAATAGATTCTGGCATTCCAGCTGCTGTGTTCTTCTAGGGTCCTACATTCAAGAAACATTTTATTCTGTATCCTTCTTCAAAGTCTTTGTTTTTGCTTTTCTATAGCAAAAGCATGTCTCCATGTTGTTATAATGGCTGCATACAATTATATGGAAGTTGCAGCATTTCTTGAAGCGATATCCTATTTGAGTTGATGTTCTATTGATAAACATTTGAGATGACTTTCTATCATGCCTGCTGTAAAACCCACAGACAAAAGAAGTAAAGAATGGTTTTGAATAGATAGGCAATAGATAGATAGATAGATAGATAGATAGATAGATAGATAGATAGATAGATAGATAGACACATACATACATACATACATACATACATACTTACATACTTACATACATACATAGAGGATAGATAGGTGATGATAGAAAGATGATAGAAAGATAGATGATAGATAGACAGATAGGATTAGAGTAATATTGGACCTTTCCTTCTAGAACACCAGTGGGTAGGAATTAAGTGTGTAAAATAAGCATATACTTATTTTCTTCTGAGTTCAGGGCTAGCTGTATCCCGCACATTTTTGCTCTGTGTTGTTATCATTTTCTCTAATAAGTAAAGAGCCTATAATTGCAGTTTTGATTTCCTCTTTGACACATGATATTTAGAAGATTTTTTAATTGCGATGTTATTGCTTTTCAGTGTTAGTGAAACATTTATTTTTTTCTATTTATTTTTAGTTTTATTACCAGAAGTTTAGAGGCAGGGAAAATGGCCCAGACAATTTATGCTTTGAAGATTTTATTGACATTTCCTCTGTGGCCTAACATATGTTAATCTTGAAATTATCAATTGACACAGGGGGAAAATGTGCATTTCCTAAAATGTTTAATTAAATATGCCAGGTTAAACTTAATTTGTATGGAATTAAATTTTTTATATTATTGAAACTTAATTTGAAAACTCGGGGAGGGAAAGTTTTCTGCATTGTGTATGTTGATATAACTTTTTAGCTCATAGAGATTCTTGATAGTTATAGCTTCATTGTCAATGGTACTCCATAGTAAATAAAATAATTGACTTTATCCTATTTAATGCTTCTAGCTTTGGATTCCATATGGTCTGTTTTTATGGAGGTTTAGAAAAGGTTTCAATGGAAAATGGAGTATATACATCACTCCATTTGAATCTTGGTGGACTTACCACTCCTTCAATCAATAGAGTTTGAAAGAAATGATACTATGTGACTTCTGAGCTACATCCTAAAAACCAGGTTCTCAAAATGTTTTCTTTTGGTGCTCTCCGTCTCATCACCCAACCAAGCTTTGGGAGAAGCCTCAGCTTCATGGAGAGACTGCATATAGGTCTACCAGTGACAGTCCCAATTGAGTCCCATCCTGCAGTTAGCCCAGCCTCTGCTCTGCAGGTGTTAAGTCAAGGAGCTTCTTGGTGCCTTAGGCATGTGAATGACCTTGAGCCATTCAGGTCTTCCAAGTGGAAGTCCCAGAAATCATGGAGTGTAGACAGGCCATCCATCCTTGCTGTTTGTTGGAATTCCTCGTCCCAAAATCTGCAAAAATGTCCAAACAGTTATTGCTTTAATGCCACTGTTTGATAGTAAAGGTATAGACACTAATCTTAGAACCCTTACTTTATTATTGCTTACATGTACTTTTAAAATGTATTTAGCCAATTACAACCAATGTTTTATCACTTTAGGCAAATCTTTTAGGAATTTCTTATAGCTGCTTGCCTTCTTAAAATTGTTATTGATTCTTTGTTTTAGGTTCAATAGGTTGGATTTTGTATTTGATACTGTATTTCAATGCAGCTACATCATATTTAACTGATATACATAATTTTGGGAATCATACTGTTTCGTACGTCTATTTAACTTTGCTTCTGTTCAAAACTCTTTGAAATATGTCCTGTTCACCTTTGTTTTATTCCAAATTTCAGTACAAGTAACAAGGCAATATGTGTCTACTTCACGTTCAGGATGTCCCCATTCTCCACCTCCCCTAAAAATGTGATCTGTGTTTCCCAGATCCTGGCGGAGGCTTTCAGGTCTTTGTTTTGACATGGCAGTTTGGGTGGTCCTAAAGGCACAGGTGGCCCTGCCGGTGTAGCCAGTCGTGACCTTTTGCCGCTTTCTCGTCCCAGAAAAGCTACAATTGGTGGGACTGAAAATACTTGTTTAAAAATGTTATTTAAATTCAAGTTAGTTAACATATAGTATAGTATTGGTTTCAGGAGATGAACATACTTTTAAATGCAGGAATTGTTAAACATTGTGGGAATTATTTCTTACCTGAAGGTTATAAGAACTTTATTTAAAACTACTGTGGGCCAAATTTTTATAAATATTTCTAATTGTTTTTCAATTTGATAGTTTGGCATCGATTAGATTCCATTCTTTTTTTAGTCAGTGATAGCTATTTTTTTGTTTTTTCAATGTTGTTCATTTTCCCAAGAAATTAAAACATAATTATCATAGAGGTTTATATAATATCCTCTTGTGAATTACAATCACCTTCTCATTCTCAATAGTTTTCAGTTAACCATTTCTCTATTGTACTGATTTATTTAAACAACTATTTCTTTTACATATCCATCAATTCTATTCTTTGTGTTTTTTTAAATTAGTTTGTTTTTCTTCTTACGTAACTCATACCTTTTGTTTCCTCAGTATTATTTTACCCTGCTTTATAATAACATGGCTTTTTTTTCATTTGTTTACAAATTTCCTTTTTTTAACATTTTGGATTTTTTTTAATGTTTATTTATTTTTTGAGAGACAGAGTGACAGACCATGAGTGAGGGAGGGGCAGAGAGAGAGAGGGAGACACAGAATCTGAAGCAGGCTCCAAGTTCTGAGTTAGCTGTCAGCACAGAGCCCAATGCAGGGTTGGAACGCACAAACCGTGAGATCATGACCTGAGCCGAAGTCAGAGGCTTAACTGACTGAGCCCCTTAAAATTTGTTCTGTACATGACTCCTCCCACTGAAACTCTTTTTTGTTCAAGATTACTTTTAATATTTTTGCTGAGATTTCATTTCTATTTCACATCAGTCTTGCCAGGTTTATATAAATGGCTGGGAAAGAAATTCCTGAGCTTTACCTTCAGTGCCACACCTGCTCTTTAGGTGGGCAAGTCCCAGCTGGGTTCGGGGAATCTGGGTCTTGCTTGATATATGTGGGGCTCTGGGATGACCAGCTGGAAATGTGTGTGTGGCCACATATTATGAATGAAACACCTCCCAATATAAAGCTGTCTGTCCAAGTTTGACAGAACTTTTGGGGAACAATGCTGCTTATTTGGAGCTATTTACCATTCACCTTCTATTGAGATGCTCTTAATGACCTCCTCCAATCTAGATGTCCTTCTGGGTGGCAGCAACCTGGTGAAACTTGGTACAACCCAAGTCTAGTGTCCTGCTTAAACCTACTGTTTCCACACCACCTTTTCTTCAAGAGACTCGTCAGCAATTTTTGTGTATTTAATGCCACTCTCTTCTGGGGATGCAAGCAGAGACCTAGAAGCTTTACTTAATCCAACGTTAAACGTAGAAGCACTCTCTTAGGAGGGATTCATGCAGCCGTTTCATAGAACATATTGGCCCTAAACAATAGTATAAGATGAAGATGGAAGATAAGACTGCTTCTTTAGTTAAGACCCAGGAAGTGCTTGGGAAAGCAAAATAAGCTCACAACATGGCCAATATCCCAGGGCTAATAGCCTAAATATCACAGAATTGATTTCTGAAGATTCGGATCATGGGGACAGCGTTGTCCTAACAAAGAGAGTCTGGAGACACCCTCGGGGAGGTGATAGAGAAGTAGCAAGGGTGGCAATATCTGAAGCCAGTGACTATGTCAGATCACATGGTTGGAGTCAGGGACAAAGTGACATCCCAGCAGGGGTGGGGTGCAATAAGCAGGGGGAGGCAGCATTCATGAAGCATCCTGAAATTCAGGAAGAAGCCAGTTAGAGAGCGCAGGAAGAAAGCATGTCATTATTTCAGATCAAACTGGGCTAAAGTTTAGGGTCTGGAAGTAAAATAGATATTATAGGGCAAGGGCCTCAGATTATCTATCCTTAGCAAAACTTTGCTTTCTCTAGAGCTACACTAATAGGCAGCCGCCATTTCAGTTATTTGCATTTTAAGGAAAATTGAAAATTTAGTTCCTGCGTCTTACTAGACTTATATTAAAGACTCAACCTGGAGACAGCCCAGATTGAAATTTCCAACATCACAGAAAGTTCTATAGGATGCTATTCAATTATGGTCCACAAACAGAGAGGTGAGATCATCCATTAGGAATTATATTGGAACTGCCATTGATGTTTATTTTCACCTAACCTTTTTATTTTCAATGTGTTCCATTCCTGATGCACATGATATATTCATACACAATATATGTAAATTCTAAAACCTGGTGTCTTGTATTTGGCTTTATTGCTTTACTTTTTCTTCTTAGCATTTGTCATAATTTAATATATATTTTCCTCATTTATTTTTTGTACTATTATTTATGATTTTCACAAAATCTAAGCTCCATGAAGGATGGAAATTTGGACTTCTTTTATTTACCAAAATTATCACAGCACATAGACACTCATTAAATTATGCCTAAGTGTTCAGAACCAGACCTTTAGATAATTTAGGATGGTCACTGCACCAAAAACAACGTACTTATATTGCAGATGAGGGAGATTAGTATCTTTCTTTCAGTATGCAGATAACAGAAACGTGGACTGTCCTATCAAGACCATCACCCTGTAACAAATTTCTGACACAGAAGTAAAGCCAAGAAAAGGTATCTCTTGGAGTGCCTGGGTGGCTCTGTTGGTAAACCGACTTCACCTCAGGTCATGATCTTGTGGTCCATGAGTTTGAGCCCCCCATTGGGCTCTGTGCTGACAGCTCGGAGCCTGGAGCCTATTTCACATTCAGTGTCTTCCTCTCTCTCTGCCCTTCCCCCACTCATATTCTCTCTCTCTTTCTCTCTCTCTCTCTTTCCTCTCTCTCTGTCTCTCAAAAATAAATAAACATTAAAAAGTTCTTTTTTTTTAAAAGGCGCCTCTTTCTAATTTGCACAAGAGATTAGTAAAGGCCAGCACTTACTGAAAATATACGTACAGTAAAATTTTAAACAAGTACATGACACACACATTTGGGAAACCTATTCCAGGGACAGAAATCAAATAAGGACAATGGCGTTAAAATTTTTTATTCAGAGAGCCAGTGGAGCCTCTGGTCCAAAGCAGGCCTATGGAGTAGGACTTCATGTTGTGTTCTTGTAATCAAGGTCTTAAATTGGGAGCTGAAGATGGGAAGTTATCAGCACATCTCAGCGGATAAAAACAGGTTTGTTCTGATCCAGACATTATAAAAGCTGATGAGCTTGCCATTCAGCCAGCAGGTAGCAATAGTACTTGTTGGCTCCAAATCATCACTCGGATGTACATTTGATTGCCATGTTCTAAAACACACTGGAAGATGACTCTAGGACTAATCGCTCACCAGTAGACAGTGGCGCAGTCTGTTGATTTGGGTGTGATTTAAAGTTTATCAGGACAGCACAGGAAGTGGGAAAATACAATTCGGAATAAAAAAAAACTGGGTTATAATCTGGATTCTCCCTCCATTCGAACATGAGAATACGGCTCTATCTTAACCTCTCCCAGTTCCCGTATTTGTGAAATGGTGTTAATTATATGAAATTTTGCATCTCTCACAAGACTGTGGAGGACTAACTTGACCATTCAGGTGAATACTATAGAACAGAATCCTCCGACCTATGGAAGAGGCTCAGGGAAAGAGGATTCCCCTTCTCTTTCTCATTTCTTAAAGCTCCAATTTGAACCCCGAGTCCTTCTTTTACATCTTCCACTCCCTTTAGAAAGATAATTATGAATGTATACCAGCTGATAAGCGCTGAAATTTTACTATATAAAGAGGCCTGGGTTGAGCTTTACATGCTCTTTAAACAGGAAGCACAATGGCTGTTCCAACCATTTAGCTCCTCAGCCCTCCACTCTGCCGCCACCTCCTGATAACCCCAAATCTCCCTTTTACGACAGAGTCAGCAACACCAAGAACGATAATTTGCTGGAGAGAGTTTAATTTTCCCCATATGCATGAGAAAGCATTCGTTACTTTATTTACATCTAGTTCTTAATATTACCCCCAACCTTACTCTCATCTTTTTAGAGGATTTTTTAAGTAAATTTGAAGATTCCGATGTCAAGCTAAGAGGAAGAGAGAAACGAGGAATGAAGGACAAAGGACAATGAACTTCCCTCAGCCCAGCACCAAAGGTCAGTTCAGAAAGCCTCCATGGAGGAAGTTTACATTTCAAAAGACACACTTCACCGACCGGATAATATTACTGTGAGCCAGCACTGAACTTCTCATGCTTCTCTGACATGTTGAAATGACCTAAACTTATAATATATCTCAGGAATGATAATTTCTCCCTACTTACAGAAAAAATAACACTAAGAAAATTTTAAAACGTCACAGAGCATATTGGCAGAGCTCCTAGGATGCAGGTTCTTGGAAGTCCAAGAACAAAACCACCCTGTCCTTATTCCGCGGTGCAAATAGAATACCAAACAGAGGAATAGCACATGCTTATAAATGCTATTCTTTCTGAGAATCAAATCTTCGCTCAGACTCTGCTCTTACGTCTCCTGCTCCTGGGCTGCTTTTGTGCCAAGAATACATTAAGAAAAAGAAAACGCTGATAGATAAAAGTCCAAAGCGTTCTAAAGCGGAAGGAGGAAATATTTTCCAATACAGAAAAATCACAGCTTGAATCACATCTCTGGAGTGCAGATCTCTGAGTTTAGACCCTATTTCCCCATTTTTACACCTAACACTTCCTCTCTTGTTATGTCAGACTATAGGAAAAGCAGGTGTATTTGTCACACACTTTATATGACAGTTACGAAGTATTCTTATTATATGTGTTACAAGTTTTTTCCAGAATGTATACCACGTTCTACTGGAGCTTTGTGTATTTAAGCAGTAAGAGCAGGCTTTCGTGGTGACATTGTTGATTCTCAAAAGGTCTCCCAGGAGAACAGTGGGCCTGGCTTAGGGCAGGATGGGCCATACTTGGCCGATGAAGTTGGATGAAGTGTTTCCTGACCAGAAAGATCACTTTGATATTTGAATCTTGGAATAGACTTATTTTTTAAAATAACCCTCAGTGTAAGCATATAGGTCTTGGGAGAAAATATGTTATATATTTGTAATTACTCTTTTTTAGGCTTAAACAGCAATTTCTTACTTACTCACCTATTATTTTCCTAATCTGATGCTGAATAATTGTCACAGAAGGTGAATATTGAATCTGTTGTGCAAAGTAGAGATGTACCAATAGTTGAGGGCATTCAAAAGAAAAAAAAAAACAGGATTGAGACAGCAGTGTCTAAACAACAACAACAAATCACAAACAAATGGAACTTCCTGGAACCTGAAAACAGCTACCTTGTTAGTGATATTATGAGCCTCTACTGACTTATTTCTATATCTATTATGACAAGTCTGAGATATTAGGCTTGTCTTTTGAAGTTTTAGCAATCAAATGTGTATTAACCTGTTTGAACTCCGGGCCAGGGATGACTTTCTAAGATGACTCAGAGCCGGAGACTGGGGCTTGGAGTGCCAGGGTTGAGTACTGGGGCAAAGTGTCCTGCCCATGTAGGACAGGTGATTTAAGGATGTGTCCCAGACAAAACAACTGAAAAAAAATAAAACAGGGAAAAATTTGGGAGATAGTGCTAAAGTTGGAATTTAGGCAAGTTGTGAACAGGAAAGAAACTATGTGAATTGAAGCTAGTCCAGAGTTACAGTTGATTCCTTTAAAATGTCCATAGCTTCCCTTTTTTAAATTTTCTATTGTATTGTATTGTATTGTTTTGAGCATGGAAAGTTTACAGCCAGGACATAAATTATTTTTCCAAATGTCTTCTGTGAAAAATGGAATAAAAGATAATAAGATTCATGGGATGCCTGGGTGACTCAGTCAGTACCTTCTGAGTCTTGATTTCGGCTCACGTCATGATCTCACGGCTGGCAGCGCAAGCCCTGTGTCGGGCTCTGTGCTCAGTGTGAAGCCTGCTTACGATTCTCTCTCTCTGCCCTTCCCTAGCTTTCTATCTCTGTCTCTCTCTCAAAAAAAAATAAACAAACAAAAAGTTTTTAAAGATAATAAAGTTCAGATGTATGTGTTTTAGAATGTTTATAAAGATAAAATTCCATGTAAGAATATCTCAAGTTCTCCTTGACATCATATGCACAAGCAATAAAAGCAAAAATAAGCAAGAGGGACTATATCAAACTAAAAAGCTTTTGCATGGCAGAAGAAAGAGTCAGAAAAATAAAAAGGCAACTAGCAGAATGGGACAAAATATTTCCAAACCATAGATTTGATAATGATTTAACCTCCAAATACATAAGGAACTCATTTAACTAATAGGAAAAAAAAAGTAAAATGAACAATCTGTTTCAAAAAATGGCAAAGGGCTTGAAGTAGACATTTTGCCAAAGAATACATACCAATGGCCAACAGGTACATAAAAGTTGTTCAACATTGCTAATAATCAGTAAAATGCAAATCCACACCACAATTAAATATCACTTCACACCTGTTAGAATAGCTATTATCAAAAAGACAAGAAACAATAAGTGCTGACGAGGTCATGGAGTAAACAGAACCCTTGTGCACCTTTGGTGGGAATGTAAATTGGTGCAGCCACTATGGAAAACAGTATGGAGGTTCCTCAGAAAATTAAGACTAGAACTGCCATATGATCCAGCAATTCCAGTTCTGGGTATTTATCCAAAAGAGATCGGGAACTTCATGTTTATTGCAGCATTATTTACAAGAGCCAAGACATGGAAACAATCTAAATGTCCATCAACAGAATAATGAATTAAAAGCATGTGCTATAAATAGATCTAACAATCAATCTACATCACATCTCCTTTATACATAGTGATATATACTAAATATATTATATACAAAGCATTGGACACACACAAAACTGTCATTATATGAAGGGATGGAAGCGTTAAAAAAAAAAAACCTTACGTGGTGATCATTTTGCAATATATTCCTGTATCTAATTTTCACACTGTATACCTTAAACTTGCATACGTTATCTATCAATAATCTCATATACGTGGATCCACAGCTAGTTACCCAATATTTTCTTCTACACCACAAGCACACAAACACAAACATGTAACGTGTTTGCATGCCACACACACACACACACACACACACACACACACACACACACACAGACTTGCACAGGCTGCCTTACTTCCGTCGGACCAAAATAAAAGGCAGTGTTGCTATCAAATTTATTAGAACTAAGTAAAAGCTGCCTTATTTCTTAGCAACAAATGCTTAAATTATTTATTACTTTAAACCATGTCATTTGCATAAACATCTTCGTATGACAAGGAGGTAATATTTATTTAGCTAATACTGTTGAGTCAGTTATATCTCCTTTGATCTTTCCTCATCTTCACTAGCCCCCACCTTATTCCCCATCTGGATGAATTTAGTAGCTTTCTAACAAATCTTTTTGCATTTAATATTACACTCTCAAAATTGATTCTCAATATTACAGGCAGAAGGACCTTAAAAATTATTTAGGTTGTTCTAATTTTTATCTTAATCTTCTTCCCATGCACTTAACTTTCCATGCCCCACATATTTTTAGCATCTGTTTAAAGGTCACCTCTATTCAGCTCAGGTCATGCTCTCACGTTGGTGAGTTTGAGCCTCGCATTGGGCTCTGAGCTGATTGTGCCGAGCCTGCTTGGGATTCTGTCTCTCTCTCTCTCTCTCTCTCTGCTAATCCCCTGCTGATGCTCTCTCTCTCTCTCAATAAATAAACTTAAAACATTTTTAAATGTCACTTCTATGAGAAAATTTCCCTAGCCACACTATCTAAATTATACCCACACATTATTATTTTCTATCACAGTATTACGTTTATTCGCTTTCTGGCTCTTAACAAAATCTGTTAAAAATTATCAAGTTCCGTGTCTAATTGTTTACAGTTGTTTATCCACTGGACCTTATGTTTCTCGAGTGAAGGGGCACATCTCCCCTATTGTTCAAGATATCATCAATCAACACAAAGTCTCACACTTGGAAGGCATTCAGGGAGTGTCCGTGGAACGAATGCACGGATAAATATTTTAATTTTTTACTCTACAAAAATGCTTTCAAAAAAGGACCAATGGATACCAAAACCAGTGGATAAACGCTTTTATAATCCAGACATTTATTTATAAAGTCTCAAAGCACAGAATACTTATTGCTTAAAAAATGGAAAATATACTCTTAGAGAGTTCTACAGGTCACCACGTCAGCAAAGTGATTAGACTTAGCTTCACTGATTGCAGAACAATCCAACAATATCTCCTTATATGTAGCACAAAGAAACATGTAGCATCTGCAAAAGATGCTTTACCCACATCAATCGCAAATAAACAGACCAATGCAAAACGTGCAATATGCTACAACACTCTAGAAACCTCCAAACCTTCAATGTCATAAAAAACTAATAATATATATTAATATATATGTTGTATATTATATAAAAT
Organism: Suricata suricatta; assembly: GCF_006229205.1. NCBI lineage: Eukaryota > Metazoa > Chordata > Mammalia > Carnivora > Herpestidae > Suricata > Suricata suricatta. The sequence continues at coordinate 141,143,646 of NC_043701.1, read as the reverse complement.
TAATGGGATTATACATACTATATATAATAGAAGGCACACAACAGTTGCTTTTTGCTGAACAATTTCAGCATGATGTAGGCACATATATAAAGTATATGTATGCATATCTATTTATATTATATATAAAGTATTATGTATAGTATATAAATTATAATGTGCATATAAATATAAATCATATATGTATGTATATATGAAGAAAGAGAGGGAATGTGACATAATGTTGATGACTGAGAGGTCTAGCTGGAGAGTTATCAAACTACCCTTTCAGTTTTATCATGAGACTTAGCCATCTATTAGTTTATGAGCTATGCAGCAATTTGCAGATATATTTCTCTCCCAAAACTATAGGTAAGACGATGCTGAACATTGTGAGAAGCACTCTTGTCACACCATAACTGTACTTATGAGTGATGTACATAAAAGCCAGGTGATGTATTCTGAAGTAATTAGGAAAAGTTGAAGAGTATTAGCTATGTTTTGATTACTCTTTGATGACCCATACGGTATTGCATGAGGCTGGCTGTTGTCCTAAAGGACTCTTGGTGACATGTATTCTAACAAAGACAGGAAATGGAAAGCGGATTTTTTATAAAGATGCTAATTTTAATTGTTGTAATCAACTTAGCCAATTAGTGTTCTAAAATAAGACGTAGTGGCCACATTGGCCATGTACCAGTGAATAAATCATCCTAGACTCTGGATCTGCCATCTTGTGAACACTTCAATAACTGCAGTATTGAAATGTACCACATTATGATAGCCATATTTTGGTGCAAGATCGATAAGGCAGCTAGTATTTTCTCTGGAAATAGATTGTCCTGTCTCGACTCTATCCCAGGCAGTGGGGCTTTACAATCCCCCTGATATTTCTAGGTAAAAGCTAAAAATATCAGTTACTAATTATATAAAAATGAATCATATGTATTTAATCTCTATAAAAGTATTTTATATGATTTATTCATTATTTTAATAAAAATTGTAAATGTGTCCTTCTATATTTTGTAGGTATATACTAATTATGCTCACATTTAGAGGCCTATTTACTGTCAGAAGACAGAAGGAAATATGTTGTCAGGTACATATATAAATCTACTTAGAGATAATAAATACCTCATCAATAAGACAGCATAGGGCCAGGATATGACTTTGAAACCATATCTTGGTTTGTTTCTGTGTTTATCATTGTATTTGTGTGAACAAAAAACATATATTTAAGCTGACTAAATTTGTTTAGGGATATCAAAATGAAATGTATCCACGTTTTCCCCCTTCACCTTTCAATTCCTATGACGACCCCACAAGCAAGCCATGGAATTTGGTCTCTGCACCACCATTTTGAACAACTTTGGAGTCCAAGATAGTTTGACAGGTCTAGAATAAAGGTAGTGTGACTTTAGCAAATGAATTTCTCTCTCTAGGTACCTGCCTCAACATTTATAAATTTAACATATATATGAGCCATTCTTAGTCCTAAAGATGATTCTATAACATTTACTGAAAGATTCTCGACACTGTGGATGGCGAGGGGGTTCCACTGGTGAATAAGATGTGATCCCTGTTTGCAGTCTGATGGGTGACCAAGTCAAAAAACAAACAAACAAACAAAAGTACAGACATCAACTGTGGTGCCAGAAGGAAAATCTCATGTATTTATAACTACTTTTTTAAATAATTATTTCTAAAAATGTTTAGAAATAATTTGGACTTTAATATGTGGATTAATGGTACTATATATTATACAATTGTTAAATAAATACATAATTTTTGAGGTGTATGCTTAGACTTTTACTGATAAATATATGCAGTCAAAACTGAAGTCCACTGGTCAACCGTACTCAAATCATGCATATCTTTATGCAAATGCACAGCCAGATCAAATGGCAACCAGAAACAAAGTAGCCAATAGCTATGCCTACACTTATAACTACATCTTTACTTATAAATATTTATGGCTTTATATCTTTACATGATGACTGAGTCCAGCAGACCTAAATGTGAAAGATTAATGTGATATAGAAGGAAAATTAAAAAAAAAAAACAACTAGGTTCACCTGGGTGGCTCAGTCAGTTAAGCATCCGACTTCAGATCAGGTCTTGATCTCACAGTTTGTGAGTTCAAGGCTCACATTGGACTCTGTGCTGACAACTTAGAGCCTGGAGCCTGCTTCGGATTCTGTATCTCCCTCTCTCTCTGCCCCTCCCCAGCTTGCGCTCTGTCTCTCTCTCACTCAAAAATAAATGAACACTAAAAAAAATTTTTTAAACACTAAAAATAAGTATTATTCCTGAAATCAATAGTTGAAAAGTCCTTCAAATTCTTAATTTACTATGAAAAGCAACTCTTAATATGTTATTGGGAATTATTAGAACAATAACAGTCTCACATATTCAAGGACTCAAAAAGCATAGCAGGTATTCCCTCAGCCTAAAAGAAAGAAATTCTTGAATACATATTCTAATCATCAAAGAAAGATTAAAATAATGAGACAAGTCACAGGAAAGTCACAGAAATCATTTTGAAGTGAGCTCAAGGCACTTAAAAGTAGAGGTAATTCCAAGTCTCACAAATGTGGATAGAAAACTGAAAAATTGGTCTAAACATTCTTCTTTAAAAATACATAGGTCAAAAGCGATTATGTAATAACTGTATGGAAATAAAATTCAGATTATCTTAAGAAACACTTGAGGTTAGGAAAAGGGAGAGAATGTGTCCTAGGTTTCAAACTTCAACTGGGTAACCTCAAAGATACTCTTGATGTAAATAATTAAAAATACAATTACAATATCTTTGGAAACTTTTAAGACCATAGGCCTAACAGGAGAAACTTAACAGAGGACCATAGGGAGGGGAAGGGGGAAAGAGAGCTGGGGAGAGTGAGGGACACAAATCATGAGAGACTATTGAATACTGAAAACCTGGACTGAAGGGGGAGGGGGAGGGAGGGAAGGCAGTGATGGTCATGGTGGGGGGCACCCGTGGGGAGAAGCACTGGGTGTTATATGGAAACCAATTTGACAATAAACTATTAAAAAAAAAAGAATATATGTCTTCTGAGGACTAAGCGGGAAAAGGAAGTTGGTGTTCAATGGATATAGAGTTTTGGTTTTGCAAGATGAAAAGTTTCTTGAGATCTGTTAAACAACAATGTGCCTAGAGTTAACACTATTGTACTGAACACTTAAAAATGGCTGAATTGGGGGGCACCCAGGTAGCTCAGTCAGTTAAGCATCTGACTTCAGCTCAGGTCATGATCTCACAGTTGATGAGTTCCATCCCCACACTGGGCTCACTGCTGTCTTCACAGAGCCCACTTCGGATCCTTGGCCCCCTTTCTTTGCCCCTCCCCAATCTGTGTGGATTCCCAAGCTCGCTCTCTCTCTCTCTCTCTCTCTCTCTCTGTCTCTCTCTCTGTCTCAAAAATAAACAAACATTTAAAAAATGGTTGAATGGGTACATTTTATGGTATGGGGTTTAAATAAAATAAAACAATATATATGTTTTCTAAAATTAGGGATAGACAAAACAAAAGAAAATGTTTTCCATACAGCAAGATACAGTAAAAAATATTGCATAAGAAATAGAAATCAGAAATAAAAATGGACATAATATGTTTTAAAGAAATTCTATAATAAATAGACAATGCTGAGGTGTATGACTCTGGAAAATTTGTTTCACGTCCCTAACATACAACTTTCTCCTTAGAAAAATAGATAAAAGGATAGCTTTATAGAGTTGTTGTGTGCTAACTACAAGAAATTAATGCATAAGTTATGTCCCCTAGTACATGTTAAGTTTCCTAATGGATGTTGAATAGAAAACAAAGCTCTGAGAATTAGAGAATGTATGCTCTTTATAAGATCATTTACAAAAAAGGCTAGAGGATTAAAGAATTAAAGATAGGGTAAAGATATGTCAGACAAGTGCAAGTTTTAAAAAGAGAAATTCAACAGAAACAATTTTGAAATCATGTAGAGTAAAATTAAGTGAGAAAACAACATGATAAAAAAAAGGTAAAATTCAACTTAAAAACATAACAGCATTGATGTATGAGCCAAATAACATTATATTGATACATATATAAACTTAAAACCATTAGAATATTAAGGTAATATTTTAATTATATTTATATCTAACTTAGGGGTGCCCTGGTAGCTCAGTCAGGTAAGCATCTGGCTTCAGTTCAGGTCATATCTCACAGTTGGTGGGTTCGAACCCCACGTAGAGCTCTGTGCTGACAGCTCAGAGCCTGGAGCTCTGATACTGTGTCTCCCTCTCTCTCTGACTCTCCCTCACTCATGCTCTGTGTCTCTCTCTCAAAAATAAATAAACATTAAAAAAATCTAACTTATATTCATCTATCATTGAAAGAAGTAAAAACGAAGTATATAAATTTATCTCAGTGATATCAGAGAAGTTTAGATCCAATTAACATTATTCTAAACCTTCCCTTCACATCGGAATCCACTGATCAATAGCTTCCCCACCCTAAAAAACATTATGTTACTACCTCAGTTCTTACAGAGAAAAATATTTCAAGTGGAACGAAAGCTTAGGCACTAGTACACCACTATAAAAAAATCTTTGAACAAATGAGTGAGTACATTTGCAAACTGTGAGTAAAGTCAGTCTTTTAAGCAGGACACATAGTCCAAAGATCATTTAAAAATTTACTGATGAGATTAAGCACAGTAAATTAAAATATAACTGAGAAAAGCAAACGGAAAGCTGTGTGTTTGTGTTTGCGACAGAGAGATAATATTTTTAAAACCTAAAACAGGCAAATAAGAAAAAAGATATCATGTTTAATTCTGCTCTGATCTTTATTATTTCCTTTCTTTTGCTGGGTTTGGGGTATTCTTGCTGCTCCCAATAGCACAGTGAGGGATTTACCCGAAGGATACAGAAGTGCTGATGCATAGGAGCACATGTACCCCAATGTTCATAGTGGCACTTTCTACAATAGCCAAATCATGGAAAGAACCTAAATGTCCATCACCTGATGCATGGATCAAGAAGATGTGGTTTATATACACAATGGAGTATTACATGGAAATGAGGAAGAATGAAATATGGCCATTTGTAGCAAAGTGGATGGACCTCAAGAGTGTCATGCTAAGCGAAATAAGTCAGGTAGAGAAGGACAGATACCATATGTTTGCACTCATAGGTCTAACAGGAGAAACCTATCAGAGGACCATAGGGAGAGGAAGGGAAAAAGAGAGCTGGGGAGAGTGAGGGACACAAATCATGAGAGACTATTGAATACTGAAAACGAACCTGGACTGAAGGGGGAGGGGGAGGGAAGGAAGGGGATGGGGAGGCATTTGTGGGGAGAAGCACTGCGTGTTATATTGAAACCAATTTGACAATAAACTATTAAAACAAAAAAAAAAGAAAGAAAAAAGATATCATGGAAACATTAACCAAAAGAAGGCTGTTCTAACTACATAAATAGTAAAGAAAGAAGATTCTGGGGTACCTGGGTGGCTGAATTGGTTAAGTGTCCGTCTTCGGCTCAGGTCATGATCTCCCCATTCATGAGTTTGAGCTTCACGTTGGGCTTTGTGTTGACAGCCCAGAGCCTGGAGCCTGCTTCAGATTCTGTGTCTTCCTCTCTCTCTCGGTCCCTCCCTTGCTCACACTCTGTCTCCCTCTCTCTCTCTCTCTTTCTCAAAAATAAATAAAACATTAAAGAAATTTTTTAGAAGATTTTAAGACAACAGTATTTACTCGAGTAAAAAGGAACATGTCACTGCAAGAGTCAATTCATCAGGAAGATACACAATTTTAAATTTGTATGCAACTAAAAACAGAGTATCAAAATATATTAAGAAAAGGATGACAGACCCCAAAGAAATAGAAATATCCACAATCATAGTTGAAGATTTGAACTCATCCCTCCCAGTAACATAGAAAAAGGTCAAAGGGCTAATTTTTTAATTTACAAAACGTTACACATTCTTCCTAACATTTCACCAATGTTAAAAAGTAGGTGTACACGGAACAAATGTAGTGCTTGGGTGAGGCTTATCAAGAAAGACAACGTTTTACAACTATTTTGTTCCATTATAAAGGAACAAATAATATAAGTGAAACTTTCAACTTATATCTTCAGGAAGAACAGGGCATCTGGTGACACTATCTGTCAAGTGTCCAACTTCTGCTCAGGTCACCATCTCATGGTTCCTGAGTCGGAGCCCTGCCTTGGGCTCTCTGTTGTCAGTGCAGAGCCTACTTCAGATCCTCTGTCCCCCTCTCTCTCTGCCCCTCCTCCACTCATGCTGACTCTCTCATTCTCTCTAAAAAATAAGTTAACATTAAAAAAAACTTAAAGAAAAACAATAAAAGATGCCCATGACATCTGTGCTAACTGCACTTTGATAAAAACCAAAGCTTCTTGCTGTAGTCGATGGGCCCTGTTCTATATTAACCCATCCTAAGTCTCCAACTTTGTCTCTGCCAGTCTCCCATCCCTCCTAGATGTTCCCATTTACTACAGTTTCTTTTTTCATCTTCTGACATCTTTTATGTCAGAGTTTGAATGTCACCTCTTCAGAAGGGAACTTCCTTGAACACTTCATCTGATGTAACCCATCCCTATTATTTTCATTCTCCAAACCTTATTCATTTCCTTCATAACACTTACCAAAACTCATCATTCTTTGCTCATTTTCTCCTCTTTTTAAAATCTGTGTCAGGGCGCCTGGTGGCTCAGTCGGTTAAGCATCCGACTTCGGCTCAGGTCATGATCTCACAGTTCATGGGTTCGAGCCCTGCATCAGGCTCTGTGTTGACAGCTAGCTCAGAGCCTGGAGCCTGTCTTCAGATCCTGTGATTCCTTCTCTCTCTGACCCTCCCCTGCTCATGCTGTCTTTCTCTCTCACAAAATTAAATTAAAAACATGAAAAAATTAAAAAAAAATTAAATCTGTGTCTACCATAAGATTGTTCGCTCCATTAGAGAACAAACTCTGTCTGCTATTTCTAACAGGACTGTGCCCAACATAGGAGAGATCATTCATGATGTTTGTTGAATGAAAGACCCAGTAATCTCAGACAAATATAGTCAAGAGAAACCACAAGTGTTAAGAAGAAGAAATGATATATAGACAAATGCAGAGATCATTTTAAATTATAAATCTATATAGTTCCCATTTATATGATAACACACCTCAAAATCTACATAACATGAAAAATTGTGTATGAATATATGCTATTTTGCCATACTCAAGCATTATGTACTCCCCAGGTAAAACCTGGGCAGTAAGACTTTCTTATCCCTGTTTTGTAGATTAGGTAACAGTGCTCAAAGCTAAGCATTGTTTATGACAATAAAAAATTAGAAATGCCTCTGGCATTAGAAGTGCTCAATATAAGTGTTCGGAGATTAAATCATGACCATTCCATTAAAGGAAATAAACTAAAATAATGACAAATGATGATATACAATCACAACTTACTTTGAAACATCTCTGATTTATATTATCAAGTGGGAATAATAACTTTTCAAAACAGCATGTAAAATATTGACCCATTCTCTTTGATCATACACAAACACATATTTTTCTAGGGAATCATATAAGAGGGGGGAAAAAGACTGAAAGGGCACACCAAATGGTTTTAGCTCTTGAGAGCAGCATTATGGATGACTTTCATTGACACCTTTATAGATTACTTTATTGCCTAGTATTTTTACAGTGTTTATATCACTCACAATCAGGATAAAATTTCCTTTTTAAAATTAATATACAAAAATGAATAATATATTTGTTCCATGTCTCTAAGACCCTACAGTCATATTCTAGTCAAATAAAATAACATAAAAAGGGAATATTTATTTGATCACTCCTCCTTTTGTAACCAATCCCAAGCCTCTCTCTAGAAACAAATAATGTTTCAATCAGTTTTGAAGGAATGATCCCTTCTTCTGCTCGGATCGGATAAATTAGAAAATTGGGGATAGTGCAGATAAATATGGTTTCATTGATGGTAGGTAAACAGCCCCTCCTTAAGATTCTGCACCTCTGACTTCCTTTCTGCCTCCTTGTTTATATGAAATGCAGTGTAAGTGCCTGACATTTGTGCCAGGCATTTGTTCTAAAAGACATCCATTGTGAGTAAACATCTTGCTAGCTCTGTGACACAGCTACTGGCAAAACAACCAGATAAAGACGTAGGTTGTGCACAGTCATGAAACTCTCCTTTAGAAAACAGGGTGACCTAGATAACTGACCACTTGAGTGACCCTGCCTCCAGTGCCCTGATTTCCACTCTTATGCTTCAAATTAGCCAATAATGCGTGGTGCGGTGAAACCCCAAGACACCCAACCATCAGTCTCTAACAAAGGGGTTTTTTGTTTTGTTTTTTTTTTGTTTTTTTTTTTTTTTTTTTTTTGCTGAAGTGCCTCCTACAATCATAAGAACCACAAGGGCCAGCCCAGCCATGGCAGTGGCACCAGTTGGGGAAATGTTGGTGGAGCTTCTATAAGGAATATGGAAGGGCAAGTGCCACAGGCATTTCTAGCAAGCGCATTACCATCAATAGGTTGGGACCAACACAACACGAACAAAGTAAAGGTACTATAACATTTTCTGATGGTTTTAGGGAAGTGTTACTTGCTTCTTAAACATGAAAGATTGCATAACGAATAGATAGGCAATTGCCCCAGTGGTACAAAAGAGTAGAACCGAACATATTAGTAAAAAATAAAATCTAATTACATTTACATGAAACCTTTAGTTTTTCAGTTTCTATTATTTTCCATACAAGAGGCAGCAAAACCAAAGCTAAAAAATTACATTTGTTGACACTAAAAGTAAAACAGCAGCTAGTTTTGTTTTTTTTTTTACCAACATAATGGATTTATTTGGGAATAGCATAGGAATGGTAATTTGGGACACTAGAGCTATGACAGACAGGGGGCATGTCCAGAGGTCGAAGGGAAGAAACTTCACAAAGAAAAGAAGGAAGCTGAGCAGGATTGCTTTGAATGAAATCCCCTGGAAGAAACCAAGTGTCCAGGGTGGTGATGGCTTCTCATCCACTGAGCTGAGGTATTTTCTTAGGTGTTGGTGAGAAAGGAGGATCCTACCTCCTACTGAAGTAGTAGACTAGGCTTTGTCCTGTTAGGAATGCAATGTACATCTCTTCCTGTTGGGGTCTGCAACTGATAGTAAGTGGTGAGAGTGATATAAAGGTGAGAGCCCCCCATTCTGACCTCCCAGCTCCATTTTAAATAATGTTTCCTTTATTGCATTTCACATGTTAATAATATACATTTAAAAGGCTAATGAAAATTGCCTTTGGAAATTAATTGTGTCATTTCTAATGAAGGTATCAATGGGTCCATGGAACTGGACCAGAAAGATGTTATATATTCACAGCACTCTGTAATCCTCAAAGCACTTTTGCATGTTTTATTTAATTTTCCCAACAACTCATGAATCAAAGTTTATAAATACTTTATTGAATTTGGGAAACAGGTTTAAGTAACCATCGCTTACCTTGCATGCAGGATGAAATTCAAATCCAAGATGTCAGATTCTTATGGAAATGTTCTTTCCACTAGATTGGACCATCCAATCTCTGAAGTAATTGGAAAGTCTTGCTAAGTGCTACTAAGCAATTAAAATAAATTGAAGACATAAACATAGTCTTTCTCCAGGAAATCTAGATAAAAAGCAATGCACTTTACATACATAAGACGTAAGATACAGGTTTCAAAGCAACTGACAAACAGATACATGGTGCCATGTATGTGTCTGTTATGATTAGCATTTGACATAAAGGAAGGGAAAGAGTAGGCAAATTTGAATAATTTAGTCAAGTTTCCAAAGAAGAGGAGGCCTGGAGTATGGAAAGCATAAGGTCCAGTGTTCTTGTTAGTGCTGTTAGCAATTCCAGTCATAATATTCTCACTCAGTGTATTCCCTGTGATGTGCACTTGAAATTCTGTGTATGATTGTGATTCATTAGCTACAAGTATTTTTCTGAAGCCATATCCTATCATTTATTGTTCTCACTGTTATCTCACTGCCTGTCTCTGATGAAGCTATTTAATTAGGGGGCTGCCCAGCCAGGCCAAATTTGAAATAGAAATCACACCTACCAGGAGTAAAAAAGATGATGATGAGGTGAATGTCTTTTTTTTCCCCTTCTGATTGCTGAGCATTTATCTGATAAGGCTTTTGTGATTTCTTCATCTTCTCTTTCTCCAAAGTCAATTTAAATCCAGAGGAAAGATGGTGATGGGGAAAGGGGACAAGAATACACATAGGATGAATGTTGGAGGAAATTACAGTGTAACAGAAGAGAGCTTGGCCTTTTCCAGTCCCAGAGCCCTGGGTCATTGCAGAGGCTGGTATGTGGGGAAGGTGCTCTGATTCTTCATTGCTAATGAGCCTCACAATCACTGGGGACAATTTTTAAAACTCTGGATACTTAGACTCATCCCAGGCTTATCAAACATGAAGTTTACAGCTATATTTTACTTCAAACAATTCGTAGATGAGTATGATGTGCATCCAGCATTGGGCTGGATGAATCAACACTCCTTGCAGCTCTCAAAACCTATGACTTTTATATGGACTTTCTTACCACTTCATTTACAGAGGAGCTTCTGAAGGATAAAAGGATTTGCCACTAGTGTGCCACTTTGACGTAATGATAATTTTGAGCTGACAGCAGCTGAAAAGAAGCAAGTAAAGCTCTCTGCCATCCCCCTTTGTGCCTAAAAGAAGGATTTGAATTTATAAATTTCTACCCGAAGGAACAAAAAGTTTAGACTCTTACAAGCCTGGAGATGGCACCAGAGGAATCTAGGTAACAAACGTTATAAGTAGACTTTCTCCACCAGTAGTGTCTTACCTGTCAGCCTTTTCACAATTGGTCACCCCATGGAAATTCAAGGTCCTTTTCCCATGTCTTGTCAATTATCCAAAGGGTTACAGGTTTGTTGTTGTTGTTGTTGTTGTTGTTAGGATGCTATTCAGCCCAAGCTCTAGCCACCCCTTTGAGTTACTCATCCCTGAGTTTCTCTCATGTGCATATGAGATATACATCTTAATAAACTTTATTTGGTTTTTCTCTTGTTAAACTGCCTTTTGTTAAAGAGCCCCAGTGAAGAACCTACAAAGGTAGAAAAGGGAAAAAAAATTTCTTTTTTCTTTTCTACACTTCCCTATAAAGGAAAATTATAGGAAATTCTTTAGAGTAGCATATGCCAGTTTATAGTCATTATCTTTGAATAGACTGTTGATACTCAACTGTCCAAATAGATTACTGCTAACTGCTACCAATTCACTTAGTGGCGACAGTAAAGGGAAGTTACCAGTGTCCTGATAATAGATTAACAAATGAAAATCCTTGATGATAAAATGATTTTAAAAATGAAACTACAAAAATTAGAGAATAATTTAAGATATAGGCTTTCAGTTATTACCTCAAACTATCCTTGCTTTGTAAACAAGTTCTAATTGTTACCTTCCTTATGCCTAGATGAGAGTAACCCCTATAATCTAATCAGGCCTATAAAATCTCAAGATTTTCATGCTTGATATTTCCATAATTCTGACTGCACTACCACTGTGCTAGAGAGTGAGAGGCTAGGTTAATATTCTTTAGTTATAAAATCTGCATGTGTATACACCCTGAAATTCTTATTGTCATATCAAAGTTAGTTTGCTATTTTCTCAAGGCTGGCAAAGCCATTTTTGATTTAGCTTAATTAATTATTTATGAACATCATGAGTTTTCTAAGGCTGCCCTAATAAAGTACCACAGATTGCATGGCTTAAACAATAGAAATGTATTTTCTCATAGTCCTAGAGTCTAGAAGTTCAAGATCAAGGTATCATCAAGATTAGTTTTTTCTAAAGCCATGAAGAAAGGATGTGTTCTAGACCTCTCTCCCTGGCATGTAGATGACCACTTTCTCTCTGAATCCACATATCATCTTCCCTCTGTCTGTGGCTGTGTCCATTTTTCCTCTTCTTCTAAAGACACCAGTCATAATCGATTAGGGTCCTCTCTAATGACTTCATTTTAATATAATTACCTCTTTAAAGATTCTATCTCCAAATACAGTCACATTTTGAGGGCTGCACTGAGAGTAAGGACTTCAACATGACAGTGGAGGTGGGTGTGTGGAGGAACACAATTCAACCCACAACAAACTCTTTTTTCAAGAACATCTTAACCTGATCACTTTGGCCAGTGATCAAATTATCTGATGTCCCTTGTCATCTGAGCAGATAAAGCAGGAAAACAGAAGTTGCAATGAGCTTAAAGTAAGAATCTTTATGTCAATGATAATTTTGACTTTAACAAGATATAATTTCAATATTACTTTTATTTCTTTTCATCACTATTCTTAGAGCATGTATGATGGACAGAATGTTCACTAGTGACAGCCAGAAATTCATAGGTTTAGAGACAAGTAACCTGGGATATGTTCTGGTTCCAACTATGGGGCATCTTTTGGTAGAAACTTTTGTTAGTAAAGTATAGAAAATATCAACCTAATAGAATATTATAAGAATTGAATGTGTTGATTTTGTGAGAGTGTTTTGCAAACTCTAGGGTTCAAAAGAAAGTGTTTGTACGAACATGCATTTTGGAGTTAGAAGTTCTGAGTCCAAATCTTAGGGCTACTTATTTGTTTATTCTTTGGCCAATTCACTTAACTTCTCTGAGCCTCTGGTATTCATCTCAGTTAAAAGGAGGATTGATGATGTCTACAATCTTTTAGGCATATGCTTCCAAAAAGGCTAAAGCAGGATATTGGCAATTGTAACATTAAGGAAATTTAATTCTTTCACAACAAAAATTGTTCCTTTTGTGAGATCTGAGGCTATGAATGCAGCAATAAAGCTCCCCCAACCATCATGCATAAGGTGAAGCTTTGCTCCTTTTGATTATAGACTGTATGTAGCTTCCAAATTTATGATACTTTCCTTTGATTAATTCAGACTTTTTTTAGTACTGTTCAAAGAAGGATAGTTACTATTATGACTTCCCATAAGGGCAGTTACAGCTGTGTGTTTGGAGGGGGAGGGGTGTCTGTCTGTCTGTCTATCTGTCTGTCTGTTATTGCTGTGGATGTGGAGTGGTGCAGTTACCAGAGTTGAGCTTTGTTCTATAGAGTCCATCAGTCTGTCTGAATGCTGTGCCTGGAGACATAGAACTTACTGAAGGTGGGAAAAAGGAAAATAAGAATTAAAGAACTAATTTGGAAAATCATTTCAACTGAAGAAAGACAAAGCAAAAGAAAATCAGAAAGTGAGAATGGAACACAGTGCCAAAGATGAAATGTGGTTTGTATGCATTGAGGAAGATTTGAGAATATGCTTCTTGAGTAAAATCTGCCTAACTTAATGTCCCTACTGTAACCATTTCAGGACAGTTGTCAATACTAATGTGGGGGAAATTATAAGGGCCATCTCTAAGAACTTGCTCTTGAGTTCTTATCAGGTAGAAGTACAGGGGTGGAAAAAAATGGATCATATTAGTTCTATAACTAGAATAATTTCAAACTTCATAAACAGAACTCTTTCTAGCTCTAGGGGAAGACTGGAGTTGGAGACAATTCCTGCTAATTCTCTTGGCAAACATGTATTGAGTAGTACAGGTTGCTAGACATGGGGCAAGAAACCAGACAAAAATGATAAGTAAGGTTTTCACTTCACCCTCAAGAATCTCACAGACTATAGGCAAGAATAGCAAATTTAATTCAAATACCCAGAACATTGCTGTCTGTGAATGAGCACTCTAACTGAGGTTGATAAGGAGACTGTGGAGGCCAGAGTAAACTCTCTCTCCTTTGGAAGTGGGAGTTTTGATTATGCACCTCAGAAGCCTACTTCTATCAAGAGGCCCTCTTTGCAGTCTCTTTACATAGTTACCTTTAATCTTTTCCTTACACAATATCATCTAAAAATACCTCTCAGTCAAGAGAAGGAAGAGATTGCTTCTCCAAAATGATAAATTTTGCCCATTTGACACTATTCCTTCCAGATGTCCACAAGAAAGACCAAAGTGCTGAACAAAGAGGAAGCATCTAAAATTATGAATAACTTTTTCCAAAATATCTATCAAAAAAACCAAAATAAATAGAAAACATGAAATTATTTTTAAAAATTCTACAAAATATAATGAACATGGAACAATATCAAAGAAAATGCAGCTAAGAGATTTCAGATATATGAAGGGAAAAAAACCTTGAGAAGAAAATAGAAAGATAACTTATGAAAAATCTTTAAATAAGTCAGGTTTAAAGGTCGAAGCTGGGATGGAGAACAAACAGCTGGGCTCTTGGAGTAAGGAACTGGCAAATTGATGACTAGGGAAAACTTACTATCAATTTTCCTTATTGAGAATGAGAAAGAGAGAGTCAGACTTTAACAAAAAGAATTGACACCAAAACTTCTGTAAAGGTCTAGGCTCTATAAAAGACTTGGGTAAGAATTTTCTCTCCAAATTTAGTTTCATCAATATATGAAGACAACAGTGAGTTACCTCTCTCTCCATACCTCATAGCAACAAATTGGAAAAAGTGAAGAATGAAGTTTATAATCTGAAGAAGTAGACTGTAAAATAATCCCATAACAGACAGGAGTGGTCCATTCAACTAAGGGAAATGGATCAGGCTTCAACTATCCATACTTTACAGTAATCTGGTTGTTGGCATTTGAAAAAGAGTACACCAGTAAGAAGGAAATTGGTCGTACATGGATGTTTACAAGACTGCATGTAACAAGGAACACATCCAAACTGTTTCTGAATTCTACCATTTCATTTACTGAGCCATCACCAATGTCAGGAAGCTCAAAGTTGGGTTTTACATATTTTCTCTTTATACTTCAACTGTGTTTTCTCCCTTTCTCCTCACCATTGCTATTTCATTCTTTCTATATAATGAGCAAATCTACATATATTATGTCTGTGGGAAATTTCACATCCTTTGCATGAGGAACCATGTAAATTAAAATTTTAACTGCAGAGCATAACTTGACCATGAAGAAATAAGACACTAATAGATTCCATGTGTTAATACATCACAGACAGCAAGCACTATCTTGAGGTATTGCTATTATTTCACTTATAAGATGAATGAATAATCTTACACATTCTATAACTTCAAATTTTATGGATAAAGAAAATGAGAAATGTAAAAGTTAAATAAATGGTCTTGATCCCACAGCTAAAAGGAATGAATCCCACATTCTGAGTCAGTCCTTTTGATTTCAGAGCACATGTTCTTTCCGCTAGTCTCCAGTGTTTCAGAAAGGACTCTTTTAAGTACAGGACCAATAAATACCTCTCTAGATAAACTGTTTTGACTTTAACTTCCAAAAGTCCATTTATAATGTGAAATTATAAGAAATGCATCAGTCTGTAAGCTTAAAATGATGTGCCTTAAATGCTCTGGGCCCTTTCCATTTGAAAAATATTGACTGCTTCTCTTTTTCCTATTTAGTGCATATTTTACACACAAAGTTCTGTTTTCATTTACTTCCATGTTTATATACTAGAATTATTAATCACAATGTCAATAGTAATAGATCGTCTGTAAGGAAAGTGGGATATGTTTACTAACTAATCCAACCGTAATTGAACCATGAGACTGAAAAACACAATATCTGTTTGAAGAAAAAGAATCTTTCAAATATCTTCTATCATTCATCATCCATTCAAGTGTTTTATGAACTGTTGCTCCATACCAAATGACCCGCTCAGGATTGGAACAATTCAAGGGTGATAATATTTATATGCTTCTAAGGACCCATTGTATAGTAGAAAATACAACCTCTTTAAAAACAATACAGTGAGGACTATAACTTTTATCTAAGTGTTGTTCACTGGGCCCCAAAGAGTGGGTATTACTTACAATATCAACTGGCATTTGACTTTTTTTCTATTTCCATCTCACATAGTTAAATTTTAGCAGTATGTGGAAAGTCATACGGCAAGATCAATGGCTTAGGAGTTCAAGTTCCATCAAGAAAAGTATATATAAAAGAAGTCAAATGAGACCATATCTCTTGTGAAAGATACAGTTCATGTCCCAAAAACGTATATCATATTATGGTAAAAACTAAATGCAATGTTAAGGAAGAGACAGGAGCAGAGAAAAATAAGATGCTGAAAGAAGTTGGTTATAAAGAGAACCCAGGACATGGTCCTAAAATTCAAACAGGGTCTACAGATGTGGATTTAGAAACAGGAGAGAGAGAGAGAGAGAGAGAGAGAGAGAGAGAGAGAGAGAGAGAGAGAGAGAGAAAGGTTTTTCTTAATGGTAAAGCAAGAGAGAGAGAGAGAGAAAGGTTTTTCTTAATGGTAAAGCAAGAGAGAGAGAGAAAGGTTTTTCTTAATGGTAAAGCAAGAGAGAGAGAGAGAGAGAAAGGTTTTTCTTAATGGTAAAGCAAGGTCTCTTTGATTTGTGGCTCCCAGATTCCTGATTGATTCACAGAGTGAGCTCCATAGGATCTTTCAAATCCTGTAATTATTTGCAAAACATCACATATATGTCTATCTTTTCCAGGGTGAAGGATCCAAAGGTCTCATTAGATTCTCTCAGTGTGCCCTCTGAAAGTTCAGAATCACAGAACAAGAGGAAGAAAAAATGAGCAAGCAAAAACATCTATTCAAAGAGGACTAATTCATATTTCTAAATATGAGTAGGCATTTCCTCATCATACATAAACAGGGGGGAATCAAGAAGGTTTTCAATATATGCATTGAGTGGGTAGCATTAAAAAGAAATAGAGGTGCTTTACCAAACAAGAAGCCTTAGAATGATGAAAGACAAGCAGTAGGAAATTACAGTGCTGACCCCAAATAATAATGGTGTCTGCTCTGCATGGCATGAGCCTCATAGACTTTCTATAAATTATCTGCGTATATGCAATTAAATAAATGCCTTGGGATTTGAGTGTATGCACAATGAACAGTTAAGATCAAGCAGTCAGTCATGAAATGTAGCTGAGACCCTTTGTTTATTTGGGGAGGAGTAAAAATTACTAGACGGGAGCTCCTTTCACTGTCCAGACTTTTCTGTTGGTCTCTCAATATATGTCTCTAAAATAAACTAAAACATGACCCTTGTCCAAACACATCAAAGATAATTTAACTTATTAAGATGATAAACAGGCTTGTAAAGCTGTCATAAGAGCATTGAAGGAACGAAATTTATATAGTCCAGCTCAACTGGGATAATGAAATAATTTCGCTGAGTTACATGCACAACTAGTCAATATTCTACAGAACCGTAAAACCATGGTTATTTGGGATGTTATATTTTGCTATCTGAAAGAAAATCATTTCCATTTCTGCTGATCAAAACCCACTTATAACTCCCCAGTCCCTACAAGTTTATGTGTAATTTCAGTGTCTGGACTCGAATCAATAATAAATGAAAAGCCAGGAAAGATACTTTCTCCTAGAGAATTAAATAATTCCTTGGCAGCCCTCAGGGATAGTTTTCAAGTGCAATATTGAAAGGACATGTAGTCTCAAGTTTTGAGTAAATTCTCGTAACAAGTGTCAAGATTCCACCATTGATAAGAGGAAGGTCTGTCTCAGTGACATGACATTTGTAACCCCTTCCATCTCACTTTGTGCATTCTCGCTTACATTGCTATGGATAACATGAAGTTCTATTGGGGAATTTTGCTAAATTGGGTCCAAGGACACAAAAATACGAATTTTCATGTCACAGTTACATGAGGGAAGATGAGAATAACCAAGAATATCCCACATATGCAGAGGCCTGCCATTCTGTTTGGCCATCTTCAGGTGTGCCTTGATTTTTCCTCTGTTCTGGAAGGGTTTAGAGGATCAGAATATAGACTTGGTGGTGGGCGGGTCTTCTTTCTTATGGTCAAGGCAGGGGAGTGTTTCCTAATGAATCAGACTTTCTCACTCTTTCTGTCCAGAGCCTCTCCCTGGATACCTCAGGATTGGCTTCTCTTACTCTAGCTGCTTTTATTCCAAACACAGTTCCAATAACTGACTCATATCTAGCAGTTGCCACCTCTCACCTCACCATTCTAGATTATGGTTTCCAGACTTTTGGCAATTGTGGCCATCTTTCCAGACTTTTGGCAGAATCCATAGGCTTCTGAGAACTTCAGGATGTTGGTCCAAAAGAGGAAGCCTTTCCACCAACTGCAACCCTGAAGAAATTATAGTATTGACCATAAGTGGTTGCTTTCAAGTCTGTATGCTAATTGCAGAGCACCCATGTGCTCATGACTTGCCTTAAGCCTATGTCTTCATCCCCTCCCCTTCTCTGCCAAGAAGAAACCCTGGTTCTATAGCCCAAATCAACCTATCAGCTATTCTCTCTGCCATGTATAGAAGTACAACCATTGTACATTTAGAAACCCTATACTGGGTCTTAAATCTCCAAGCTGTCTATACAAGTGGAACATATTTCTTTCTCAGTGCCCAATCTGCACTGCCATGGTTTGAGGTTTGTAGTTAAATTTGCTCATAACTTTTACAAAGAAATAATGGTGGGGGCACCTGGGTGGCTCAGTCGGTTAAGTCTCTGGCTTCAGCTCAGGTCAGATCTCACGTCCGTGGATTCGAGCCCTGCGTCAGGCTCTGTGCTGACAGCTAGTTCAGAGCCTGGAGCCTTCTTCAGTTCTGTGTCTCCTTCTCTCTGCCCTTCCCCCTCTCATGCTCTGTCTCTCTCTGTATCAAAAATAAATAAAACATTTAAAAAAAAACAAAGAAATAATGGTGGAAAGTATTCATCTACAAGAATTTAACTCAACAATTTTGTTTCTTTTCTTCTCAGTCAGTTCGTGTAACACAAGGTATCTGGCATAGACAAAGATGCCACAGAAGCACGCACTCCAACCATACACCTTGAGTTCCAACTACTTTCAGAAGTGACTTCCTCAAAATGAAAAACAACCCCTTCTGTTAGATTTTACAACACATTCAGAGGTGTTTGATATATTGTAAAGACTGAGGGTGGGGATGGGTGAGATTCAAGTGGAGATACTACATTTCTCACAAAACGATACTCTGGATGTTTACAAAGACCTCTACTCATCACACATTCCCTAATTTCCTTTATAAGTTCTCAGTTCAAAGTTTTAGTTTGAAGATTTTATGCTAGTCTGTTCAACTAGGTGTTTAACTTCTACCCCTAGCATACTCATCAAATAATTGACTCAATAAAGTTAGTTCTGTTCTAAGAAGAAGGCCCCTAATCAGTTGTTAAGAAAATAAAATATTATCCATCTTTCTATACACACATGCATAAGATTTAGAGGCAATAAAGTGTTCCCACACCAATTTTTATTCAATAGCAGTATGATAATAGCCAGAGATAATTATCTGACTTTTTAACATAAAAAGAGCCTGGTAGTCTACCTAGAAAGGTTAAATAAGTTAGCCACAGTAATAGGTCTGAGGAGCTGTTGATCTGGGACTCAATCTTAAGTCTTCTCTCTCATCCTCCACAAGTAACTCCTTCAAGCACAAAAGAACATTACAATTTACCTCCCATTAGCCTTTACCAATGGTTCTTTCATAAAGAAAAAGGTATCAAAAGCTTAGGAACAACATGCCTTGTCAATCAGCATGGATATTAAGTTAAACTTTAAAAATTATATAAAAACTGTCATAAGATTTAGTATATCTGTTGCACAGGTAGGGGAATGGGTGCAAGGTTCATTAGAATCTGAAAATGAGAAGCATCATGTTGGCCTCTTGGAGACTATGATACATAATGCATACTGACTAAATCACACTAAAGAGACAAAATGATCCCCAGGGCAGGTAAGTTCATGAATCCTGATTGCCAAGACTCATCCAAATATGATCTGGGAAGTGGAAGCACTTCTCAGACCTATTTGTAATGGTAAGTTACTCTTATGCTCTGTTACCTGTCCTCTGTGCCCACTTTATCTGACTCTGTTTACTCTGTAACTTGTCATATTTGGAGCAAAGTTACACTGACTAGGCCCTTGCCAACATTTTATCCATCTCTAGTTATTTCTGCCTTGGCATTCTTATATGGATGGAATGGAGAGAAGGAGCAATGTACATCTCTAGGGTACTGAAATATCTGAACTGATGGGAGTTAATCTACTAAAAGTCCACTACCTTAAGAAATGGAAGAGCTTTCACACCAAAAAAAGAAATACCAGGCAAACAAGCTTGGCCTCTGTTTCAGAAGAAGACCATTATTATTTGACATAAAAATATGTCTCCTGATTCAGGCCCTCAATACTCACACATGAGTCATATAGAAAGGGTTGGTGGCTACAACTAAAAGCTTCCAGATCTGGCTTCCTAAGTCTCTCTGAGACACTGGGAGACATGTGGTCTATTACTCTTGTATCTGTTAATGTTTTTCTCTGAATGGTTAATAGCTGCTTCTTCTCAATTGCCTTCTGCTTCCACAAATAACCTGGGTCTTTCTCAGGGAACTTTTAGATCATTCCATGGTCTATTACCTCAAATGGTGATACATGGCAGAGCTGAGATCCCACAGGAACTTGCTCCAGATCATGGACAGTGTCCATTTTTATTGGCCATTTCCTCTGGTCATACTCTAGGAATATCACTCTTAGAATGCATGCAATGCATATAACCCAGCAATTATTTTCCAGATAATATGCCACAAAGGAATCTCACACAGATCCCTAGGGGCACATGTATGGAAATGTTCATTACAGTGCCTGGTAGCAGAGAGTTAGACCACATGTAAGCAGCTATCATTTGGACAAGTTAAACATGTTGAATATATACTGAACTTCTCCATAACCATTAGAAACAATAGATTATATGTATAAACATGGTTCCCTTGTAATAACATGGTACTGTATAAAATAAATAAGAAAGAGAATGAGATGCTTATGAAAATACCACTTCCATAAATGAGTGGAAAAGATGGCATATCAATTCAAGCTTTGAAAATCTCCAGCTTCTCCCCCCAAAGAAGAAAAAAACCCCTCACATTAATCAAAATAGAAAATTTCCCATAAAGGTACAGATAGAAACAACTATGTGAAATGAAGAAACAAATTCAGTTGAAAACAAAACAAAAACCAAAAAAGACCTTGAGCATACCAATAATCACAGTCTGTCATGACATGAGAAATGAACTTAAGTTATCCATTTCAAAAAATAGGGAAAGAGAAAAGGGAGGTAAGGGCAGGTAGGGAGGAGAGGCAGAAAGACAGAAAAATAACACATATTTATGAATTATTTTTAAGTATTAGCCAGAATCCAGGAAGTTGAAACACAAAATCTGGGGGCATTCAAAGCATGGGTTCCCAGAAGGAATGATGGTGAGCCCACAGACAAGATTGATGGCCCCCAGTGAAAGCTTGGCTGGATGGTCAGTCAGCCCTCCCTGGGCAGTCTTTCTCCTTCAGCCTCACTGTGGCTCTTCTTCATAAAGCTCCACTGGCATGAATATTTGTTTAAATAGTAGTCTGTTTTATATTTTAAAAATAATTAATAGAGATTGGATCAGTTTCCGCAAGGACGTGTCAATTATTGTGGAGGCAGTAGGCATTGCACAAAAGTTGTTTTGAGGGTAGAAGACGGGGGACAGCACTCGGGGAACTATTATCCCCCATAAAATTTTATAGTTACATTTTCAAATGGCCCAAGGCCATATTTTATGCAGATCCTATAAGCACAAAACAGCACATAAAGCATATTTGTTTATGGTATCGGCTGATGGAGAAATGAGAATTTCCACCAGGGCAGGCAGCCAAGTCACTGCAGAGCAGGATCCCACTGAACTTTACAAGCTCAATGGCACTTGCCAAGACAGCAGAGGATGGCCAGAAATGCTGTCTCTTAAAGTAAAGGTGACCCCAGGTGTGAGGAATCTTTCCAGGCTCAAAACTCCCAGTAGACTTAAACTCCCTTTGGAGATGAGCATTCTTTTACATTATATTTATTTCTGTCTACTCTCCCTAAAGAAACCAAGAATTTCTCTGATAAGAGAACTTGTATATCATTCAGCCTTGTTCCTGATACACAGTCTACTACAGAGAATAAAAATTCTGCATTTGGTGGTGTTGACTGATTATATACCTTTGAGGAAAAATACACAGTTTAATAGGGTTATTTTTTAACATGTTTCTGTGCACCAACAGGAGTTCATGGTAAAACTAACCAATAAGCAAATGATTTACTACTAAAGGTCTTTATTTCTCAGAATCTATAAATTTAAAGCAGAAAACTTTAAGAGAAAGTGATGTATACCTCAATGTCCTGAATTCTGTTCCAAACATTTGTAGCTCTCAATGTTCAAGAAAATCATAATAAACATTTACATACTAAGGGATTAGGGAAATAGTACAGTTTTTAAAAATATTTTTTAAAATTCAGCTGTCTATAAGTTTTAGTGTGCCGTTGAAACTTTCTATCATCTAACATCTATTATCACATCTACAGAGTTGATGTTCCTGAGCACACTCTTTGGGAAATGCCCTGACACAGAACTACGTGAAAAACTAAAACAAATATATTTTACCTCAATTCTTCCAGATATTTGGCTCTGACAATCTTCAATAAAGAATTTCAGGAGTGGTTCAGTCAGTTAAGTGTCTGACTTTGGCTCGGGCCATGATTTCACAGTTTTTGAGTTCAAGACCCACATTGGGCTCTATGCTGAAGATATGTAGTCTGCTTGGGATTCTCTCTTTCTCCCTCTCTCTCTGCCCCTCCCCTCTTGCTCTCTCTTTCTCAAAATAAATAATTAACCTAAAAAGAATACATGAATGCAAATGAAACTGAAACCACAATGGTCCAAAATCTTTGGGACACAGCAAGAGTAGTTTTAAAAAGCAAGTATAGCAATATTGGATTACCTCAAGAAACAAGAGAAAACTCAAACAATCTAATCTTGCATGCAAAGTAACTAGAAAAAGAAGGGCAAACAAAAGCCAAGAAAAACAGAAGAAAATAATAAATATTAGAGCAGAAATAACTGACACAGAGACAGAGAGAGAGAGAAACAAAAAAAGAAAAAAATTAATAAAACCAAGAACTGGTTCTTTCAAAGATAAATAAACTGACACATCCTTAGCCAGAATTATCCAGACAAAAGAGAAAGTACACACATACATAAAATAAGAAAAGAGAAACAACTGATACAACAGAAATACATAGGATTATAAGAGAATAATGTGAAAAATTATATGCCAATAAACCTGACAACCTAGAAGAAATGATAAATTCCTAGAAATGTGCAATCTTCCAAAACTGAACAAGAAATAGAAAATCTAAACACACCTATTACAAGTAACATACTTTAAATAATAGTCAAAAAAACTATCAAAAAATAAAAGTTTGAGACTTGATGGATTTACAAATAAATTCTACCAGACATTTCAAGAAGAGTTAATACTTATTCTCCTCAAACTATTCCAAAAAAATAGAAAAGGAAACTTTCCAAATACATTCTCTGAGGCCAGCATTACTTTAATACCAAAACTAGACAAAGACACCAGAAAAAGAAAGAAAGAAAAGATTAAAAAAGAGAAAAGATAAGAAAAGGAAAAAAGAAAAGAAAAGAAAAGAAAACTACTACTTCAATATCCCTGAAGAACATAGATACAAACATCTTCAGCAAACTGCATACAATAATACATTCACCAAAATCAAATGGAATTTATTCCCAAGATGCAAGGATGGTTCAATGTTCACAAATCAATCAACATCATATAACATCAGCAAAACAAAGGATAAAATTAAACGATCATCTTAATAGATGCAGAAAAAACATTTGACAAGATTCAACATCTCTTTGTGATAAGAACTTAACAAGGGGGTTAGAAGGAGCATACCTCAATATAATAAAGACACAGCTAACATCACCCTCAATGGTAAAAAAAACAAACAAACAAACAAAAAAACTGAGAACTTTACCTCTAAGATCAGGAATAAGACAAGGATGTACATTCTGGCCACTTTTTTTGCAACATAGTACTGGAAGTCCTAGCATAGCAATCAGACAAGTAAAAGAAATAAGAGGAATCAATATTGGTAAAGAAGTTAAAGAGTTACTATTTGCAGGTGACCCAATACTATATATAGAAAATCCTAAGTACTTGACCAAAAGAATTACTGGAAGTAATAAACGAATTCAGTATGTATCAGGATAAAACATTAATACACAGAAATTGGTAGCATTTCTATACATGAAGAAAGAAGTCACAGAAAGAGAAATTGTTTTTTTAAAAATGGCACCTACAATTGCACCAAAAAGAATAAAATAACCTAACCAAGGAGATGAAATACATGTACTCTGAAAACTATAAAACTGTGATGAAAGAAATTGAAGATGGTACAAACAAAAGGGAAGATATTCCATGCTCATGAATTGGAAGAATTAATATTGTCAAAATGCCCAAACAATTTACAGATACAATGCAACCTTATCAAAATACCAACAACATTTTTCACAGAACTAGAGGAAATTATTCTAAAATTTGTATGCCACCACAGAACACCCTCAAATAGCCAAAGTAATCTGGAGAAAGAACAAAGATGGAGTTATCACAATTCCAGATTTTAACATATACTACAAAGCTGCAGTAATCAAAATGGTATGGTACTGGCACAAAAATAGACACACAGATCAATAGAACAGGATAGAAAGCCCAGAAATAAACCCACATTTACATGGTCAATTAGTCTATGATAAAGAAGGAAGGAATACAAAATAGGAAAAAGATAGTCTTTTCAATAAATAGTGTTGGGAAAGCTGGATAGTTACATGCAAAAGAATAAAACCAGACCACTTTTTAATACCATACCAGAGATAAACTCAAAATCGATTAAAGACCTAAAAGTGAGACTGGAAACCATAAAAATCCTAGAAGAGAGGCAGTAATTTCTCTGACACCAGCCATAGCAATATTTTTTCTAGATATATCTCCTAAAGCAAGAGAAAACTAAAAATGAACTATTGGAACTAAATCAAAATAAAAAGCTTTTGCAAAGCAAAGGAAATCATCAAGAAAACAAAAAGATGACCTACTGAAGAGGAGAAAATATTTGCAAATGATATATCTAATAAAGCATTAGTGTCCAAAATTGTATTTAAAAAAAAAAGGTATACAACTCAACACCAAAAGAACAATCTGATTAAAAAATGGGCAGATGACATGAACAGACATTTTTGCAAATAAGATATACAGATAGCCAACAGACACATGAGAAGACTGTGAACATTACTGGTCATCAGAGAAATGCAAGTCAAAACCACGATGAGATATCACCTCATACCTGTGAGAATGGCTAAAATCAAGAACACAAGAAATAACAAGTGTTGGCAAGGAGGTGGAGAAAAAGGAACCCTTGTGCACTGTTGGTGGTAATGTAAACTGGTACAGCCACTGTGGAAAACAGTATAGAGGTTCTTAAAAAAACTAAAAATAGAAGTAAAATATGACCCAATACTTCCATATTAACAGGGAAAATGAAAACCCTATGTCAAAAAGATATATGCACCCCTATATTGATTGCAGCATTATTTACAAAGCATCCTAAGTAGATGAGTGGATAAAAATAAGTAGTATCTATCTATCTATCTATCTATCTATCTATCTATCTATCTATCTAAGTCTATCTCTATATCTATATATAGAAATATATGCATATACATACACACAATGGAATATTACATAGTCACAAAAAATGGATGAGATTGTGCAATTTGAGACAATATGAATGGACCTAGAAGGTATTATACTAAGTGAAATAAGTCAGACTGAGAAAGACAAATACCGTATGATTCTATTCATAACTAGAATCTTTAAAAGTGAATAAACAAACAAAAAACAGAATCAGAACTAAAAATACAAAGAACAAATTGATAGTTGCCAGAGGGGAAGGGGGTGAAAGGTTGGGGAAAATGGATGAAAAGGAAAGGGAGGTACAGGCTTCCAGTTATGGGATGAATAAATCATGGCAATAAAAACAGAGCATAAGAAATACAGTTGATGATATTGTTACACTAGCAACATAATAGGGCAGATAATAGCCACACTTGTAAACATAGCACATGTATACACTTGTCAAATCACTGAATTGTGTACCTGAAACTAATGTAACATAGCCTATCAACAATATGCAAATAAAATACATATATATCATATATGTATTATATATATTTATAAACACACACACATTTTTACATTTCTGCACCAGGAGCTCCTGGCCTCCCCAACAGAAGAACATGCCTCAGGTGGCCACTTCCACACTGATGTCTGTTCCAGAAGGAGATATGTGGTCCAAAGCTCCTCCAGATAACATGTTGACCTGTATCCTGAAATTAAACTGCCTCAGCTGACCCACAAATGCACAAGTGAGAAATAAATAGAAATGAATGTTTATTTTATGTTGCTGAGATTTTGTAGTTGCTTGTTAAACAGTAAAAGCTAAGACAGTGTCAAATATATGTCATGGATAATTCTTCTAAGAAACTTGTCCATGAAACTTGTCTCCCCCTGAAATCCTCCAATTCTCTGCTCAACCAATAGAGATTTTGTTATGACTCTACTGAAATGCATGTCCATATCAACTGTACCAACCTCTATTTTGACAAACCCAGAGAACACTTCTCAACTTATTCATCATTATATACTTTACTGTTCTCCTCTCTTGGCTTTGAAGTCACCCACAGTCCTGACGGGTTTGTTTATTTTCCTGACTTATACTGAGCACTACATTTTGGACACCTTTGTTGAACCATTCAACTCTGCTTGACCTATTGTAATATTTAAGTTTTGGTCTTGAACCTTCTCTTTATTTTTATCAAAATTTCTTCCTGGATATTCTCACCCAGTTCCAAAACATCAAATGTGTGTTTATAATTCAATGTTAAAATTACATCTCATGCTCTAGAGTCTAAATTTGTATATATAATTGTTCACTCAGCATCTCCATCAGTGTTTTTAATGAACATCTTTACCATTGAGGGTTCTATATCTACTTCAGCAGGAGTTTATTAAGGATATAACATAGCTCAGAGAATCTCTTCATAGGCTAGAGAATCAGGCATGAGATCTACAAAGCTAGGAATAAGCAATATGTTAACATTTGGACTATTCCGCCATTACTGTCACTGGCTAGCAGCACTCCTGAGCCACCATTAGCCATGGACACCGCTGAACAGAATAAGGGCAGTGCTGCCTCTTATCAGTAATAGGCATTGAACAGCATCTTCTTCTTTAGATGGTTCTCTTTCAGATATAAATATCATGCAGATGGAGTTGACTGGCAATGCCTATATCACACTTGTGCTCCTACCACAAAAGAAGCTAGGAAATAGAATTATGGCTTCCAACGTGGCAAATCAGGATTCAGATGGAAATTCCCAAATATGCCATCTTGATCAGTTAGTCCAGATTATGCTGAGGTAACAAAACAAAAATCTCAGTGGCTTAAAACAAGAGAGGAGGTAGTACATGGAAAGTGCTCAGCACCTCTGAGACCTTCTGGAATCCAGCTGATAGAGGCTCCAATCTCAATATATGATACCCAAAGCAGAACAAAAGGGGCATAATAAATCATGAAAGGGCTTTTTAAAACTTTGACCTAGAAGTTATGCAAATCACCTCTGCTTGCAATTCGTTTGCCAAAGCCGATCATATGACCAAGCCTAACATTACAGAAGATAGGAAGGCACAAGCCTACCCTGTTCCCAAAATGAGAGAACTGATTTGTGTGTGCATGTGTGTGTGTGTGTGTGTGTGTGTGTGTGTGTGTAAATGAACCCCATGAATAAAACATATAGGAACATATGTTACAAAGAAACTTAAGAGAGCCTTTAACATGTAACATATAGTAACCAGCTTTCACTTCAAGTCCTCCAGTAGTTTACCTGCATTAAAAATAAAACTCAAATTCTTTGTCATGGCCTTGACCCAGCGTCATCTCCTAATAAGCTCCAATAACTCTGGGTTCTCTTAGTTTGGAGCCTTGAAACTTGTTTCTTTGCCTGAACTGTTCCTCCCTTGAGTTTTACTTGCCTCACCTTTTTCATCACTCTGTTCTCAGATTACAATTTACCTTACATTCCATTCTGCGAAACTGATGTTTCTCTTTAGAGTGCTTTTCACCAGGTTAGAGGATTCTGTTTATTTACTCACTTAGCTGTGCCTAATCAAATACCTGGCAGATCGTTGGTGTTTATCAATGTGTAAATGAATGATAAAATGAATGAATTTAAAATGCCTTATCCACTCTACCATACTACCTCTGAGTGGACTGAGAACATGGAGCCACAATGAGCCCAGATCCTTTCAAGTTCATAACTGTTGGAATTTTCACATAGAATGTTAACTCTGATGTTATTAATCACTCTCTAAAAACTTTCAGTGATGCCCCAGTTTCTTAGAAGAATATAGAAAATACAGTTATAAATCTGAAACTCTTTTAAGATTTTCAGACCCAATTCCAATGTGTATATTGGGAGGTGGGGTCCCTACACCCCCTACAACACCAGCAGGATGTCTAAGAATTTGATTCAACTCCAACACTATCTATCTGGAGGTAACAGCAGACTGTACAGGTTAAGGATTCAGTCCTACAAGACTGCTCCCCCACCTTCAGAGGCCAGTGTTGCAAGCCCCAGGCTGTTACCTGCATACTTCTGACCAATCTGCTACAGACTGGAGGTTTCAAGGACCTTCTCTTTGGTTCTCTTAATTTGCAAGAGCGGCTCACAGAACTCAGGGAAACACTCACTTAGTTTTGAGGACCAGTTTATTAAATAATATGATAAAGGATAAAATCAACAGTCAGATGAAGATATACATGGTGGAGGCATGGGGAGAGACTATGCAGCTTCAGTGCTTTCTCTAAAGGTGTGCCTCTCTGTCCACGTCCCTAGGCATTCATCAATCTGGGTGCTTTCCAAACCCTGTCTGTTAGTCTTTTTATGGAAGCTTCACAGCATAGTCACTACATAGTCAGGCTGTCTCAGCCTCCAGTCCCTCTCCCTGACTTGGAGGTATGTGTGAGAAGAGAGTGACTAAAAGTTCTAGCCCCCTAGGGGCACCTGGGTGGCTCAGTCAGTTAAGTATCCGACTCTTGACCTGGGCTCAGGTCATGATCTCACAGCTCCTAAGATCAAGCCCCATGTTGGGCTCTGTGCTGACAGTGCAGAGCATGCTTGGGATTCTTTCTCTCCCCCTCTCTCTGCCCCTTCCCCCTATCAAAATAACAAATAAACTTTAAAAATTAAAAAGAAGAGTTCTTTTTTTATTCTAGCTGCAAGTCCTTTATCATATCAGACATAAGATTTGCAAATGATTTTATTCTATCAGGATATTTCATAAGCTTTTCAACTTTTATAAAAGTCAGAAATTTAATAAATTATCACAAAACTTGTTCTTACTCTGGTGTTCCCTTTCTCAGCAAATACACCTATGTGGACAAAACAGAATCATGGAAGTAGGCTTTAACTTCTTTCTTTTATTTTTCCTTCTTCTCACACATCTGTCCATCACCCAGCCATGTCTGTTTGACCTCGTAGACAGCTCCACTCGCCCCTCACTATTTCTCCTTGCTCTCCACACTCGTGTTCCTGGCTATAGTTCCATAGTCTCCAGTCCAGTCCCCATCTGTGGCCAACATGGCTTTCTGTTCATGGGCCACCTCTCTGATGTTGTGCCTGTTTTACAGGGACCCTTCCAAGAACTTACTATCATTACTCTATGGGGAAATGTTTCTTTAAACTTGATCCTGACCTGAAAGGTCATCAGCTCTCCCTTGACTTGTTCCCAGCTCGTTCTTCTCCCCCCTCTTCCACCTTATACTCCATGCACATTGAACCACTTCTAGACCCTCAAAAGTATTATCATTTTTCTGTCCCTCGGGCCCTTGTCTGTGCTTCCTCTTCTACCTAGATCAAATGGGACCATTTATTTTTTGTGTACCCATCGTTTTTCCTTGAAGAATATAAGTTACACGAGGAGGAGTGCCTGGATGGCTCAGTCAATTAAGCGTCCGACTTCGGCTCAGGTCCTGATGTCACGGTTTGTGAGCTCAAGGCCTGCACCAGGCTCTGTGCTGTCAGTGCAGAGCCTGGATCGGATCCTCTGTCTCCTCTTTCTGCCCTTCCCCCCTCACTCTCTCTCTTTCTCTCAAAGATAAATAAATATTTAAAAAAAATAATAAGTTCCACAAGGACATGAATTTTGTCCTGCTCATCACTGGACTCCTAGCAGCTAGAAATGCCTAGTATGCAAAAGTGTTCATCCTTAAAGACCAGAGAGAAGCACTGCTTCTATAAAGCCATCAACAAGCTCCCAGACAAAATTAATTTCAACTTCATCTGTTCTCTTGTGTTACTGTGTGCATCTTACTATGTCAGCTTGCATTTTTACACATACTTTCTGCTGCTGAAGGGAGAGCTTCGTGAGGACAAGTACAATGGTTTACTTGGTCAGTGAGACACAATCTCTGCAAGTCGCTGGCATACTACTTTCATGCATTTTATTTCCTTTTGTCTTTTCATAATTTTTTCCTTCCTGTACTCGTAATAGGCACAATGGATTATTAAGTTAAGATCATCAATCAATTAGAAAGTGATGAATATTGTACTTCAAATAAACAGTAACTGTTAAATCCATAGGACCATATACCTGTGAATATTATGAACGTATATGGGGCTCTACATATCTATACAATACATTTTCAACAGAAGTACATTACTAGGCTTACATTTCTTATGCGTATCACATGTAAACAGGAACAATATGTCGGATACATATTGTATTTTTAACCTATAAACATAATGTTCTCGGCGGGTGTATATTATTTCTACATTTATAGAACTATACGTAGACATATAATACTATATTTATATAGCAACTTGTAAAAGCTTTAAGATATAACAAGTTGCTCTGTAAAAAAAAAAAATGTAAGATTTTAAAAATAGAAACCACACCCTCCACCGAGCGAACGGGCTCACACACACAGATTTCACACACACATTGTGACAACCTAGGATTTTTCCTGCGCGGGTAAAGAACACCCCAGCAGTTGACCTGAGGTTACATCTCTCAAGCCACACCCCCTACCAGAGTCTTCCCCGCATATGTCAAGCATTCAGTTTGTGGGACACCCCCCCCCGACCCCCACCACAGAAGACTATCTGGAGATCGCGCCCATGAATCAGGATGTTCAACAACCTGACATATGATTCCTTTGCACGCTGCATCCTGGGACTCTGGGATCTAAGGCACCCTGCCTTGGGCAAACAGGCTTGCGCTGAAGAGTGAGAGCACGATGGAACAGCAGCTGCGAGTGGGAAGTAAGAAGTTCTGTGTGAAGCGCAGAAGGCTGGCTGCGTGGTGGGCGCTGGCTCGTACGGGCACTGGAGTCACCAGGCTGTGGGTGACTGCAGAACGAGACTGTTTTAACGAGGACCTTATGTTCCCCTTCAAGGTTAGGGAAGCAAGACTCACTTCTGCTTTTTCACTTCTCACTTCCTTTTCACTCTCCTCCTGTTCTTTGACCTTTCCATGAGCGTGTTTTCCACCAGAAATATGCTCTGAACCTTGGCAGAGCTCAACGCTCCTCCGCCTCCCTAGCTTGTCGCCTCCTGACATCTTCCCATAGCGGATCCAGACTCTGCTTATGGAAAAGGGCATAGAGCGGCGGCCACAACCCAGCATCGTAGGAAAAGTCCCTTCTGAAATCACGTGACTATGGTTCTGCATGCTCAGAGAAAATCAGGGATGAGAGGCCTTTTAAAATCATCTAGGCTAATACAGTCCTCATTTAACGCCAAAGAAACAGCTTTAGGAAGCAATGTAGAAACTCTAAGATCACAAACCAACTTAGCAGCCAACCTGATCTGGTATCCAGGACTCCCCTCTCGTGCTTGATCTTCTTCCAGGAATTCACTGTGGAACTATTTTTTTTTTAAGTGGAACTATTGTCTATTACCTTCTGGAGGGACCACATAAATTCTAGTGTATAAATAAAACACTGACTGGTTAATTGATTAATGACTGAATGATGAATGAACATATTGATGAAAAAAGAGAATTAAGAATGGGTTTCAGTATCAGGTGGACAGTCTATGGCTGCTAGAAACCCAAAGGTGGTCAATAAACTGCTTTTTTTAGAAAAGCAATTCATTATCTGTGATTTATTATATTTTATATTGCATAATGTGTAATCTAACACATATATGACACCCAATCTCACAAAACACTTCTCATAGGTAATTCTATTTGGTCCTTCAAAAAAGATTATGGGATATTCACAAACTTGCCCATAAGCTTTAGCAAAAAACCAGACGTTGTGGGACATGAAGCAATTTGATATCTTACGCAGCTAGCTACAATCAGAATTGAAACACAAACCCAGACCTGTTGACAATGAAGGAGAAAGACTTCACATACAGAAGCCCTTCTGAGAAACATTTTTTAGGAAACTCAGATCATCTCACTATTGGATTATATAAGCCAAGTAGGTAGAAATGTTTTCTATTTTATATGTAAATAATGTAAATTAGCTACACTGAAAAAAAAGTTACAATAACTGGATTTAAAGTTTAAGAAAAAATAAAGATAGAGATGGAAAGCAGAAGTGCTATTAAGGACTAGAATTCATGATGATTGCATTGGGCTTTGCTATTAAGCATCTGGATCTACCAACATTGGCTCATGCATACCTTCTACTATATTAAATACAATGATTAATTCTGGCCACACTAGGCTACTCAAGAGTCTATCGGAAAAATCATAGTAGATGCTGCCTTCTGTGTACATAGTTAATTTCTATTTAATTATATTAAATAGTATCTTTCTAAAATATGTATTTATTTTGAGAGAGAGAGAGAGAGAGAGAGAGAGAGAGAGAGAGAGAGAGGGAGAGAGAGGGAACAGAGGGGGCAGAGAGAGAGTGGGAGAGAGGGACTACCAAGCAGGTTGCTCTTGTTTAGTGCAGAGCCCGACCCTGGGCTGGGTCTCATGAACCCTGAGATCATGGCCTGAGCCAAAGTCAAGTCAGGTGCTCAACCAACTGCACCACCTAGTGCCCCTTAAATATTATTCTTTACTTAAAAGGTGATCTATTTCTATAGAACACACAAAAAATGTGTTGTATGTATTTATTTTAAAATATATACATTTCATTGAAAATATAATTTTATGCTATTCTATTTATAAATGACACTTCAGGGCTCTACATAACGACTTTTGACCTGGTAAGATGCATATTGCTGAAAATTAGAAATAGCCTTCTGGAATGAAAACGGTTTGTCGCCTCAGTGAAATTCCAGCAGGCCCAGCGGTCTGGATATGCTTCAGTATTCCTCCATAATGAAGGGAAATGCTGCTCCTCCCTACACATCCTTCTACTGAGAAGGAAAAAGAATGTTCCATGGTATCTTTGAATTTCAAAAGCAGCATTCAACAGATTTCCTTACCACTCCCAAAGAGTTGGGTAAATACCCTCAAAGACTTACATCTTTGATCTGGTGTATTCATTATCTACTGCTACATAACACATTAGCTCCAAATGTTATCTTTTTAAAACAATAAAAATGCATTATCTTATTGTTTCTGTGGGTCAGGAATCTGGGAGCACCTTACCAGGGTCCTCTGGCTCAGAGTCTGTCACCAGGCAGTATCAAGGTGCTTGCCAGGGTTTTAAAGTTCAACTTGGGGAAGATTAGCTTAAAAACCCACTCGTGAGCCTGTTGGCACACTTGCGAAGATTCGCTTCCAGGCTCACTGGCTCTTACTGGAAACATCCTTTCCTGTCCTTACGTGTCTGTCTGTAGAGCTATTCACAAGGAAGCCTGCTTCCCCCAGGATGAGGGCTTCAAGAGAGAAATAGACTGAGAGAGGAACATTATGGTCTTTTTATACCCTAACTGTGGAAGCGATAGGCCCTCAATTTTACTACTTTTCTTCTTTTGCTAGACCTGAGCACCCTGTTCTAGCTCACATTCAAAGGGACTGGATTGCGTAAAGAAGCAAGGGACTATTATCAGTCAGAAATTATTAAAAGCCACTTTAGAGGCTATCAACTCTGAGCTCAGAGCAAAAAATAAAACTTTCTAGTAAGAACAGCCTACAGAGCAAGGAGTTCTGTCTCTTCACCGTCAGGACCTAATCTGCCTAATGATACACAAAGTACCTAGGTCATCAAGATGCTGAAAGGAGCTTACAAAAAAACCTCCAAAATAACAATAGGGGACTCAGCCAAATCAGCCAAGATCCCGGGACAAAGCAATGCCCTCCCTCCTTCCTAATTAACTATTCTCCTTTTCTTAAATAACTTTCAGATTTTGATCAGCCCTTGGTAGAGACTGAATACATGATCTTAACAGAGCAAGCAATCAAGCCATCCACATTGCTCATCCTGAGCTAGAAACTGCTCCAAATAGAAATAAAGTTAGGAGTAACAAACAGCCTTCCTTTCTCAAATGGAAATAAATCATCTATTGAGAGCCATGAATCAGAAAGCCCTGAAGAACAGAGATTTTCATTGGTTTCTACCCATTGTGCTGGAAATCTTTTCAAACTTCATATTCAGATCTTAAAACACATGTGAATGTATTTACTTTTCAGGAAAATTCTATTCTGTTTTGTCTGTGTCGTCACTCTTGTCCCAGTACCTCTGGCTTTTCCTCATGGAGGTAATTTTTTTCTTCATAACTATCCTTTTTTCCCTCATATTTTTCATTCATTTCATCTTTTTGCATTGCCTTCTAGGAGAACCGCTCAATATTTCCCTTCCTGTCATTGGTTTCTTATTTCAAAATATTGATTCTGATTCTAGCAACTACTGATGGGATTTTAATAATTCTTTGTGTTTTACCTTTCTTGAAATAATTCTTTATTCCATGTAACATTCTTTTTTAATGCAAACTGTCTTTCATCATGCTTTTTTTTATGGCTTTCTACTTCTGTTTCCTAAAAACAATTTATTTTTGTATCATGTTGCATATACCAGTTTTTAAACTTTGTTTCCTTACTTTTTTTATGTTCTAAAGCATTTTGGCCTCAGGAATCCTTTACATTCTTATAAATTGTCGAGGGCCCCAACTGGATTTTATTTTGCAGATTATCTCTGTTGACATTTACTGCACTAGAAATCACAACTAAGAAATGTTTAACTACTTATTCAATAATTCATTAAAAATAATATAAACTCATTGTACACTAATATAAGTAACACATTTCTAAAAACCGTAACTACCCTTACCCCTCCAAAAAGACAGTGAGAAGAGTAACATTGTTTTACATTTTTGCAAACCTCTTTAATGTTTGACCTAATAGAAGAGAGATATGTTCTCATAATTGCTCCTATAGTTCATCTGATATGAAGTCACATGCCATGCACCTCTGAAAGTGCCACCAAAGTGAGGGATTGAAGTACAAAGTGTAAACAGCACCTCAATATTACTATGAAAATAGTTTTTACCTAATGTGTTCCTGAAAGGGTCTTGGGGACTGCATGTGTCCCTAGACCACACTTTGAAAATTGCCACTATGATATGTATTTTTTAGAGGTTAGTTCTTCTGAGTCAATACTGCAATTTATCATTTCATTTCATGACATCGGTTCCTTCACTGCTCTACCCCTGTTGGATAGGAGATGCTTTTATAATACAAGATTCACATAATGCATTACGGAAACACATTTCAAGTTCTCCCGGCCAGTGGAAGGTGTGGTAAATCACATTAATCCCCCATCACCGCTTCACATTTTTCTGTCTCTGCATCTTTTGCCATATAATCTTTCAATGCCCTCATATGAAGGAAGATGGTGAGGCTTCTGAATCTGGGCTCACCATGGGATTTGATTTGGCCAGTGGAATATAAAAAGAGGCTTGAAATAGGTTGTGCTTCTGATGTCATCATGAAAAGGACAGGCCGGGGCTAGTTCAGTTGCCAAGACAATTCAGACCAGTGAATTCCCAGGCAGCTCACAGAACCATGATCTATATAAATAGATGACTATGGTCTAAGCCCCTAAATTTGTGTTTATTAAATGGCAACGGCTAACTGAAACAAAAAAAGAAAAGCAAAAGGAACCAGTATTTACTGAGCACCTACAAAATATATGAGACACTATGTTATTTGTCAATCAATTAATATAATATGAGTAGTTAATTATGTTTTTCAGGGTTATCCAAGCCAAAAAACAGAATAAGTAATGGAACCTAGATTTGTATGAAGGCAAAAGCCCTCCTTGTTTCTCTAGAAAAGTTAATGGGATTCCATAAAGACTGTTAACAGCAAAAGCGACAGAAATTATATAGGAATACTTAGACTTTTAAGGATAGTTACTTGATTTAGCAGTCAGTATGTATGTGATATTCAGTTGGCTCCTTCCAACAAGATGTAGAACATGTTTCTTTGTTACCTGGTGGCTACTATACCTGGGCTGTCAGTCATTCTTATTCTATGTATTATTTCAAATCTAAGAAGTTACATCCCTGACAACATTTCTCCCGTTGAATCTTAAGTGTTCCCATTAGGAACTATTTTATTCTTTAAACTATTGAAACAATGAAGGTTATAAGAACCTTAGTTGTGAAATAGTTAGGAAAGACTTGTGATATTGTTGTTGTTGTTGTCCAATGTGGGGACAGAACCAGTTTTCAGTACCAGCTTTTAGTGGCTGTCTCTCTGGAGAAAGTTCTGTCATTGCTTAGCTAAGGCTGGTGTCATTCATGGAGAACACAATTATTGTCTTTGATTAACTGAGAGAATTGTGTGGAATTACTATTAAACTTATCTCATATAGGTAGAGAGCTAAATTATTGCCAGTCATGAAAAGGTAGAAAGAAACAGATTTTAGACTGACAGTTTTTACAGCTAGAGTACGTCAAATAATGAGATCCCCATTACTAGAGGCATTTAAGTTGAAGCTGGATGATCACTTACCAAGGATATTACAGTCAGGGCTCTCATCTGTTTCCACAGATGCTTGGCAAATGCCTTGTGCCCAATACATGCTTTTTGAAGGGCATTGACCCCCTACTACAGAATCATATGCAAAACTGCCTATAAGGCTATGTGGTCTTTCCTTGGAAAGTTTCCATAGATTGCATTATTCTTAAAGGATCCCTGAATGTTAGGAGATTAATAATTAGAAAACATCCATTCATATAAAATGGGATTGGGCTAGATAAACTCCATATCAAACTGTAATGTCTTCTATAGTAAGCATTGGTTATCTTTTTTTAACCAGGATAGCATCTATGAATGTGGTATATATATATATTTTTTTTTTCTTTATGCATTCACCCACTGACAGACACATAGGCTGTTTCCATATCTAAATAGGTGCGTTCTTAGTCCACCATCTTGCTGATGTCCTCTTGTTGATCTTTTGCTGACAAAAACAGCCAACAAGCATGAAAGATAGTGCCTATCTGAGGATGCTTTATGTTATTTTGTTTTAAGTGATGGGGATTTATTCCTCAGTTAGCTGTTAAGGAAATTAACCTTGCAACTCATACGGTTACATCAAGAATTTATTTATTTGTTTGTTTGTTTGCTTAATAATTGGACATGTTATCTGCGCTTGGGTAGAATACTTTCAAAAACTTGGTAAACAGTGTATGCTTGACTAGCCCAGCTCAGAGATGCATAGTATAATGCTATGGCTTAAAACCAAGCTGTGTTTTTAATGTAAACTGAAGTGTTCTCTTCAGCTTAAATGCATACATGTACCTTGCAGCAATAATACCTTCCCAAGGAAGAACTTTGAGATTAAGATGGAAGGTTTTTATACTAATACGTTTGTTTCTAAAAATGCTTATATGAAGATCTGAATGACTGGTCATGTCCTTTGTGGATACTCACAATTGTTTTGTCTATACACCATATGATCATGAATAAAAAGTAGATTTTAAGCACTTATCTGCTTAATTCCATACTGCATTATATGAAGTTCTTACCTCCTCATCTTAGGCAAAGGAGGAGGATACAGACAATTGATCACATAGAGGAATAAAAAGCCTGTTCTCACCCTGAAGGTTCCAGTACAAAAAGAACGTAACAGAGAAGCATGTGACATCTTACATTTGGTTCCACAAAATGTGCAGGAATAAATTAAGAAGTATGTGCATATGTTACAGCATGTGAGAAAGAGCTTAAGGGTTCTATGAAATTTTAATTTTGATAAGAAGGAGCAGTATGCTAGGTGAAATGAAACTGTACAATAAAGACATAACTGTCATGAATCTTTAGGCAGTGAATATTATTATGTCAAAATAGATTTTTTAAAATTATAAACACAAGAAGAAAACTGACAGAAAAACATTAGAATTGAGACACATAATAAACTTCCCTTAGCTATTCCCATGTTAAGTAGGCAAAAAATAAATAATAAAC
Source organism: Suricata suricatta (assembly GCF_006229205.1). NCBI lineage: Eukaryota > Metazoa > Chordata > Mammalia > Carnivora > Herpestidae > Suricata > Suricata suricatta. Next base: position 141,105,279 of record NC_043701.1, on the reverse strand, counting down.
ATGTGTATCAGAAACCTTATAAAAATACACAAATAAAACTGTTGACAAGATGAATCATGATAGACCTGAAAAAGTCTTAATAAACACTAGCAAATGTATCCTAAAGGAAACTAAGATATACACTATGAACAATTAGGGTAAATTCTAAGTGCGCAAAGGCAGTCCAATATTGGAATATGTACTAATACTGTTTCTCAAAACAATAAGTAAAGAAGATACATATGCAAATGACACCAATACATGTAAAAAGGCATTTGGCGATATTTCACCTACATTCCTGATTTTTTTAAATGCTGGAATAAACAAGAAGAAACAAACTTGCAGAAGACACATCACTGCTACCCCATTTTCTGATTTCACCAATCTACTTATTAATATTCTATTGTTTCAATTATATTTTGTTCATACTTGTTCATACATTTTCACTTCTGTTTTTTGAAACTCTGCATACCTTTGTTCTTTTGGAGAAAGAGAAGCTAGGATGGTAACTACTAGCTAGACACTCCCCAGATCACACTTTCAGTGAAACATTTTACTGTGCTGATTGGTCACTCATTGTTATTCTTTTTTGTTTGTTTGTTTTTTTAATGTTTTATTTATTTTTGAGAGAGAGAGACAGTGTGAGCAGGGGAGGGTCAGAGAGAGAGGGAGATACAGAATCTGAAGCAGGCTCCAGGCTTTGAACTAGCTGTCAGCACAGAGCCCAATGCGGGCCTTGAACCCACAAACCATGAGATCATGACCTGAGCCAAAGTCGGCCACTCAGCCGACTGAGCCACCCAGGCGCCCTGACTTGTTATTCTTTACTGAAATGTTTAGTCATGCTTCTGTTCCACTTTTTAAACCAGGTATTACTTTTTTTTTTTAATTTAAAGTATCTATAACGAAGAATCAGGGTATGCAGTGCTGTATGCCATGTCCTCAATGCAAGTGAACGTTAACATTTCTTGAAAACATTTAAATTACAGCCTCTACTTTCTTTTATGTATATAAGACCTTTTCTTATAATGCTTTTATTTATATTTGAGAAAGAACAGAGAACACACCAGCAGGGGAAGGGAGGGGCAGAGAAAGGAGGGACAAAGGATCCAAAGCGGGGTCTCAGTGGACAGCAGAGAGCCCCATGTGGGGCTCAAACACCAACTGTGAGATCATGACCTTAGCCAAAGTCCAACACTCAACCGACTGAGCCATCCAGGTGCCACTAAATCACAACCACTTCTTAATCTCTCAGTTTACTTACTACTTCAATTATTATTCTCTTATTTTATGCTCTTTTAGGCTCAAATAGTCTTATATAGAGAACTCAATGGGAAATTTGAGTTTACTAAATATGTAGTTTTGTGAGACATGATTTTTAGAAGTTAAATATTTTATTAATTAGAATTTTTCTCAACTATGATATATCCCTTATATGCTTTAGTGTAGTAAGACCATATCTAGTGAGAAGAAGAGCTGAGATTGGAGAAGGACGTGTGGGTGTCCACTCTTCTGCCAGCTCAGGGCTGGCAGACAAGGTGGGAGAAAAGAAAACGTTGGAGAGCTTAGCACAGCTTCGAGTTTTGAAAGACTAGGAAGATGCAGGCTGTGGCAGATTGAAGCCTGGAGCACAAGTGACAAACCTTGATTGGGACACTCAGAGGAGGAATGCTTGGGAAAGTTCAGAGAACAAAGAGAGGGGTGTTGGGGTGACTGACAGTGAAATGGACAACTGGGGATCCACAACATCTGACCCTTAAGACAAAGGGAAACAAAAAAAATACCAACAGCCCCAGACAGTCCGGCAGCCCCCAATTCAGCTCATAATAAGAGAACATGCACCCTTGGGGCTATGGATATCACTGCTAAGTTCCAACAAATATCCCAGTGTGTTTGGTGCAGCTGTGAGATATGAGGGGCAGTGGCCTTTTTCAGACCAGGCAGAAGACAGGAAATGAGCAATTTTACCACACACCCTGCCCTCTGGCAGTGCCCACCTGGTGCTCAGGGGTTCAAGGTACTCACGCCATTATAGACTGGATTATCCTATTCTGTGAAAAGACCCTGGGAAAACAGAAGTGCAACACATTCTTAGGGAGTTGGGAATGAGATACGCTATCTCTGCCCAGGTCATCAAGGGCGCTGATCAGGCCACAGTCACTGCAGGAATGAAAGCTAAGATGCTCCAGTCTGCCCCCAGCACCTAGTATAGGATGCTGATACCCAAGCTAAGCCCAGCCATGGGACAACACATTGATGGTTTGGGACAGACCATTGCTGACCTAGGAGAAAGTGACAAATCCCAGGAATGGGCTCAAGCTGCTCTGTCTCTCTCTCTTTTTCAAAAATAAATTTTAAAACTTTTAAAAATTAAAAAAAAAACCAACAACAGAAATCTTTCTTAAAAAAAGAAAGTCTTACAACCTGAAAAAACAGTTCAGCCATCCTCTACCATCCCTAGTGCCCTACCTGCTCCGGCGGACACCTCTGGCATACAGTCTTTTTCCCAGTGGGCGCCAGAAATAATAATGATCATCCTTATGCCAATACCATTGCCTTTGATTAGTCTGGCTTTAGAATATGTTTTCAGATTGAGCACTGTAAGTCCTCCAGTTTTGACATTGCTTTGGCCATTCTAGGCTCTTTGAATTTCCAAATAAACTATATGTATGTATACATGGGTTTTGGTATCTTAATCATTAGATAGACTTCTAATTCCAGTCAACATGCACCTGGATTTACCCTCCCGTATAAATAATCATGACAAGTATGTGTAGCAATGATACACAATATGTTGGACATCAAGCAATGTAGAACAGTAATCCTGAGAGTTGGGAAGCAAGCGAGATGAGTCTTAGATTACTCCAAATTACTCCCTGGAGACAGTCTCCGAGTCAGAGCATAGAAGGAGGAGCCCAGGAAGAGCCCAATGCACTCCCTGAGTTGAGATGTAGTTGGCTGTGGGGCGGACAGGACAACACAACTCTGGAGGACTGAGTACTAGAGAGAAATAACTTCACAGAGAGAACACCCAGAGATCTTTAGAAGACCTTCCTTAATAATTCAGTTGAGTGTTACTAAATAGCTTTTGATAATGGGGATTTTAAACATATCTCAGGTTGAAATCAGAATTCATAAGCCTCATTTGTCACTGCTATTAAAGTACAAAAGCAATGATTAGTGTTAATACTTAAAGGAAAATATTAATTAAGAGTCAAAATGCATGAGAATATAAGTGTAACTTTATTTTTATGACTGTATGAAATTCAGAAGATGGGAGGAAAAGAGAAAGTATATAAATTTAGAAAACATTCCCCAAATCTTCTGTATAACTAAAAGTACAAATGAATCAGTGACAGGAAAAATATTTGTTGTCACACTTCCATGCCTTCCCATTATGCAATTTAAGTAAATGCAATCATAATGAGGAAGAAAACTAACTTGAGCTACTACCATGTATGGTGCAACAAAGTAATATCTACGTCAATCAAATTTTAAGACCTAAAATTTGAAATAAGAAAAGTTTAGAACTAGATATAGTTGAGTTTACTTATGTTCTTGGAGTGGCTAAGGATTTCTAAAAATCCTATTAAAACAATAATGGAAAAGGTTTTTTTTTTTGAAATTTAAATATATGAAAATAATGAAAATAGAAAAGATAACATCAATAAAATAAAAGGTAAATAGGAAAATAAGAGACATATCTTCAATACCTCATTAACTTGGCATAAAAAATATCTGGATTGAAGAAAGAGTTTACAGAAAGAGAGAAGAAAATTGCCTAAATCAAAATCAAAAGCTCTAAATGCTCAACCTCTTTTATTGTTGAAATACATATTGTAAAGTTATTAAGATCTCAAATGTCAACATTGACAAGTTGGGTGCTGCCAAAGGTCTGGAGAAACAGGCAAGCAGAAACCATTTTGGAGCATTTTAATACGTAACATAGACATGAATGTGATTAAAATTCTCTTTTGCTCATCATTGTTTCTTGCATTTTACTCTTTCTTTGTTTAATTTCTTCTCCTTGAATGCATCCCCTGCCGTCCTTCCCACAGGAAATTCAGCCTTTGTTTAAAGCATGTTCATTTCACCCTCAAACTCAAATGGTCATTTGATTAAAATTTTTAGATACATATTCAAAGTTGGAAGTTAATTTTCCTTAGTAGTGTAAAGGCTGAAGTGTCTGGTCTCACCTTTTTTTTTCTTTCTTTCTTTCTTTTTTTTAATTACAATTTTATGATAAAAATTTATCAACACACAGCAAATTTGAAAGAGTCATATGATGAACACCCTTACATCCACCACTTAGAGTCTGCATAACACATGCCTATCCATCCTTCTGTCTATCCACGAGTCCATATTACTTTTGATGCATTTCTAAGAATATTACACACATCAGTACAATTCTCTCTATTTAACATGCATATTATTATCTAGAATTCAATATTTATTTTTAGAGTTTATTCTTCTGATATAAATTCTCATACAAGGATAAGCACAAATCTCAAATGCATCAATCAATGAGTTTAAACAAATGCACACATCTATGGAACCTGAATCATGCTTTGGCTTCTGTCCTTGATGGGAAGCCTCCGTCATTGGAAGTTTATCTCTGGTTGTTCTTCTAATACCCTCTTTGATTTGGGTGTTAGGCATTTGCTGCGATATGCCAAAGAATAGACTTATCAAGAATTCCTAAGCCTCAGATTTTGTACTTTTTATAGGTTTCGAAAAGTTCTCAGCCATTTTCTCTTTAAATACTGCTCTCTGTTTTTTTCCTTCAGAAGTCATGCTAGATAGAGTTTTTCTATCTTTTAAGTTTCTTAACTGCAATGGTTCTTGGGACCATTATATATACAGTCCCAAATTTCCCTTACATTTGAATATCCACGTGACAGCTTAAATTTTCCACTGAAATGCTTAATTAGCACCTCAACTTTAAAGTATACAACACAAAAAAAAATAAAGTATACAACACAAGAAGTGCCTGGGTGGCTCAGTAGTTTAAGTGTCTGACTCTCCATTTTGGCTCAGGTCATGATCTCTCTCTTTCCCTTTTTCTCAAAAAAATAAAATAAAATAAAATAAAAGTAAAATAAAGCTTACAACACCAAGCATCTGAATTTCCTCAGCCCCCTGCTATTTTCTCAAAGCTTTCTATCTCAATTTAAAAAAAGAAATCCATCCTCTCAGATCGCTAACTCAAAACTCTTGGAATTATCCTTGACTCCTTTATTTTTCCTCAACCAAATCATCAACAAATCTGATCAACCACTATTTCAAATATATTCAGAATTGTATAAGTCTTGACCATTCCAACACTATAAGACACCCTCGCACCCCCCACCCCCTGCCACAAAAAAAGACACCATCTCCTGCCTAGATTATAACTTCAACTGCTTCATAGTGGACTTCCTGCTTCTTCCATTGCCCTTTATAGTCTCTTCTCAAAATAAAGAAAAGCTATATCCACTCACATTCCTGCTCAAAACTCATTATTTTATTCCCACCTCACTATGCAGAGTAAAAGCCAAAGTCTCTCAGGTGGACCGCGGCAGCCATGTGTTATCATCCCCTGTCCCTCTACCTCTCTGACTGCATCTCCTACCATCCTTCCCATGGGACATTCTATTTCAGCTACACTGACCATCTTATTGATCCTTACACAGGACATGCATGTGTGCATGTAATCCTTTGAAATTTCCAGTTTGTCACAGATGGTCTCAGATCTGCCTCCCTGCTTTTTAATAGCCAAATTTGATATTCTCATCCTATTGGGCATTATACTTGGATCCCTACACCACCATGACCACTATTAACATGCCCCTGCAAAACTACCACCAAAACAGTCCAATTTTGAACACTGGTTTTTGTCCTTATGGCTTTAAGTTTCTTCCTAGTTCCCTGAATTCATGCATTTTCTTTTCTGTTGTCTGAGAGATCCCAAATAATGTAACTTTTAGAGGATCTAGAATGTTTAGGGCAAAAGTATTTTCAAGTTATGTTATTCTACCATCCTGCCAGATTTATATCTTTATTCCAACTTTCCCCCCACCCCAAATCTGATCACTGTATTTTAGCTGTAGTCCATCATGCGAATTTGTTGCAATTTTAGTCTAATCTTAGGAGCTCTTTTTATTACTGAGGTCAATACATTGATATTTATGTTGATTACTTAAACACAGGATTTATTTCCACTGTTTTATTTTATGCTTTTTACCATATAATTTCTTTTCATCTTCCTTTTTTATTTTTTCTTCCTTTGCTGGTTTGGAAATTAGATGTCAACTTTTCCAGCTTGTGGCTCTGTCTTCCAGAACATTAGCTTCTCTTAGTCTTTAGAGTAATTATCAGTCTAACTCCAATTTGAGTTCCTGGTTTGGGAATTCCTATAGCCCATTTAGGATTGCATAAATTGAACAGAGGCTCTGGGCTCTTATTTCTTATGGAATTTTTTTTTAACTTTCCAATACAGAAAGGATTTTGCTTCTCAAAGATTTCTTTTGCTGTCAAGATTTCCCTTCCTTTCCTTTTGCTGCCAAGATTTCCTTTCTCCTTTCCCTGGTATATCCTCTAGGTGTTTTTGCTTTTACCTAGAAATCTTAGTCAAAACTCCCTGTAACCTCAAGGTCTATGTGCTAGCTGCTATTCCTGTATTGAAATTAAAGTCCAGTTCTTGAGTACTTAGGGCATCATTTGGGGTTGGATAATCATTTACAAAACTAATACAGACTCAGTTCACTGGCTTAACACTCCGGTTTTCAGTTCCTTCTTTGTTCCTAGCAAATGGAACCCTCAGCCCCCTTTTTTATGAGGTGAGCTGCTGTGCATTATATTTAAATCTGTCATTTGTCTAGTTTATAAATGGAAGGGATCCAGGTTTGTTTTTGCCAGCATGTTTCCAGAACAAGATAGCCATTGCACAAAAATTAAAAACTTCATCAATGACAATAGATTTATTTACAAAAATAATATACAGTACTTATCAAAGTACTATGTACCAATGCTTTATGTTAAATGGGAAATATATTAATGCTTCTATAAGAAAGAACGGCCAACAAATACAATACCTTAGGGACACAAATTAATATGGCCAAAAAATGGGTTTTTTTGAAATTTTATTTTATTTTATTATTTTTACTTTATAAAGTTTCATA
>NC_043701.1:141055695-141098040 GCF_006229205.1 Suricata suricatta | reverse complement strand
AAAAAAAAAGTAAAGAAATTAAAAATGTTTTAATATATAGCTAACAAGGATTGCAAATGCAAATTAAAACAGACTTTTGTTTCTCAACTCACGTTGATAAAAATTAATATAATTGACAATTATCAATATTGGTGGGTATTTTCAGAGATAGGCACTCATACACTACCCACATGTTTCAAGTTAAAAATGTATCTCTTTGATCTAATGATTTATTTTATAATATTCTCTCCTAAAGATTTAACCAGATAGTGATACTTCTATTCACTTTGTAGCCAACACCTTGAAATGAAATGAACATTCGAACACAGGAAATACACAATTCCTGCCTTTGTTCTTTCAGTGAGGGATCCTGAGGGACACATTCTATCTTCATTCCAAAGAAGCTGCCCTCATAATAAGAGGTAGAGTTTTATTTATGTAATGGTTAACTTGATAAATATACTCAACATTATACTTGTAAGCTGATTCTTTTATTTGTAATATTAATTTTTCTTACTGTAATATCACATATGAATATTCAATAGTCAGAGTTTGGACTGGGCTATGAAAGAAAAGTGGAAAAAAAGAAGAGAAAACAGCAAATTTTCATGAGTCAGTGGAGGTTCTTTCTTTACTATTTTCCCCTCCTTTCTACCTCTCAGTCTTGTATCGGGAGTTTAAAAAAAACACGGTGGGAGCTTTACTGTTTTGCAATCAAGACTTGATCTCATTTTGAGTAACATTATTTGAGCATAAAAATAATGATTTTCTTTTAAACATAGGTTTTTCAAAGATTTTCTCTCCACTTTACTGTGATTTTATTACATCTAAAGGGCTATGTTTCCCCTCTGCCCCAAGAGAAACAAATTTTCCATTTTATGAAGTCAGCAGGGAGCCAGACTTAATTTATAAAAATTAACTTCACAGGGAACTTTTCCTAAGACTACACTCTTGCCACATGAGGAAGTTACACTCTGGTAATCAAAGGCTCACTTGCAGAAACAAATTAACTCTCTAGCATTAAGAAACTAGTGGGGAAAAATAAACAAAACAAAAACGAAAAAACAAAACAAAACAAAGAAAACCAGAGAAAATAATGAGTTATATTTTCCTTGACAAAATAAGGACACTCATCCGATTGAGTATATTTGGATAGTTTAGGAAGGAGGTGCTCACAATCAGTGTGTTAAATTACCTTTGAGGGGTCCATAAGAATATATTACAACTTTTATTTGCATTTGCTTCTCATCACACCTCTTATATTAATGTGCTTTTGTGCACAGTTCAATGCAGATAATATATCAGTATAATACCACATGTATATAATAGGTGGATAAACATACACTCATCGAGAATACATGTTCAATAACATCTTCTGGTGTAAGGTCATGATCTAAATGTTTGAATTCCACTCCAAGACATCTGGAAAATAAATTCAGAAAAAATAATTTTATAAAGATGGCAGTGTATTCAAATGGCTACAGTATATCCAAATCTTGTCATTCTATATATTGAAAAAAGTACTATTACTTAAGAAAACTATTTGGGGCCCCTGGGTGGCTGAATCAGTTGAGTGTGTGGCTTTTGATTTTGGCTTAGGCATGATCTCCTGGTTTGTGGGATCAAGCACAGACTCTGTGCTGATAACATGGAGTTTACTCAGGATTCTCTCTACCCATCCCCCGTACGTGTGTGCATGCACACACACACACACACGTACACACACTCCCTCTTTCTCTCTTTTTCTCAAAATAAACATTTAAAAAATATACTTTACCTTCATTGACTAAATTTATTTAATGTCTTCTATTTTCTAATTTTCTGCTATGATGTTTTGTTCAACAGAAGAACTATAAAAGGGTGTTAAGTAGTGATCTTGCAATGTAAACAGGAATCTTGATTCAACTCTCAAGTGGCCAATCATTTCACCATATTTGGTGGGCTATAACTTTCTGAAAGGTTTAAGGAAGAGTTTTTGTATTTTGCCTTGAAAATAACAATGTAAGAAGAAAGCTGGGTAAAAGGTCTTCCTTTTTAATCCTGTAAAATAATTTTCTTGTGTTACAAATCCATTTTATTTTTTAACGTTTATTTATTTTTGAGAGACAGAGCACAAACATGGCAGGGACAGAGAGTCAGGGAGACACAGAATACGAAGCCGGGTCCAGGCTCTGAGCTATCAGCACAGAGCTTGATGCAAAGTCCAAACCCACGAACTGTGAGACCATGACCTGAGCTAAAGTTGGTCATTTAACCAACTGAGCCACCCAGGTGTGCCATGAATCCATTTTATAAGAAGTATGGAGACTATTAATTCCATGTTTCTTTGGCATGAAGGCAAATACTCATATATTCATGACATTTTTTAATCATTTAATATATTGAAGATGGAGTACCTGTTATCATTCATGGCATCTTAAGATTGTTGTAGGTAGGTGGCCATTACAATGTCATTTCTTCAGCTGTGCAAACATGAAAAGTGTCAACATCAAAACTTGCAGAATGGACATCAGCATCTTGGGAGAGAACTCTTGAGAGAAGAATCGAGTAATCTCTAAACAATTGTTTCCTCATTAATGCTCTTGATGACTTAGTCTATTTTTGACTAATACATGGACTTGATGACTATAAGTTGAAAGGCAGTTCAGGAAAATCAAACTCCAGTAAATGATGAATCATGAAAGTCTGAGCACCAAAACCAAGAGCACACTGTACATACTGTATGTTAGCCAACTTGACAATAAATTATATTTTAAAACTTTTTTAAAGAATCAATTTAAAAAAAGGAAAATCAGACTCTGGAAGGGAAGAAGCTTCAGTGATATTTTTATTGATTTATTTTACTTTTATTGTTTCCCATGCATGTCCAAGAGAGATATATAATAATAAAAGTGTACACGTAACTAAGTGTAAAAGTTCTTTCAGTAAGTATAAAACAAAATTCAAAGTGATATGAAGGTACTGTATCTTTTAATTGGTAGCATATTTTCTTCCCTATTAGAACGTAAAATAATGGTTGTACAGTCAACGGTATCTTAGACTTGATGAAATGATACCCCCACTATAAGACATATGCTCTAGGTAATCAAAGAAAAACAGGCCTGGCATTTGGTTTTAATTTTTTGGCTTTCTTCTGCTCTTTTCAGGTTCAGTTAATATATGTTAATGTAAGCCTCCGCATGATGCTCCCTATGTCTCTTATTTTGAGTATTGGGAAGTAAAATAAGCAGAATAGAGTAAGCCATAGGACTCCTCAGGAAGAGGCAGAGATACATAATATTAAAATCAAATAATATACACGCTTATATAATGCAAATGACATCAAAAAGACACCACAAAACCTTCTGAAACTGACAATAAAACACATCATAAATGATAACCTAAGGTGTAAAAGAAAAGACATTTTACAAAATATTTGGAAATTAATATCACAGAAGTGAATGTCTGCAGGTAGAGAACTATTGTCGCAGATCTTATGGGCATAAGAATTGAATATCTTACAGATGATGTAAATAACAAACTGGAAATTCTAGCATGCAAGCTTCCAAAATGATTTAGAGAAATCAATTCCAATAATTTTCAACTCCCAACTCCAATATGCTCAAGGCACAACATCTCACATGGTTTAAGGGCATTGGGGATGTTCCTCCAGTCATTAGCCATCTGTCCACATTGGGCATGGCCAATATAGCCATCACCCCTGCACTCATAAGGTCTCTTCAGGACCAGTAACGTTGGCACTCCTTTGATACATTTGGGGACTGTACTCGAGCTGGGCTGTGAAAACTTGGGCTCTGAGCCTTGTAAACTTGATCTTCTTCAAGCCAATCACCAGACACTTTTCACCTCCCTGGTGTGCAGCCAAGATGCTGGTGCAGTTCTCTGCACCTCATGCTCCTTCCAAGGGAGGGAAGAAGACTTCATTTTCTCCCTCATGTCTCTCAAGTCACTTTCTTTTAACCCCCACCCTTCCAGGACACCTATAACTTTTTCCAAATAGTTTTGGCTTTTACAAAAGCCTAGGAAATCCTTAGATTAACAGAGACCCTGAATGATAAAAGGGCCATGCTAGCTACTTAAAAAGGAAGGGAGCGCTAGGAAGATCTAAGGATGACACACACCAATTATGAATTGTGCCACATCCACCCCACAATTTCCTGTCTTCTGCCAGGGAATTCTTGGGTAATTTTCAAGTAATTGCAACAATAGCTAAGAGAAGGACAAGTCACTAGTAGTCACCATGATAGAATGTACTTTCTCACAGACTCCAGGTCTGCCCAGACCACAGAATAAATGACATCGAGAATTACTTTTGTTATCATAGAGACTGCTAACTCATTAAAATATGTTTAGAGAACATTTCAGATCAGGAGGTACTTCTTTATGCTTTGTCTACAGGCAAATCCTGTCTTTTTAAGTCCTAGATGTTAAAGTCTATACTTTGCATCATTTTACCACTATAAGGCAGGAGTGAAACAACCGAGGGGAAATGCTGCAGTGTGAGAAGGTTGTAGAGGGCCGGTTTATGAGTTTGTTTATTCTGCAGAAATTTTACTGCTGCTCAAACTGACTGCTTCTTTAGTGCCTTAAATCACACAGCATAATCTGTGGACTCAAGATCAGAACAATAAACTTCACTGAATTTACAGGCTCAGGAGAACAGCATTCAATAGGGCCTTTTATTATGACCCTAGCCTGACAATGTTTTTCTGACTTTCATTGCCTCAGGAATTCATAGGAGAGGGGCCAAGGCAGTATGTTGTTTTCCAGGTGGGTCCTACCCCCACTGTCAATCACACCAAATATTGAAGAAAACAGTTGAGAGAGGAAAAGACAATATAGAGGGACCTCTAAGGTGGGTGCAGAAAGTTGCTCTACTGTATGTTAACAGACACCTTTTGAAACAAGAAATGTAGAGCCATTTAATCTTACACTTCTCGTTTTCTCACTTACATACCTTTGCCCATCAGCATTGTTGTTCATCACTGGGGTGCTAGTGGATCATATACACAGCCAAGTTATATAAAAATATAGGATTTAGTATGGAGAAGGCAAGAGAGTGTAATTTAGAGTGGCTTACCAGATTTTATAAGTATATGAAGGAAAACTTTACAAAGCTCCTTTTCCATACCTAATGTTTAGTTAATCACATATATACTATTGTATATATTGTATTAATGTTATAAAAATTATACAACATGCAATAGAAATGAAAAGGAAAAATATATTAGATAAAAATAAATGTAAGATATTTCTAATGATTTTCACTGGTCACTGACTCTGAATTCAAAGAAACCTGAGTTTGAGTGTTACTGATACTATTTATAATCTGTGGGAATCTGGGCAATTTATGTAAGCTCCCTTAGCCTCATGGAGTTAGTGATTAGCACATATTATGAGCCCACAATGAATAGTGGTGATGAGGATGATGATGGTGATGGTGGTGAAGATGATGATAACAATGATGATGAAGATATTTTAGGTTATGGACTCTCAGAGATCAGAGCAACCTTGGCAGGACCTTCTAAACACAGCCACAACCACCTCACCAAGTGGTTTCCTGTCTTGGTTTGAAAAACTCTATTATTAAGAAAGAACTCATTACCTCCCAAGTCTTTTGCTTCTGGAAATATGTACAGATTGGGTTACTGAGTAATTACTTTGTCCTCTTCTTCATAAGCACTGGTACCCAATAGATGCTAACATTTAGGTTTGTAGGAGTAAGGCAGGAAGTCCTCCAGATCTTTAATCTCTCTGAAATAATACAAGGAGAGAATACTTTAGTAAACCTGTATATCAATTTGCAAAGAAATGACATCTTAATTATGTCAAGTGTTTCAATCCATGAATACAGGATGTCCCTCTATTTACTTAGATATTTTTTCTTTAATAAACATTTTGTAGCTTATGGCATATGCTCCTATATATGTTTTGTTAGATTTTCACCTAAGTCATGGTCGATATTTTTATTTCTTGGAGGGTTGTTTTGTGATTAAGTGGTATTGTATTTCAATTTTGGTTTCAACATGTTCACTGCTAGAATATATAAATAGAGTAATAGCACTAACAATTGGCCCTAAAAAGAGTTTTGTTGATGCAGTTTCCTATATTCATGCCATCTGCAAATAGGGAGAGTTTTATTTTTTTTCTTTCCGATTTGCACGCTATTTGTTTTCTTTTCTTGCTTTATTGTGCTGGCTAGAACTTTCAATATGATGTGGGATAGCAGTGGTAAGAAGAGATATTTAGACACTTTTTTTTCTGATCTTAGAGGGAAAGCATTCAGTCTTTCACTATAAACTATGATGTTAGCTATAAGGATTTTTTGTGGCTATTATCAAGTTCAAGAAGTTGACCTCTATTCCTAGTTTTCTAAGAGTTTGTATCATGAAGGAGTGTTGAATTTTGTCAAATGTTCTTTCTGTATCAGTTGATACATCATGTTATTTTTATCCTTTGGACTGTTAATATAGTGATTTTTATGATCTTTGTTTTATCATTGGTGGATTTAGACCATTTACATTTAATGTAATAATTGCTATATTATGGCATAAGTCTGATATCTTATTTTTTTGATGAATCTCTTTATTTTAGAAAAACTTTATATTTACAGAACAATTATGAAGATACTGTTCATACTCCACATCCAGTTTTCACTATTATTAATATCTTACATTAATGTGATATGTTTATTATAATTAATAAACCAATACTGATACGCTATGTTTAAATAAAATACATATTTGAGTTCGATATCTTTAGTTTTACCTAATGTCCTTTGTGTTTCAGGATGCTATCCAAGATGTCACATTACATGTAATTTTTAAGTCTCCTTAGGCTCCTCTTAACTGGGAAGTACTTTTTGTTCCAGCCCTAGAACATTAATATGATAATGGTTTCCAATCTTACCAACTTGCTTTCAGTGCAGTTTAATCTCCACCATGTGACATTGTATCTCCCTACATTTAAGCAGTAGATTTGAAATAAATAATAATAGCCCGGTGATTGTAAAGATGATACAGAATTTTAGTTACTTAAGTCAATTTATGTAACCACTTGGAGATTTTGTGTTTAAATATAAAACAGTATAACAGAAAGCAAATTATAAAGTGTAATACTAACTTAATTATAGTCTTCGTTAATTTGGAAAATATTATTTTGTGATTATTACTAAAAATAATTTTGTCATATAGAAAAGAATCATTAAAAAATACTGTCCACTCTGTGAGTCAAATATGCTAGGTATGTAACTATTCAATGTTACATACTATTGCTCAACTATTACATTGTACATACAATGTTCAACTATTAGAAAGCAAACACTTGTGCAGTCACCACCAAAGTTCAAAAAATAGAACCCTAATAGTATCCCTGGTATTTTTCCTGTGTCCCCTCCTAGGCACTACTTCTACTTCATTGTAAATATAGCAGAGTTTTAATTTCTTTCCTAATAGTTTGCTTTTTCCCCATTTGGAACTGATATAAATGAAATAGCTTAGTAAATTCTTCTGCATCTGGCTTCTTTCACACATTATGTATGTGAGATTAATACATACTATTGTATATAACAGTAGTTTGTTCTTTTCCATCACCACATGTTATTCCATTGTATGAATATAACACATTATATACTGTTGATGGATATTTGATTATTAGTTTGGAACTATTAGAATATTGCTGCTGTGAACATTCTTCTGCATATATCTTTTTGCACATTTATACACATTTCTATTGGACATGGAATTGTTGAATTACAAAGCCTAAAAAAGTAAATTGTGAACACGTTTTCAACGTGGTTCCAAAAATTTACACTCCTACCAGAAGTGTATGAGAGTTCCCATAGCTATATATATCCTTACCGACACTTGAGATGCATCATTCTTTTTAGCTTTAGCCAGTTTGGGCCAGATTAACATACTATGATTTTAATTTATTTCCCTGCTTAACGAGTGAGGATGAGCACATTTTCCATGATCAATGGTCATTTGAATGTCTTATATTGTGAAATGGCTAATCAAATTCTTTGCCCATTTCTCTTTTGAGTCGTCTGTCTGTTATCAAAATGAAGGAGATTAGCTCATTCGCAAATTTTGGAGAATCCTTTTGAGGGGTAGATCATATGGGACTAGAACTCAGGAACAAGATCTGAGATGCAGAAATACAATGATATGGAATTCTTCCTACGGATTCAGTAGTTTTTTACAAACCACACAGAACATGGTGCTTTGTCAATCCAGCTACGAATCACGTGGCAGTGTTTGCAGCAGCTCTCTGGCCTACATCTCAGTGTGTTTTACTGGAGACTCATTTACACATAATGACATAGTTACCTCCATAAACCTAGGACAATTATCAACATAATTTGGAGGTTGTTAATAAGCCAAAGTTCCATCAAAATTTATTACTCCATCAGGGCCCCCTTGTCCTGAAGGAGGACAACCAAGTAATGACTTGTAAAATGGTAATTTTCTTTAAACTAGAAAACCACATTAAATGTGACTTACAGTGAAATTGCTGACATCAGAAACTGGACTTTGTGATGTGATTCCATGCAGGTTAAACCTTAAGAAAGACGTTAATGCGCTGCAAATGTACCCTTTTATTTAATAGCTTTCAGTCACAGGATGCATCCTAAACCATTAACAGATAGCCTTTTACTACATACCAGAAAGGTCTTCCTAGTGTCAAAAAATGAAATTAAGTCTTTCCCTGGGCTTAAGAAAGCAATGCAAATAAAGTAATTCAAATTCCTCCATATTCCCAATTAAAGAAAATAAGACACTCTAATCATACTAAACTCACATTACTTTAAGCAACTTGCTTCTTAGAATTGGAAATGACAAAAGACTATATTCTCCCTCCTGCTACTCCTTCCTCCCACCCCTCCCACGCTCCCTCCCTCACACACACTCCACACTCCACCAAATGAAAGTAGAATACATAAATTCTGCACATTAACCTAATTATACTGACACCTTTTCTGCTTAACTACCAAATAGTTTGAAAAATCTAAAGAGAGGTTAAGTACAGGCTGAATTAAAAGACATATTTTCACAAGCATGCTGACAATTTTATTTAAATACTTCCTTTATAAACTTAATGTTTCTAACTTATTTTAGGAAATACTATGGTATAAGAACTGGCATTGTGATATATGGAGATAGACTTTTGTTGGAGTTAAAAGGCCTGAGTTTAAGTCTAGCTTCATGGCCTTCAAATTGAATGGCCTTAAATAACTCATGTAAACTCAGACTCTTCATTTCTGAATATGTAACAAAGATAAAATTTTCTGTTGTGAAGGGAAGATGAAATAAACTACCATATCTGCAAAATGCTTTGCCCAGTGGAACATTATACAAATTCAATTGTTTTTGTCTTCCTTATTAATACAGGCCATCCTTTTGCTAGTATTTTTTAACACCTCTTCACACCTGAAAGAACTTTCAAGACTCAGCTTATACAGAACCACCTCTGTGTAGTCTTCCCTGCATATGAAAGGATAGTTAAGTTCCCACTTTCTTCATGTTTCCATAGCATATTAAAATATCCATATTTTATTATCACTTTTGGTTCAATAGAATTAGTAATAGTATCAGTACTATTACTAGTAGTAACAGCAGTAGCAGTAGTAGTAATAATCACTACTCAGTGCATCAAAGACAACACATCAAGCACACACTTAAGCCTCACAATAATTTGATGAGCATAGTGTATTTCTTGGTTTTTTAAATTTTATTTTAGGGAAAGAGAGAGAGAGAGAGAGCATAAGTGGGGGAGAGAGGCAGTGGGAGAGAGAGAGAATCCCCATCAGGCTCCACACTAAGCACAGAGCTGGACGAGGGACTCAGTCCCACAGCTCTGGGATCATAAGCTGAGCTGAAATCAGGAGTTGGATGCTCAATTACCTGAGCCCCTAGAATAGTGTATTTCTATAAAAGGAAATAAGTTTTTAGAAGATCACTAAACATATCCAGGGCCCACAACTCTTAACTTTATGTATTAGTTAGCTACTGTTACATAACAACCTGCCACAACACTTAGATATTTAAACAACCATTCTTTTAGCTGACAATTTTGTTGTTTGCAAACTGGTCTAGGAGGTCCTGGTTTCAGATGGTTTTATACATCTGTGGTAAACCTTCATTTTCTGGACAGAACCGAGCTGCTTCTGAGAGTTGACTGTCTGTGGGTCGCCTTGGTTTTTCTCCACAGGTCATATCCTCCAGGTGTCCAAGCATAGTCACATGGTATAGATAAAGGACTAGCAAGAAAAGAAGAATCCAAGCATAAGGATGCTGATCCTTGAGGTATAGACTTAGAACCAATACTTTATCACTTCTACAATGTCCTATTAGCTGAAGAAAGTCTCAAGGTCAGGCCAGAGTCAGAATGGAAGAATTTAATAGTTATAAAACAAAAAGCATAGACACAACTACAATATTAATTAGAACCATACAATTCAATCAATCTACCAAAGTCAGTAGTATCATGCTGCTTCACTAATTCTTGATTTTCATGTCTTATTTGTATATTAGTTTGAAACCACTTTAGAAGCAAGGACGAAGTTATAGGATCCTAGCATTTAACATCCTGCTTGGGCATTTATGTAATATTTTAACTTTTTGTTTACTGAGGCATGACTACAACATTTAATCCAATTTGCAAGGCTAGTTGAAAGATATATTTATAGATCTATTAATTTGACTAAATTTTACTAAGCTACTGCTATGTTCTAGGCAACTCTTTTTAAAGATGACTCTTCTAAATACATGCAGAATTACCATGGTATTTATTAAAGGGCTCAAAAACACATTTCTAAGCAGAGAGCCCGTATACTTGTTTAAAGGTAAGGAAAAAATCATCTTGGGTAGGGTTAAAGTCCTCAGAACACAGCCATTTAAATTCTAGGACACTCAAGGAAGTTTTGTCTCCCTACATGTGGCATGAGTCATGAAAACTTATGGAAAAATATTGGTGAAAAAATTTATTTTTTAAGATACTTTCTTTACCCTGTCCTATCCCAAATCAACTAATCCATATAGAAAACCTCTAAATTAACATGGTTAAATATCAATCTATAAATATAGTGTATAAAAATTCCTTTATAATCTCCAGAGCTAATTTTGGAGTTCAAAGATTTAGTACTCAGTAAGAAAGTCTGACAGAGGCAAAGACTAAAGTAATATTTTCATAATTAAAATGAATAGTATACAAGCAAGTTAGTGAGAAAATACTATCTAAACAACACTGTTGGCTGTATGTTGTAAAGAAGACTGAGCATTTTTCCCACCTGAGAGATTCTGTATTCTATTGAGAGTAATAGAAAGCACATAACCATAAAACTTCAGTAAATAACCAGGAACCACCACATATTGTGCAGGATATTTTCTATAAGGAATAATTTACTTACTAAACATTTACCCCATATTTGTACCTTAGCTTTTTTTACTTATAAAATGGAAATAAGGCAACAGGCATGGACAAGAAGAGTATAAATGATAAATTAATCAAATGCATGAAAACAGATTATACCCCTCCAAGTATTTAAAGAGTGTGTAGCACACATTCACTCAATCACAACTGAAACAATTTTCCAAATAATCTATGGTTTAAAAAGACTAAATTACCGGGCTAAGAAATCTTGAGCATAATTTTTGGCTTCTATTGTATTCACTCTTAATTTATCCTATTACCAGTAAGCCCTTGCTTAGTCTCTCTCTGGCTTATATCATTTTACTTCTAACTTCACAGTCTTACCTTTCCTCTGAAGACTCTCCCTACCCTCATTAAGTGGAAAATAAGATTATTATTAACTTCAGAGCTTGTAATAGACTTTGGCCTCTTTCCTTTCATTATCATTCATTAGCAGCACCTCCTCCTCCCCCATATTTTTACTGTTCCATGTTTCTTGTTGCCTTTGGTGCACTCTCTCCTCTGTTTCCTTGGTTTTTAACAACAGAAGTGGCATTTAGTGACCTACCCTGGTGTTGACATTCAGTTACTGCCTCCATTAAAGACAGACTAATTAGTGTGGGCCATGTGTTGGCCCAGAATTAATGAAAGGGAGTGCAACAATCAAAGCAGGGCATTGATTGTCTGAAGCTCTCAAATACAAGTTCAGCCACACATTTTGGAAGTCTAGGTTATGCTTATTGACCTAGTTATGCATTAGTAGTACTTTTGTATCCATAGTCAGTGACTAGATCCATTTTAATCAGGACTGGGGAAGGGGTCTGCACGCCCACACACATGCATGCATGTCTATGTTGGAGTTTGTTTGATTTCTCCTTTGAAAAGAATTTTCTGTGAGTGAACATGACAAGACTTCATTAGTGGAAAGCACCAACAATAACTAAGATCAAGGGAACATCGGATTGCTTACTATCAGACTCCTTATTTTGATTCAATTCATCTGACTTTTTAAAACACTGAAGACTCTTTAATTTACAAGTCTTTCTAGGAATAAAATGCTTGACAAGTCTTCCTACCAACTTCCCAACATAATTACTACCTACCCTATCTCTACCTGAAATTTATCTTTTGCATCAATTCATAGAACCTGCCTAATCACATGCCTGGAACACCTCAGCTATTGAGGAGAGCCCCACCTCTTTAGACATCAGTTTACTCAAGAGATTAGAGTGCATCACCACACCCCTTAGGCCTCTTGTGTTGTGTGTACATGGTATGCCGACTCTGTCCATCCTGTTGCCATCAACATGCTACCCAAGGAAATTACTTAAACAAAGGAGGTGATCAATTAACACTCGAAAAATGAGGATGTAGAAATTAAATCAGTCTAAAGATTATATACTTTTTTCTTTTTCTTTTTCTAAGGAGAAGGGTAAAGCCGTATTAGGGCAAGGCTTCTAAAAATTTAATTTCCGTAAGAATTACCTACAGAACTTGTTAAAATGCCTATTCTGATTCCATAGGTCTGGAGTGGAGCCAGGGGTTTTACGTTCTTAGCAAGGACCTAGGTGATGGTGCTGCTGCTAATCTGCAAAACATAATTTGAGCAGCAGAAGATTCTAGAAGCTTTGGTGACTTGGTCAAACAAATCAACACAGTAAGGTTTATTTCTTCCCTCCAATTCTTCATGGTTTTATTGTAAAGAGGCATTATACTTCCAAATGAAGCACAAGCATATCATAATCACTTCCCAATGCTTAGGGAGGGAGAGGTTCCTAAGATTCCAAGTTTCCATACATAAAAGGGGAGATTATGAATTTAAATTAAGGTAGGGTACAGAGAGAAAGATGGAAATCACCACAGGAAAATATTTACCCTGATCATTTTTATCACATTATAAAAAAGAAGAAGAAAAGGACGAGCAGAGTAGATAGGAAGAAAATAAATTGCATCCACATATCTTAATTAGTAATAATGACCTCTATAGATTAAGTCCCATTTATCTTTATCTCAAGATGACTCCATGTGACATTGATAGTGTTTAAAAATTGTTGTGATGGTGATGGTGTAACCAAAGAAGGAAGACAGGGAGATGGAACTAATTTAGGCGGGGGGAAAGTACTGGTAACTCTCTTCCCCCTCTAATTCATGAATCTACAAGGTCTTTGGGACCCCAATCCTTCCTCATCCCTCTGAACAGAAGGCAAAGTCCCTCTTTTTGAAGTCCTTTTCACCTCCTTGTTAATGGTATCAAATCACTCAAAATTGGGTTAAGATTCCCTAAGGCTTTGCTTATGCATGTTCATAAATTATAGTCTTTTTAAGTACGAAGCCACAGTTAATTGATTTTCACAGAAAACTTTGCTTCTTTTTGATATGTTCTTCTCTCTCTCTTTTTTTTAAAATTTTTAATGGTTATTTTTGAGAGAGCACAGGAAAAGAACAGAGAGAGAGGGGGAGACAAAAAATCCAAAGCAGGCTCCAGGTTCTGAGCTGTCAGTACAGAGCCCATTGAGGGACTTGAACCCACAAACTGGAAGATCATGACCTGAGCCAAAGTCAGATGCTTACCCAACTGAGCCACCCAGGTGCCTCCCCCTCCTTGTGATATGTTCTATACCAAGCAGTCTGCTAAACAAAAAGAAGTTCTGTGAGGTAATGTAGATACAGGCATGTGTTCTGTGTCCATACTGTCTGAGATATGAACATTGCCTCTTCCACCGCCCAGTTCTGGACATTGAAAATCCCCATCACTACAGAGAATTGCCTTCTGCTTTCCGAGGGTCATTATTTCTTTAAATATTATTTTCTGCCCTGTCCTATCCTTCTCTCCTTCCCAAACCAAACTTACATGCATGTTAGGATATCTGATACTGGTCCCAAAGTACCTGAGTCTTTGTTATTTTTGTTCAATCCTTTTGGTTTTCTGTTCTTCAGACTGAATTATTTTTAATGATCTATCTTCATATTCATGAATTCATTCTTTTGTCACCTCTTTTCTACTGTGAAGCCATCTAGTGAATCTCTAATTCAGATACTGCATTTTTCAGTTCTAGAAATTATATTCGGTTCTTCTTATACAGTTTATATTTCTTTGATTCAGTGTGAAGATGTTTTCCTTTACATCACTGAGCATAGCTTAACAGCTATTTTAGAGTCTCTTACTGTCAATTCCATCTGGGTCATCTCACAGTTGGATTCTGTTGAATGTTTTTTTCTCTCCTGAGACTGGTTTACATTTTCTTGTTTCCTTGGAATTATGGGCTGTATCCTAGACATCAGGAATGTTATGTGTGGAAACTGGATTATGGCAAATTCCTTAAAAAATGTGTTTTGGTTTATTTGTTCATTTTAGCAGACAACTAATTTGCATGGACTCAAGCTGCAAACATGTCTTTAGAAGCAGCTCAAATCTCATTTCAGTTCTTTCTCCTTATTTGGACTGCTTGCAATCTGCCCCAGAGACCAACGTCATGAATCAGCTGGAGACCTGGGCAGAATGAGCAGAGTTTGGTCCCCTTCTCTCTCTACATATCTATCTATCTCTATCTCTATCTTCTTTTTCCCCTCCTCAATTTCTAGCTGCTGCATTGCTCAAAATCCTATCCTTCAGAAAAACTACTAGAGTACCAACTATGGATAGTTTTCATGCTAAAAGCTACAAAAATGGATAAATCACCTTGTAAAGTTCCCTCCTTCCAAGTGTTCAATCCCCTCCAGAAATTTGCTCATCCTCAAGTGCCCTCAATAGTTTATTTTTTTATTTCCTCTCCTTCTTCTTCTTCTTCTTCTTCTTCTTCTTCTTCTTCTTCTTCTTCTTCTTCTTCTAGTTCTTCTATTCCTTCTAATTCTTCTTTTTGTCCAGACCAATAGTAGGGTTGGTCGTTAGGAGATTATTCCCCATATCAATAGAAGAACTTCAATTTATTATATATTTAGATTTGTTTGTTATCTAAGTTTCTCATTAATAATATAGGAATTTAGACCAGAAGTTGTTACTTCCAAAATAACACATAAAATATTTAGCTGTGGCTTCGTGGTTGGGTACAGATATTGCAAGGTGAAAATCTGGCAACTCTTGGTACTATATTGCATAGATAGGCAGACAAACAGCATAAGCATGCCAAGCCTATTGATCTAAACTGTAAAGGAAGTAGTTGCTAAGAGTGAGAATGCCAGAGTATATCAAGGTTCCTAAGCACTATGGGAAAACTCTTAACATGAAAGCGACAAACTCAGACAAAACCTGCCTCAAAGTGAATCAGTTATAAGAAGCAACTTAGAAATGGGGTGACTATATGATTTATCTTCCAAACCAAGTTATATTTTTGAGTGAAAAGAAGAACTATTAATAATTACCTGGGACATGGAGCATACAGACAATATCTCACTCTGAGGAGACAATCTTAGAAGGAGAGACAATCTCAGCATCAATCTCATTCCTAGCATATCTCATTGATATCCTTATGTTAGAAAGAGGAGGCTAGGGGCGCCTGGGTGGCTCAGTTGGCTAAGCCTCCAAATTCGGCTCAGGTCAGATCTCACATTCGTGGGTTCAAGCCCAGCGTCAGGCTCTGTGCTGACAGCTAGTTCAGAGCCTGGAGCCTGCTTCTGGTTCTGTGTCTCCTTCTCTCTCTGCCCCTCTCCCTCTCATGCTCTGTCTCTCTCTGTATCAAAAATAAATAAAACATTTAAAAAAAAAAGAAAGAGGAGGCTATAAGGATCAGAGTAAAAGGATGGACTTCTCATCTGACCTATTTCATACATCTTCATGAAATTGAGTAAAGAGGAATAGGAAGTCCATAGAGAATGGACAATAACTTTATTTTAAATAGGGCTTCAGGTTTAACTGTGAGAACTTTCTTCTTAATGTGAGCACCGAGAACGGAAATCCATGAGGCACAAAAGGAGTTGGGTATTGGATTTTATTTTAGTTCGGCTGAACGGTGTCTCCTGAGTGCATGGAAGTTCTCAGAGGAGAGCACCGCCAAGCAGAAGTTCAGGGTCTATATAGGTTACATCAGGGTAGGAAAGGTCATCATTGAGGTAACCAATTATAGTTTACAGCATTTCATTGGGATCAATCACATTTTGACATGCAACCGTTAGATTTGGTGGAAACCTATCACTTGTAGAGTTCTTTGCCTTAGGAGAGATTTGAAATGACCAGCCGTGGGGTCAAAAGGGAAGGCAAAGCAAGTGTACAGAAATGAGAACTTTGCAGTTAAAGGGTGAGGTTGTGCAACATTGTCTTGAAAAACAAGTTTGCTTGTAGGTTATAATTATTGGTTACTTACTAGGACTTCCAGAACCCGATTACTCACCCCTCAATTATCCACCAGGAATAGAGTCAGAGAGGGAAACAATGGCTGGTATGTCTCCATAAGGGTCAGCTTGACCCAGCAGGAGTCACATAAGATTCATGGCTGAATCAGATCATCAGCTTTGATTATCTACATGGGGGATTGACTAGGAACAAATAGACCAGAATTGGGCTATATTTTGAAAGATTATTCTGTCAGAGTCATGAGCATAGCCAATAAAAAACTATGGTTTTTCTACCTCTAATGAAACACTCGAGTCCCCAGACCTACACAAGGTTATGATTTCAGGTAATTTGTGATTAAGTTTCATTTGTTTGTTTGACAGTTTTTATTCAGAGTTTTGATCCAACATAATCATAACTCTGGGCTAAATACAATTAGTTAGAAAATAGGTTTTCTTTGATGGCCAGAGATAAACCTTTAGGACAATTTAAATCTGTTTGGTCACACATATTAGCCCTTCTATTCCTTAAAGTTCCATTTCTTTTCTCAACTGTTTGCCCTTTTGAGGATAATAAAGATAATGCTATAATTAATTGACATTAAAATTAACTGGTTTATTTATCTGACTTTATGAGATAGTTTTTCTCTTGTAATGTATGTGATTTCCAACAAGGAATTAAATCACTTAACATTTTCTTTGTCAATATATAACCAACACTTCCAGAAATCCAGTATATAAGGATGCAATCGCTATACCATATTCATCTCCACATACCTGGGATATTGCATAAAATCCTTTGATACAGGTAGAAGAATGGAGACTGTTCACATCTTAACAGGATTCCTTACATTGTGAATTTCACAAATAAGGCCCAAAGGCATGTTAGTGGATAGTCCTGGCATATTTACATAAAATTTGAAGCAAACCAATGTATTCCATTCCACATGATCATTTTTCCTTCATTCAGAACAGGTGAATAAGAACAAGAAGAATCATCGAAGATTGCCTAGGTATAAAAATATCCCACAGTTTTGTTCTTATTTTGAATATTGATTTTGTACACTTGCTATATTAGGAAGGCAGAGCATGGGTAAATCTCCTATTTTTTATTTTAAAAACAAACTGAACAACAAAGGAAAAAGTAAAAAGTTAAAAACTAACATCTCAGCTGCAGAATCAGCCAAGGTACTTTCTGCTGAGAAGTTGGCATTAATTTCTCTTTACGTTTAGTCCCAATTTCATTTAGTTAAATTGTTATTATACAGAAACAGATGATACTTCTTGATGCAGTTCTGGAGTGGTGCTGGGGTCTGGAGCCAATGGCCAAGAAAAAATTCTTGAGATGTCTTTGGTCCGAAAAGGTGGTTTTATTAAAGCATGGGGACAGAACCTTTGGGCAGAAAGAGCTGCACTGGGGTTTTGAGTAGAAACAGATTATATACTATAATCTGTTGGGGGAGGTAAAGGCAAAGGCAGGTTTCCAAAAAGACTTTCATATGCTAAAGAGGACTCCTAAAATTCTGGAAGCCTTGCTATTGTCAAGCTAAGGATGTTTTTCTCTAGCAAGGCATTAACATGAAGACAGTGAGGAGTTCTTGGAGAAATGTTATACTCTGCCTACCCCAAGCATGTGTCAATGGGCTGCAGGTTATAAAGAAATTTAATTGTATCTACATTTTTTTCTTGTCTTTGTTCCCTACATCACTATGGAGGGGAAGGTGAGGTTAGGGCTCCAGAAAACTAAGTCTATAGGTTTCTGAAGATTGCCTTTTTTTCCCTTGTAAATCATTAAAACAGTTGCAAACTGATAGAGACTCAAGTCCTGCATGACTGTGATCTCTATCAGTTACACATTTGTTTTCTTTCCTTTCCTTTGTTCCTGGGCAGCCAGGAATGCCTGAAGATTATCCCACTATCCTACCGGGTAAGAGGGAGATAGTTTGTAGGGTGTCAGCTTGCTTATGTTCCCTCATCGCTTCTTATTAATGTAAGAATACAGTATTACCAATCCTAAAAAAGAGGAAAACATTTTAATCTCCCCCAGTGGAGACATATTGGAGACCATAAACACAGAACACCTAATCATTCAGATAGAATTCTAAACAACTAATTGACAATAGCAATGGAAAGCAAAACACTGACAAACAGAAGATTTTTAGGTTGTTTTTTTTTTTTCATATAAAGCTGACACAATTCTTTATTTTCATGGGCACTATTGCCCCTATTTATCCTTTAATAGAGGTAGCTTTAGAATTGAGCTAAATTTTAAGGTCTTTAAGTACAGATATCGATAAAAGCTTAACTTATAAAACATAACTGGAAAAGAAGAAATGTGGCCAGATTAGTATCAAGAAAAGTCAGAGATATTTAAACTTGACCTCAAATTTTTGTGAGTACATATTTTTACAACATTATCAGGACTCCACAAAAATGTAATCACAAAAGAATTCAATATATGTTCTTAACATATGTTGGGCTGCCATTTGATATGTGAATTTTCTTTAGATAGAGGTCACTGCCTTTATATATAATTTTCAATGCAGTTTTATCCTGTGCTCAGAATTTTGCTCCTGACTCTGAGCTCCAGACTTCTGTGTCTAAGTGAATACTTTGCATATCTATGTGAATGTCTAGTGGGCATTTCAAATTCAACTCGTCAAAAATAAACTCTAACCTTAAAACTGTTCCATTCCCAGTATCCTTCATTATTGAAATATTCAGGTAGTCATCTTGGATGTAACTTCAAAATATACCTTGCTCTACTCTGCTCCCATTTCAGGCCATGTCACTGTCCTCTCTTAGCTGAACCAGTACCATTGTTCTTGCTGGTTTTACTCTTATGTCCCTACAGTCAACTTTTCTTCAGCAATCAGAGTAAACATTTTAAATGCTGACACAGTAAGAAAGAGAGAAAGAAAAGAAAGAGAGAAAGAAGAGAAAGAAAGAAAGAAAGAAAGAAAGAAAGAAGAGAAAGAAAGAAAGAAAGAAAGAAAGAAAGAAAGAAAGAAAGAACGAAAGAAGGAAGAAAGAGCCATCCAATACCCTCACCATGATCCACAAGATACCGCATCATGTATTCATCATCTCTGGAATGCCCATTTGAGCTAGTTTGCTGGATAACATTTTTGTGACCACCTTACTGACACAGATGGACTTCAGCCAAAATCTGGTTTAGAAGTTGAGATTAATGACAGCATACACACACCTGCCAGGAAGGTATGAAAAGTTTTATTAACCTATGTAATAAAGGCTTCTGGGAAGAGAAGAAAAGGCCTCTAAATCTGTTCCAAAAAATGGCTTGAGAGAGAAAGGAAAAGAAACTAGTGGGGTTTTACAGTGGTTGGGTTTTGGGCTGGGCTGAATGTTCACATATGTAACCAGGTGCTTGGTGTGGTTTGAACCTCCTAATAAGAGATATTGCATATACTGCTCTCTCTGTCTAGAACACTCCCACCTTTGACATGTGTATTGTAGGTTTTGCCAGACATCTGAGATGATGGAAGAAGGCAACAAGTGGAAGGTGTTTCCATGATGGACCAGGTGAATAGCAGCAAAAGAAAGCCAGAGGATTTTGGTAGATTGTAAGAAAGCAGTGATGTCATTGGTTGGAGGGCTTTATAAGGATGACACAGAGGGTATTTGAGGAAATGAGATGGAAGGAAAGGAATACAATCTTCAAAATCAGACTATTAAAAGGAGTGGCTGAAACGCAGTGAGAAATTTTGATGAAGGTGAGGAGACCAAGGTTCAAAGAAACTTAAACCAATTTGTCAGATATTTCATGTTCTTGGATGATGGAGCTACCAACAATAAAGGCAGGAGTTGGGGTAGAGAGAAATACTGCAGACAAGACACTGATGTTCCAAATTTTTGGAGAAAACTGATCAGAGCTTGGTCATCAAGTAGAGGAGGAAGACAGATGTAGACAGATGGCTTGTGCTTCAGTCTAGATGCTATTCCCACCAGAAGTCTCTAAATTGTGTTTCAGAGACTTTTGATGAAATGAATTTTTAAAAAATCAGCAAGGGCACCTGGATGACTCAGTTGGTTAAGTGTCCAACTCTTGATTTCATCTCAGGTCATGATCTCACGGTTAGGTGGGTTCAAGCCCCATGTAGGGCCCTGTGCTGAAGGCATGGAACCTGCTTGAGATTCTTTCTACAAGTCTCTCTGCCCCTCCCCCCTCTTGCTCATACTCTCTCTCTCAAAATAAATAAACTGAGAAAAAAATTTTTTTAATTAGCAAAGATTATGGGTATATTCCTGGGAAAATACACAAATTTTTTAGACAAGCTTTTAGAAGTTGTAATATGTGTTACCGTCACATTGTAGAACATCAACCAGTATTGCCAGGGTTTCGTTTCTTAAAGAAGAGAACAGGAGAATCAATTTATAGTAAAGGGACTGAGACCCAAAGAGTAAGAGGACTGGAAAAGGTCACCCAGATAGCAAAGGCTCAAAAGGGAAACCATAGCCTCCTGGCTCTAAGTTTCCCCAACAGCTTTGCTGCCTTCCCTCTGCCCACAACTATTAGCACATCATAGCCCACCAGTTTTGAGGAACAAAAATCACAGTTCAGCCCATCTTTTATTTGTTATGAAAATATCATTCCTATAAAAGGGTTTTTTGTAAATTATAATAATAAAATAATATCATATTCACCCTTCACTGAACTTAAGAAACAAAACACATCAGTCCCTTAGAAACTCATCATTTGTCCCTCTCAGCTGCGTCCCCTCCCCTCCCCTGCTGAGGTAACTACTCCCTGAAATTCTTACATTAATTAATTCCATATTTATATAGTTAATCATATTTGAAAGTAACCCTAAATAATGTTGTTTCCTATGCCTTATTTTAAATCTTTAAATATATGAAACCATTCTCTGTATTTCATCTAATAAAAGGTATTCTTTTTCACTCATGTGACATTTGAGATCCATCCATAATGGTACATATTCACTTTTGTTCATTTACCTCCATTGCTGCAAATATGATAATTGAATAAAGATAATGTAATTTGCATACATACCTATATACTTTTCCTGCTGGTGAATATATTTGCGTTGTGTAATGCTCTTATTATCACAAAAAGAATACTGATATAGATGTATGAATATAGAGAGAGACAGAGATGGAAATATATAGTATGAAGCAAAAGTACAATAATTTCTCTCTGTTATGGAAATTCTGGGTCTTAGGTTATCTGCCACTAAAATTTCATGTTGACATATATACATTTTTTTAGTGGTCATGAAAAGTTTTTTATAAAAAAGCAGCACTTCACAAGGTTATCATAAGAAACCCGAGGCATCTGGGTGGCTCAGTTGATTGAGCTTCAGACTTCAGCCCAAGTCATGATATCAGGGCTTGTGAGTTCAAGCCCTGCGTCAGGCTCTGTGCTGACAGCTCAGAGCCTGGATCCTGCTTTGGGTTCTGTGTCCCTTCTCTCTCTGCTCCTGCTTACCTCGTGCTCTGTCTCTCTTTCTCAAAAATAAATAAACATTATAAGAAATAAAAAAAGAAAAGAAAAAAACAAGAAATGCATAACGTGTGGGCAATAACAGAGTAGCTGGTGTGTAGAGGCCCACAATTAACATTGCACACCCAACCACACTTCTTGTTAACATTTGAATTTCTTATACCTAACCAAATCCTGGCACAGAGCAGACATTCAGTAAAACTACTGAAATGAACAAAACACTGTACTGTTCATCTGCAGGCACTTAATCACTAACCCTACTTCTCTCTCAATGCCCACAGATCATGAACCAGACCATGTCCAAACAACAGGTATGACTTCCCAATGAAAGATTACAATTATGGGCTGCCGAGCTCCGATGGGAGAAATAAAGAGGTTTACCATCATCCAAACAGGATTTCCTTCGGCTAGCTCCTCAAAGATACCCTTCAAGCCTCTCAGGAAAGAAACTGTCCTAAAATTTTTGAAAAACATGAGAGGAAAATTTATACATGGGTTTAATGCTTTAGCTCTCAGCTCAGGAGATCAGAATTTCAAATCCCAGGTATCCTGCTTGACATATAAATATGACTTTTCTATTCATTAGGGAAGCCAAGGAGGGAAAAGGTGAACTCTAAATTGACTCTATTTAATGGGCTGCCACCTAAAACCTGAGTGCAAAAGTGAACTCCCACAAGTCAGTATTGAATGAATGGAGAACAGCAGCTGGTAAAAGATTACAAGCAATTTTCATGAGATTTACAGTAAGCTAGTGAACTACAACATGACAGAGGCAGAAAGTGGAAGTAAATGAGGCTGTACATCAACGAAGATTTTGTTCTCAGCAGCTGTGAACTTTAAGATGATTAACAAGACAAGAAGTGTAGAATCCAGGGGCTCTTTGGAATACTCTAGGGGAGACAACATTGTGAACAAGCAGAAGATGGAGCTGTCCAACCCGGGTGGGAGTGGAGAGAGAGTTCAAGTGTCAACGTGCTTTAGAAACCCTGATCCAATGACAAAACTGACACGCATGACTTGAGCGAGGGCTTTGCCTCATTCCCAGGTTTGCACCCACCCTGGTTAGTCCCCCTGTCTGCAGAATCATACCTATCCCAAGTTCTGGACGCAGCCTTCTGTGCCTCTGCCTGATGATTCCGCCTGACCTTGCATGGCCAGCTGCTCCCGCATCACGCCCTGCCTCGCATACGTGCAGCACATTGACCCTCCACCAAACCCTAGAGGTTTGTGCGGGCAGCTTTCTAAATGCCGATTCCCTGGCTGTCATTCTTGCCATATCGCTACAGTTGGTCTGTTTCTCCAGACCACTCTCCTGAGATAAGATTTCCTAATACGTAACCTGAGCTTCTCTCAGATGGTAGGCTTCACCTGCCTACAGCATATCCACTGGTTCTCTTTCCCTTTTGCTCATCTGACTCCTATGAGGAGTTCTAATTTCATCTTTTAGCCCCTTCCCTCTCCTCTACCCCACTGCGATTTATCCAGTCATCTGGTTATAAAACAGCATGCTATTCCTGACCTTGGCCTGGATCAAATTGCCTATGTGCCTATTATTGCAAGCATTTTAGATTATATATACACTGTATCAGACCACAGCTTCCTATATTTTGTTCAGAAGCCTAAATTTATAACCCATATAAGAAAGACCAGCCAATCAATACAACAGTCAGATCAAATGAGCTGGGTTATTGGTAGTGGGGAAAACTATTCTACTTTCCCAAACCAAAAGCAATTATCCTTACGGTATCCTAAGACAGGCTTGTCTACGCTCCCACAGAATTCTGACTAGCCTTGCACTTCTCTGAGTGCTAAAATGTCCCACTTCTACCCTCTAAAGTTCCAACTACTTTAAGAACCATACCATGGCATAGGAATAAATTCATCTCATCCTTAGGTCTCTGAATCTCTTCCTTGCACAGGGTCAGTGCACCCAGGACCAGTCGTCCTGACCCACCCAGGATGGGGGCAGCTCTTCTTTCAGACTTGGAATAGGGAGAGAAAAAACTATTCAGATATTTTCTGAATATTGTTTGCTTTATGAAAAAAATCAAGTTTATTTATTTTTGAGAGATAGAGACAGACAGAGACAGAGCATGAGTGGAGGAGGGGCAGAGAGAGAGGGAGACACAGAATCCAAAGCAGGATCCAGGCTCTGAACTGTCAGCCTAGAGCCTGATGCAGGGCTCAAACTCACAGACTGAGAGATCATGACCCGAGCAGAAGCTGTATGCTTAACTGACTTAGCCACCCAGGTGCCCCGATACTGTCTGCTTCTAAAGATGCTAAGAGGACAATAGATGGGATTTACTAGTCAGTAAAGATCCAGGGACTTCTTTACCTGCACCCCAGCCTCTGTATCAGTGAAGGCACCATCTTTCACTCGCTGAGGCCCCTGGATCAGTCTATTCAGCATTTTTAAATACATGATCCCTGGACCACCTCCATCATAATCAGCTGAGGGATTGTCAGAATGCAGACTCCCATGTCCCAGCCCACACAGACTGATTCAGATACTCTGGAGCTGGACATCACACATCCTCCTGGTTAGCAAGATCTCCAGGGGGTTTCTGTGCACCCAACATGTTTAGAGCTATTTCCCATACCCTTCGGAAAGAACCACAGTGGAATGCCCTGAAGCAAATGACTATTACCAAGTGATAAGTTCAGTTCAGAAGGCTAGGGTAAGATTATGTGTGTTCTGGAGCCCCAAGAGCAGGGCAGAAAAACAGTAGGTCTTCAAAAGAAGCTTGAGAAATACCCTAAATTACTATGACTAGGATCCTGCTTGACTGCAAATGGGGACATGTGCTGAGAGGAGCAGGTTAGATCTAGACGTTAGTACAGGCATCTGTGTCATGAGGGAAGGGCCTCCGGGAAGTCCTGTACAGTTGGAATGCTCCCCAGATGAACAGGATGCTGTCTTTATGGAGTCACTCCCTGCAACCTGAGGAAGCATGTTCATACCTTGGAAAACCAGTCTTGATTCCCAAATGTATGCCAGTGGGCACGCATACATGTCCAGTCAGGTAAACTGGTCTGGGTGTGAAGTGACTTCCCTAAAGTGTGATTCATGCTTTGAGTCAGAAACTATAAGGGTCTTCGAGTATAACCAGATTGAGGTCCTCTGTGACACTTGCAGGGAACCAGAGGCCTCTCAGATTTGCTGGAGAAAATCACCTGCATTGATTTCGTTCTTCTGAGCCAACAACTGCGTCTGTGCACCCTAGGTGGATACACACCTTACACAGATGCTGATAGTGATGTCTCTTGTGATAGCATCTGGGAGGTCAGGGATCTAACTGGAAATACTGGGGTCTATCCTAGAGAGAGCAACTTTCATGGAGTTTCAGGTAACTCTGGGAGAGAAGAACATTCTCTATGTGGGTGGATGGACCAAGAGCTCGTTCCCAGGGTGCCACTTGATAGCCTGAAGCTGAGGGGTTTCCCCTCCTGGTGGGAGGGGCCAGATGGCACAAATGGTTATGTCACTAAGGGAACAGGATAGTAAAGCCAGTAAATACTCATGCCCAAGGGACTAGGTAAGTCAGGAAGGAGCTATAGTGAGCTTATTTCTCGTCAAAGTTGACAGAAAGGAAGCCTATGTGATGAAATAATCTCTCTGAATGAAAGCAGCTCATGGAGAGAGGTCCAATGTCATAAAAGATGAGAAAGATAGACAATAGAAGTGAGAAATATCTGAAGGTTCCAAGTTCTATCTATAGGGGGAGTTTTCTGGGCCTCAAAACCACAATATTGTCATTTCTTGCATGGGAGTAGAATGAAAGACATTCTGTGCACTGGAGACCCTGCTCACTAAAGTGTTTGGTTAGAGAGTGCAGATAGCCCTTACAAAGCTCAGGGGCACCTGGGTGGCTCAGTCGGTTAAGCATAAGTTCATAAGTTTGAGCTCTGTGTCAGGCTCTGCACTGACAGTGCGGAGCCTGCTTGGGTTTCTCTCTCTCTCTCTCTCTCTCTCTCTCTCTCTCTCTCTCTCTCTCTCTTCCTCCCCCACTCACACTTGCTCTCACTCTCAAAATAAATGAATAAAAATTTTAAACACTAACTTTTAAAAAGCCCCAATTTTTGAAAATTTAAAGAAAAGTTGTTCTTCATCTGTATGGCAATAATTTAGGAAAATTTCTGCAGCCAAACATCTGAGGTGTAGGGAAGGAACAGATGTGGAGGGTCTGAAGTGGGGCCCATGGGGAAGGCTGGGGGAGAATGGAGGGTGGGTTCCAAACAGCAAATGTACAGGATGGGATAGAAATGAAGTTCACATCCATGCATTGCACTAAAATAAAGGGCTTTGAGTGTTAAAGTGTCCCTCAAATTAAGGGTAGGTAAGAAAGACATAATCAGGATGAACATTTAAACTCATGCTTGCCTGATCACAGATGTCTTCCAGGTGGAGGTGCACTTTGCTTGCAGGCCTGTGGGTCAGGTAAGGCTGTGCTGGCTGGAGCAGGGGGGCAAGCCCTGTGTGTGCTGACTGTGGAGAGCAGGGGGGAGGTGGAGGGTGCTCTCAGGAAAGCACATTTCTGCTCTCAGCCATCAGAGAGAAAGTGAACAAGAAGTCTGTACATTCAGGACATATATGTATAAGTTCTGTCCCGCAGCCTATATTGACTTTGTCAAGAAGTCTTAAACATCCTAAAATCAGATTTTTCCCCCAATAAGTTACAAGAGTTCAGCAGCACAAGATACTTTTCTGTCACAGATTTTGGCCCTTAAAACAAGTAAACAGCAACACTAGCTAAAAATCATATCGCGCAGATACAGATCTGCAGAATCCCTGAGGTCTCTCTTGAGGTTTGGTGAGGGGATGACCCCAAAATTAAGGTGGGTCTGGAAAGGAAAGAGGCTGAGAATTAAAACTACTTATTTAGTTTTTATTTTAATTTTTTAACACGTATTTATTATTGAGAGACAGAGCATGAGCTGAGGAAGGGCAGAGAGAGAGGGAGAAACAGAATCTGAAGCAGGCTCCAGGCTCTGAACTAGCTGTCAGCACAGAGCCCGAGGCGGGGCTGGAACTCACAAACTGGGAGATCATGACCTGAACCGAAGTTGGAAGCTTAACCGACTGAGCCACCCAGGCGCCCCTACTTATTTAGCTTTAATGGGCTTTAATGGGTGGCTCAATCAGGTAAGCATCCTGCTCTTGATTTCGGCTCAGGCCATGATCTCAGGCTTGGTGAGATCTACCTTCCCCTCTACCCCAGGGCTCTGCACTGACAGCGCAGTGCCTGCTTCGGATTCTTTGTCTCCCCCTCTCTGACTTTCTCTCACTTGCTCGCTCTCGCGCTCTCTCTCTCTCTCCAAATAAATAAATAAATATTTTTTAAAACTGCTTATTTTTCATATCCAAGAAAAAAACAAGACTACTCTCTGACCAATCTCCCAAATCATAAACAAGTAACCACTCTTAGAGATAACTTTGGAGACCTAGTTTTGAAAGTTAGCCAATCAGAGACACGCCCACATTTCCAGACAGCCAATCACGGAGTGCCTCACTCCAGTGGCCATGCTCCTGAAGGTCAGCCAGCCAATAATCGTCTCAGTCCAGTGACAGTACTAACACAACTGGAAATCCGTCAATCTCTAAAGACTCCTGCTTCTGAAAATCCGCCAGTCCCTGAACACCTGGCTTCCCAAAATCTTATAGAGGCTCAGCGTTGGCTTTGTTTGGGAAGATTATGCCTAATAAGTACAGCTCTCACCCGCAGAGGATCAGGAAGTCATCTCGTTTTGCATCAGATGTTTGTCCACAAATTCTCAATCCTTTCAATTACTGTTAAATATAAATTTGTGTTTGTGAGTGGGGCGCCTGGGTGACTCAGTCGGTTGAGGGTCCAACTTCATCTCAGGTCATGAACTCACGGTTTGTGGGTTCCAGCCCCGCATCCGGTTCTGTGCTGACAGCTTAAAGCGTGCTTCAGATTCTGTGTCTCCCTCTCTCTCTGCCCTCTCCCGCTTGCACACTGTCTGTGTCTCTGTCTCTCAAAAATAAATAAACATTAAAATCTTTTTTAAATTTGTGTTTATGAGTGACAGACATACTGAGGGAGATGTGAAATTAGCGATCTTTTCAATTCCTGGACGGTTGCTATTACCTGTTCTTTATTTGTGTATATTTGAACCCCCAGAGCCCAAAACACAGATGTAAATTTTGTGATAAATTTTCTGAACAATAGACATTTATTAAGTGAAGAAAATGTCCTTTTATAGCCATTTGAACAGTATGCAATTGTTATTCAGTATGGAAAATTGAAAGTCAGATATAAGCCAGCATGTACTGACAGCTAACCATAAGAGATGTATAATTTCCTCAACTACTTCCAAAGGAAGTGATAAAATAATGAATTTTTTGATTAAAAGAAATTCAGATGAAGAAGATAAAATAATCACGGCAGAAATTGTAATGGCTTCCCATCCTGTATATCATTATCAGTCTTTCAGCTCAAATGTCTGTTTGAACATACTGCTACCAAAAGTATTTTTGGATTCCAAAATTGCAAGTAAATTTTCAAGTGCCAGGATGAAATCTACAGCAATAATAAAAAATGTAATAGCTCCATTTACCATTATAGAGATTATCAGAGTGCTAAATGCCTCACCTTTTTTTTTCTTACAACACAGCCATGATTGGAAGTAATCACAGTGAAGGAAAAAGATGTTCAGTTGCTTGTGCAATATTTTTCATGAAAAGAGCTGACTTATAAGGGTACTATCAGTAAAAACCCTTCCAGACAAGGCTTTAAAAACAAAGGCAGATGTTTGTAGAAAACTTTCATATGTAATTGGAAGTTAATTTTTTTAATTGTACGACTTTTAATAGAAACAATACAAAAACACACATTGGTGTAAAGATGAAAATAATGTTATTTAAAGTTGAAGCTAGAAACCAGTGATTCTATGGGAGATTTTGGTTGCCCTGTGCGTACTCTGCAAATGTTACTCAAGCCACACCTATATCCTTTCTCTTGACCTTGAAGGAGTAGTCATGAAATTATTCTCCTATTTCCACTCTGCTCGAACTGCACAATGGAGCAATTTTGTGATTTTGTTTGCATTCAGTATCCTTCATTTCTCCTAAATTCAAAATCCTGTTGGCTGTCTCTAACAGATAGAGTTGAGAGAACCTTCAGT
The DNA here is from genome assembly GCF_006229205.1 of Suricata suricatta. NCBI lineage: Eukaryota > Metazoa > Chordata > Mammalia > Carnivora > Herpestidae > Suricata > Suricata suricatta. The sequence continues at coordinate 141,068,753 of NC_043701.1, read as the reverse complement.
TTATTTTGAAGCACTGAAATCATACTTTAATTCTGGTGGTCCCAAAGTTCTTCTTGACTTTTAAAATAATTCACTGAGTGAAGCCTTCTTATTTCTTGTTCATAGTTTTCAATATCTCTTTAGCAAAAGATTTATGCAAATTAAAAAAAGAGTAGGGGCGCCTGGGTGGCTCAGTCGGTTGAGCCTCCGACTTCGGCTCAGGTCAGATCTCACGTTGGTGGGTTCGAGCCCTGCGTCAGGCTCTGTGCTGACAGCTAGCTCAGAGCCTGGAGCCTGCTTCCTGTTCTGTGTCTCCTTCTCTCTCTGCTCCTCCCCCTCTCATGCTCTGTCTCTGTCTGTATCAAAAATAAATTTTAAAAAAAAGAGTAAACACTGTTACTAAAGTACTCCATTGCTTAAAGGAACATGTTGAACTAGTTAAGGAAAGAACTGATAAAAAATGAATCCTTTAAGTGTTAGGGTGGCTCTTACTAGGCATGACATGACTTATGAAAAGGAAAAGACATTCTGATTTGAAGAGGATAATTATTACTGCATTTGCCATAACTATCTTTTCAAATGGATTCGATCTCTTGAAAAATCCAATTTTTTTACATGAATATTATTAAATATTCTTCCAGCATGGGAACAAGTGAATTCATGATATGTAGTATTGAAGAAGAAGGGAATAAAAATTGACAATAATGCATTTTTTGTTGTGAAAAATATCTTTAAAAGCCAGTGATCAAGAGGTACAACATAATCTTAAAGAATGAAAAACCAAGCTATGCCATGGAAGAAGGGATTATATAGTTTGACACATCTAACATCTAAATGGAAGAGATTTTGCAGTGGTAAACTTCACGGCCATAAATGTAAGCAGCTGGCTCCTATGCTAATGTTGAGTGCATTTTCTCATCAATTAATTTTGAATGGACAAAAAAAATAAACTGCATGTGAAATTAATTTTAAGCAGCTACATTGTATGTAACAGAAACTATGTTACAAAGTAAATGGAATACAGGCGATAGAAGCAAGGAATTTTATAAGCAAATTCTGCAAAACAGGGAACTGTTCAAGAGGGTCAGAGCATCAAGGCAGTATAATCAAAGGAAGAGTTATGTAATTTGGATATTTATAAATCATTTGAGATGAATAATGAATAACTTTCAATTTAAACATGCCCTTGTAGTGTTTTTATTTTATCTCATTGTGCATATGCATAAGCCATAGAAATGGTTCAAATTGGGAGCTCCTGGATGGCTCAGTCAGTTAAGCATCCAACTTCAGCTCAGGTCATGATCTCACCATTTGTGGGTTCGAGCCCTGCTTCAGGCTGTGTTCAGAGCCTGGAACCTGCTTCTGATTCCGTGTCTCCCTCTCTCTCTGATCCTCCCCTGCTTATCTCTGTCTCTCAAAATAAATAAATAAATAAATAAATAAATAAATAAATAAATAAATAAATAGAAATGGTTCACATTGAACAAATGCACATAATATATATTTAAAATATAAACATAAATATATATAAATTATATGTAAATATATAAAATATATATAATATAATCTATATGTATATGTACATATATATATTTTTTAGACAGAGAACATGTGCATATGAGAAGGTAGAGTAGAGGAGGGGTAGAGGAAGGAAGAAAGAAAATCTTAAGCAGGCCCCACACTCAGCACAGAGCCCAACACCCTAGGATCATGACCTGTGTTAAAATCAAGAGTCAGATGCTTTACCAACTGCCCCCCAGGTGCCCCACACATCCTATATTTTTATTTGCTAAATCTGGTAATTTTAATCAGAGACCAGTGCTCGCCTCATTTGCTCAGGATTGAGAGAGCTGCCTCTCTGGTGTTTTCAGGAACACGTGCAGGTTGACTCTGAGGCAGGACAGACGGGAGTGTGGGAGGAGCACTCTCGTTCAAAAGACAGAGCTCTAACCATTGATCCAGCCAGGTCAGTCTAAGAGGACAGGGAGCCTCCTCCCTTGGGAATTTTAATTAAGATTCCTATGTGATAGATAAGGAAATCGAGGCATAGGCAAGTAAGATAAGTTCTCAATAAAGAGTAGATCATTACTGTGGTGGAACAAGAAATATATAGCGCTTACCAATGCAGCCCCAAAATACATGAAGCAACACTGGCAAAACTGAAAGGAGAAATAGATGATTTAACAATAACAGTTGGAGACTTCAATATTCCAAATTCAATAATGGGTAGAACTGATAGACAACAGATGAACAAGGAAACAGGACCTGAAAACACTATACACCAACAAGACCTAATAGACACCTACAGAACACTATACCCAATAACAGCAGAAGATTCATTTTTCTCAAGTACACAGGAATGTTCTCCAGGAAAACCTGAATGCTAGACCATAGATCAAGGATTAATCAGCTTGAACTATCTTTTTTTTTTTTTTAGTGTTTTAGTTATTTTTGAGAGAGAAAGACAGTGTGAGCAGGGGAGGGTCAGAGAGAGAGGGAGACACAGAATCTGAAGACAGGCTCCAGGCTCTGAGCTAGCTGTCAGCATAGAACCTGATGTGGAGCTCGAACCCATGAATCCTGAGATCATGACCTGAGCCAGAGTCGGACACTTAACCGACTGAGCCATCCAGGTGCCCCTTTTTTTTAAATTATCATTTTTAAAATGTTTTATTTATTTTTGAGAGAGAGAGAGAGCGAGCGAGCGAGCAAGCATGAGCAGGGGAGGGTCAGATAGAGTAATCAGTTTGAAAAGATCAAAAATGTACAAAAGATGCATCTAGACAAAAGTAGAATGCAATTGGAAAATAGTAACAGAAAGAAATTTGAGAATCTCATGTATATTAATATAAGAAAACACTCTCACAAACAACTAATTGGTCAAGGAAGAACTAATCAGGAAAATCAGAAGTTACATTGATCTGAACAAAAAAGTGAAAAACTTATATTCTGTAAACTACAAAACATTGTTGAAAGAAATATTAAAAGATCTAACTAAGTGGAAAGACATCTCAGTTTTGATACTGGAAAATAATACTGTTAAGACAGCAATAGTCCTTAAATTACAGATTCAACACAGCCACTCTCAAAAGCTCAGCTAGTTTCTTTGCATATATTGACAAGCTAATTCTAAAATTCATATAGAAATACAAGACACCCAGAACAGCTACTACAATCTTAAAAGAGAACAAAGTTGAAATACACCTACTTACTGATATCTAAACTTGCATGAAAACTATAGACATGAAGACATAAGGAAAAACATATAGATCAATAGAAAGAAATTGAGAATCCAGGGGGGGAATCACATTTACAGTAAGTTGATTTTCAGTGAGTATGTACAAACAATTCAATGGGAAAATAATAATCCTTATAATAAAGGTACAGGGACTACTGGGTATCCACCTGCAAGTGAAGGAAGTCTGACCTCTACTTCACACCATATTGAAAAAGGAACGCAAAACTAAATATGAGATAAAATTATAAAACTCTGAGAGGAAAAAAATACTTGTAAATTTTCATGAGCAGGGATCTGGAAATGATTTCTTAGATATGACACTAAAGCACAAACAAGCAAGCAAAAAAAAAATAGATAAATGGGACTTATCAAGGTTAAAAAGCTATGCTTCAAAAGACACCCTCAAGGAGATAAAACAAACAAACAAAAAGCCCACACATAAAATTCAGAGGAAATATTTGCAAATAAGATATCTAATACAGGATTTGTATCTAGAGAATGCTTACTATTCAGTAATAAAAAGACAACTCAATTAAAAGGATCTGAACAGACATTCCTCCAATAAAATGTGCAAATGGCCGATAAATACATTAAAAGTTGCTCATCATCATTAGTCATCAGGGATGTGCCAATCAAAACCACAATGGGACACGAATCACAACCATTAGGATGACTAGAATCAAAATGTGAGATGATAGAAGGTGTTAGCAAGGAGCTGGAGAAATGGGAACGCTCCTACTTTGTTGGTAGAAATGTAAAATGGTGCAAACAGGCTGGAAAACAGTCTTTTAGTCTATCAAAAGTTAAACAAAGTTTCCATATTATCCAACAATTTCACTCCTAGATATGTATCCGAGAAAAATGAAAACATCCCTCCACACACAACTTATATGCAAATGTTCATAGAAACAAAGAACCCAAATTTACATCAACTCATGGATAAAGTATGGAATATCCATACCCTGGAATATTATTCAGAAATAAAAAAATTAATGAAGTACCAATAAACACTACAACATGTGCAAACCATGAAAACATCACGCTAAGTGAAATAATGGTCCTACAGGATCACCTATTGTATGATTTCCTTTATACAAAATATTCAGGCAAATCTCTAGAGGGAAAAAGTAGATTAGAGGTGTCCTAGGACTGGGAGAAATATGCAGGCTGAGGCCAGGGAGCCAATGGCTAAAGGGTACAGGGTTTGTTTTGGGGATAACTAAAGCATGCTAAAATTTATTATGAAGATGATTGCACAGTTCTATGGATATACTAAACAACTTTGAATTGTGCACTTTAAATAAATGTATGGCTTTGTCTTATACCTCCATTAACCTCTTACAAAACACAAACTCAAAAACCATTGGTAATGTGACAGACACTGGCTCTGAGGGAAGATGGCTGGAGGCGGCTTCCACCCAATGCTGGATCAGGCCCCTGTTGTTCTGCAGTGACTATTTTCACAGGTGTCAGGATCATCGGATCCAGGTTTTTAGTCCCAAACTGTGCAAATTCCCTAGAAAGGGGATAGCCCAGGCTCCCGCCCCACTCTAGAATACTGCTTAAAGGCTGCTTCTGGAAAGACTAGTGGGTCCCACCTCTCAACTCTGGGGCTTGGCTCTTCTTTCTTCCTCAAGCCTCCTGACTATGATCATGACACCCACCTTCTTTTTTGGACAGAAGATGATTGTGGTAGATTGGTGATTATGGAACTTAGTGTTCTATATGCTTAATTATCTTGAAAAATCTAAAACTGTACTAACAATAATTTTAAGTCTTTTAATTTTTTTTTTGTATAAAACAACCAGTGGGCAAGTCATCTTAAAGGTGTCCTGACTGAACCAGCCTAAACTGAGGGTACAGTCCACAGGTGTCAAAGAAATGAGAGAACATTGTCAGGAAAAGAGGCAGACCTTCTTATGATATTATATGTCAAGGCGGATCAGGACCTGAAATAGGGGAGAAATATTTTGAAGCAAATGACAAGAATGAACCATTAGGACGAAGCCCTGAAAACCTTCAGAAAAGGGAGTCAAAGACCTTGCAGGAAAGCTAGAAAGAAGCTTTACGTCCCTTGATGGAAGCTCCCAACTATTAGCTGAGAGTGCATGAAACCTTGTCATCGGTGGACAAGATGAGCAGACCTGCCACAAAGCACACAGAAATGGTCATTAAGCCAGAGCTTCTGGAGGTGAATCTCAAGCATCTGATGATCCAGACTGAGTATCTGTCTAGGAGGATTTGTTCCCCCACCCCAAACATGGATGCAGCTTCCTCTGAGACAGAAGGGGTCCCTCCCTCCCCTCCCTCTACCCACCCCCTCCCCCAGCTGCCAGGTGTTCTCCTTCCTCCCCTCCATTCTCAAATCCAGTGTTTCCAGTGAATCCAGATGGAAAGTTCATAGCAAAATGTCTATGTCTTCCCCTTTGTCCAGAATACCTAGATGAACCCCCCTAAAAGATGGCTTTCGACCCAAAGGCAGCTCTCTGCTCCTGGTTTATTCTCTCACACAGCATTTTTGCTTTTGTACTCTTTTTCTCTTTCCAAGTCTTTCTAGATATTTCTCTGTTTATTCGTGTATTGATTTACTCAATAATGTGGTTTATGGCCCATTATGTACAAAGTTATATGCAAAATACAGGGAATCCCCGTGAACCACAACTCTCCTCAAACTCCTTCCTGTCCCCTGGCCAACACTCCTACCCGGCCAGGCCTATTGGTCCAGGGAAGCTCTGAAGTTAGACGATCAATCGTTATAGAAAACATTGACTCCCGGTAAGATTTACTTAACCTTTAGTTTGCAGGATTTGCAGAATGAGGTTTGAGAATCGATGGGGAACGGCCTTGGGGTAACCTAGCTGCTCCAGAAAGAGGCCCCCACCTACAGTCAGAACCAAGGAGATGAATGACACTCTTGTCAGTTAAACAAATACCAACTTAACGGTTCCCATATTCTTTGGTTTGGGCTCTGGATTACCACCTTCTTTCCACTCTCAGCTTACTGTGTTCCTTAAGGATGAGACAGTTCCCTCAGTTGGACCAAGCACTCACTCCAGAACCAAAAACCATAGACTCAAGCTTGAGCCCTGAGACCAGGACCTCAAGGTAAAGTCAGAAACAGAGCTCAGTTTATAGCGTACAGTACAGTCCAGAACCTTAAGATCCAAAGCCCTGGTGTGGAGTCTCAAACCTTAGCCCAAAGAGCAGATATTGGGGAAAGGAGACAAGAATGAGAGAAAACCAGCTAAAATCCATATCCCACAGCTCAGAGCATCCCCAGGGACAAAGCTCAGAATTAGCCCAGCCCCTAGAAGCCAGAGTTCAGGAAAGTGAACAAAATCTCAACCCAGAAGCTTCAAGTTTCAAATAGAACCCCTGGCTTATAGCTCAGAGTCCTAACCCTGAGCCTGGAGACCCTTCTGGGAACAGAGCCCAGAGCCTGGAGACTCAGGTAGGCATATGCATTGTGTTCTTTCCTGAAGCTCCAGACCATTGAGTTTTCCTGTGGTTCATGGGAACCGCATTGAAACAATCCTCCACAAAGAGCCTGCAAAGTGCCTATTGCTGTCAAAGATCTTAACTCCCTAATTGCCTTACAGTCCCTGCTGTGGAGCACCTAGAGAACATAGAGACTAAATCAATGACTTAGGGTGTAGGAATATGTATTTGGGGTGTAAGTCTGCTTTTGTGTGTCTATGTGAGGGTAGGACTGTGTGGGGACACTTGTTGTATCTCATTTCAGGTGCTGCTTGCTCTTTCATTGTCATCATCCATTACACCAGTGAGTCTCTGGGGGGTGCTCTGGTGGGGATTACAAGGAGAAGCCTGGCTGTGAGTGAGAAGGGGGCTGAAAAGCTAACACTAACCTGAGAAACCTGGGCAGGAAACCAGGGCCACAGGGCTCATCTGGCAACTTTCCTGGTGCTTCTGGGGTGGGCAGAGGTGAGCCTGAGAATGTGTATGGGACCAAATTTGAACTGAGACAGAAAAGCCTTGGGACCACTTCCAGACATGATGTGGACCTCAGAGTGTCTTACTTTGCCTGTTTCCTGTTCAGCCCTCAAGGAGATAGCTAGTGAGGGGCATAGAGTAGGGGCCCAGGAGTATAACTTTGCTTTCCTCAGGCCATATTCCTATGCTTCTTTTAGTTCTCCTTCTTTCTGCTGTAGAAATGTAAGTCCCTTTCCCATAGAGCTAGGATCGGGCCTCTTCAGTTTTAGGCTTCTTCTGTAGGGTTCCTGGCTCCTCTCTGTGTCTCTAATGACTCTGTGGGGCCTGGAGAGAGATGGCCAAGTGCTGCTGTGGACAACAGTCATCCTTGGACCCAGAAGCCTTTCCCTCACATCTCATTAAAAGTCCAAAGCATGGCCTGAGATCATCCAGGGAGACCTCCAGCTCCAAGTCCAGGTGAGCTTCAGTCCTGCAGAGATGTTCCTGAGTGTGGTCCTGGTCAAGGTGAAGAGCAGTCCCAGCAGGTGCAGGCTTTGGTTGCATAGCATGCTCTCCCTGGCCACTTAGTCCTCTAGTCCCCCAGACAGGAGTCCCCCATCTTTGCTCTGATCTTCACTGCCCTGTGTGCTTAGTCAAGGTCTGAGCCTCCCCAACACTGGGGCTCAATAGCCGGATCAGGCTGCCTCCGCACTGGCCTTTGTATCAAGTCCTCCCCCTGGCTCCTGTCTGGGCTCCTGCTTTCCCTTCCCTGAGAAGCTCTGTGTTCCTCTCCCAAATCCATGTGCTGTTTCGGCCACACCTTGCCCTGGGGCAAGGAATTAACCTCTCAGAACCTTACTCTTCCTCTGGACGAATAGAGGGACTACAATACTTGGGCTAAATATCCTTTATTATGCAACATTGAGCTGTTCATTCTTTTAAGAGAGTAGGTGGGAGAATTTAAGAGTTTCTGTTCCATTGCCCCAGAGGACCTAATGATGGGGGCAGGGAAAAGATAAGGATTAGAGACCTCGGTGAGTAACATAGAAAGCTGGAACTTGTGACAAGAAGCCACACGATGGCAGGCAGATGGATGCAGGAAATGCATAGATTACTACACATTCTTCAGAGCCACACAGGCTGAGTTCTCTGTCCCCCGGGAATGGTATTTCTGAGTGGCCCCGGCTCGCACTTCAGAAGATACACTTTCCGAGCATTCAGTGTTAATTTGATAAGGGTTTCCTAGGTCACTGAGGAAGACGAGAAAATATCAGATGGCAGAAGAAAAATGGAAACAAAGTAATTATAGGAGTTTGAACAAAAAAACTCTGGCCCAAGAACTCAAAAGCCACCTGTAATCCTATATGATGTTGCTAACTTCTGTTACTTTTAAGACAAGAATATATTTTTATATATAAAAGGGGACATAAATATTCTACCAGTATTTCTCTCTTCAAAAAGTTATACTAACTGAGAGATAAATCAAAATAAAAGTGCAATTAGGTGAGAGTTCCTGACATAAAAGAGCTAGAATGTGCGTGGAAAACAAGAAAACATATATTTAAGGGCAAAAGTAGCTATAACCATGGATAGAAAAAGAATGTCTTCTCCAAAATCATTTGTGAGTAAAAGAAACCAAAATGGAACATTACAAAAAGCATATAAATTTAAGAATAATAAACTGGGTCTGAAGTTACCTTCACATGAGTTTGGAGAAAGATTGAAAACCAGGAACCCATGAAAATAAATGGGCCAAAATACAAAGAAGGGAGACAGAAAAAAATATATAGTACCTTTTAAAAAGGTAAAGAAATAACATCTAGGAAATAGGACCAAAAGCGCAGCATTCGGTTTCCTTCATCAACCAAAGTTAAATGTTCCAACAATAAGAAACTTTTGGAAATCAGAGGGTCTTATATACTTAAAACTTCAAGAAGTTTTCAAAAACAAAAAGATATTCTCAGGGCACCTGGGTGGCTAAGTCAGTTGAACGACCCACTTTGGCTCAGGTCATAATCTCATGGTCTGTGACTTCCAGCCCCACATCAGGGTCTGTGCTGACAGCCTGGAGCCTGCTTTGAATTCTGTCTCCCACTCGCTCTGCCTCTCTCTCTCTTTCTCTCTCTCTCAAAAATAAATAAACGTTTTTAAAAAACATTTTAGAAAAGATATTCTCAAAGCACAATTTATTTTTTTAATGTTTATTTATTTTTGATAGAAAGAAAGAGAGAGAGAGAGAAAACAAGCAGGGGAGGGGCAGAAAAAGCAGGAGACAAACAATCTGAAGCAGGCTCCAGTCTCCGAGCTGTCAGCACCGAGCCCAACATGGGGCTCGAACTCGTGAGCCGCTAGACCTGAGCCAAAGTCAGACTCTTAACCAACTGAGCCACCCAGGTGCCCCTCCAAGTACAATTTAGATAAAAACGTAGGGTGGCAAACAAGGCAAACAATGACATGCTCCACCAGCACATAGGATGTGCAGGTACCCTGAGCGCCCCCCTGTTTTCATTCATTTAAATCTTCACAACTCCATGAAGTAGGCATTTTGTTTTCCTCCTGGCACATATAAGGAAATTGAGCCAAAGGGAATTAAGTCCCTTGCCCAAGGCCATGCAATTAGTAAATGCTAGAACTCATGTTTAAACTCTATTACCTTGATTCCAGAGCTAGCTGGTACACTGTGTCTTGTTTTCATAGTAGACTTAAAAAAATTTTTTTTCTTCTTTAATGTTTTATTTTAGAAAGAGAGAGAGAGCACACATAAGCAGGGGAAATGGGCAGAGGAAGGGGAGAATGGAGGGGGAGAGAGAGAGAGAGAGAGAGAGAGAGAGAGAGAGAGAGAGAGAGAGAGGAGTGCATGTAACAAGTATGCAGATTAGTGTATTTTCACAGTGAACTCACCTGTCTAACCAGAAAGTCCCTTGAAACTTTCTTACCCTTGAAACTTCATTACCCTCAATGGTAGCCATTAGCCTGACTTCTAATATCATAAATTTCTTTTGACTATTTTTGTATTTGTATAAATGGAATCATTCAGTCTATACATTTTCATGTATGTTGACTTTTGCTCAGTTTTACTTTTGTGAGATGCACCCATATTTTTGTGTATACTGTGGATTGCTCATTTGCATCGTTGTATAGTACTCTATTGTGAGCCTAACAAACTGTATTTATCTACTCTACTGGTGGAGCTGCCTGTCGTTCAGTTTAAAGCTCTTACAAATACTGTTGTGAACATTCTAGTACAAATAGTTCTTATAGAATGTTTTGAAAACAAAAATTTGTTCTAACATGATTGATACATTACAGAAAAATTTAAATAAGCTTTGTTTATAACATGTAATGTTAATTTTATGTTTGCTTATGTGCAACAACTTTGCCCATGAGAAAATACAAAATTGCACCCCAGCTAAACTGAGGTACACATGTAGGTATGCAAAAAATACACACCTGCACAATCTCAAACACCTACCAGTTTCCATAGTTCACTATGTATATTATTACACAAGGCTGCATTTTGCTGTTCTTTTTCATTTGTGAACTTTCCATAGTAAAAACACACACAATGAACATCTCAAACATGTCTGGGCATCCTGGTTCAAAAATGCCAAGTGGAAAGGTTTAATATTTGGAGAAGCTAGAAATAATAAGGCACTATGAGCAACAGTCATAAAGGAATCCATATTTGGACCATCAGAGCCAACATTGCGAAAATAAAAGTCTTTCATTGTTTGGAAAGACTAAAACAACTTCAAATACTGTGAAGTCAATAAGAACAAGGCTTAAAGAAATAAAAGGAGTGGAAGTATTGTTGAGCATGTGGCTGGAAAATCAAACTGTGAAAAAATCAGAAACAACCTTTCTTACAATCAAAAGGAAGAACCATCCACACGCAAAGTTACCTTAAAAAGAAACTGCCAAATCCTGCTAAAGTAGCTCCTATTAGTGCCAGAGGTGCCTGCTTTGGAGGTTTCAAACATGCCGTAATTTCCAAAGCCTTCAATTTTCAGGCAAATGAGAAAGTCACCAGTATTTCCAGTCATGATACAGAAGTTCAGGTAATTGATGAAGAAGCCTATAAATTGAACTTCTCTTTTTTTTGAAATAACAGGTATCTATTGCGAACACATGCTTCAAGAGACCTATACCTCAAAGACAGAAAAACATGACCCAGGACTAATAGCTGTAAAAGATGTTTATAACTTTTTATAACAAATTTTTATGACTTTCTTGTAGTGTGAATTGAATAGCAGCTCCCGGATATGTCTACATCCTAAAGCCCAAAACCAGTGAATATGACCTTACCTGGAAAAGAATCTTTGCAGATGTAACTAAGTATCTAGATGAGAGCATTCTGGGTTATGTTGGTGGGCCCTAAATCCAATGACAAGTGTCTTTTTTTATTTTTTAAATTTTATTTTATCTTTATTTTTAGAGAGAGAGAGAGAGTACACAAGCAGGGGAGGGGCAGAAGGAGAAAGAGAGAGAGAGAGAGAAAGAGAGAGAGAGAGAGAGAGAGAGAGAGAGAGAGAATTTTAAGCAGGCTCCATGCTCAGCACCGAACCCACTGGGTTTGATTCCATGACTCTGGGATCATGACCCAAACCAAAACCAAGAATTGGATACTCAACTGACTGAGCCACCCAGCCACCCCATTTAGCAAGTGTCTTTATAAGAAACAGAAGAGAAGACACAGAAAGAAGAGAAGGCCATATGAAGATAAAGGCAGAGACTGGAGTCAAGTGAACACAAATCAGGAAATAGTTGGAGCCCCAGAGCCAGAAGAGATAAGGAAGAATTCCCCGCTACAGTTTTTGGAGGGAGCATGGCCCTTCAGACATGTCATTTTTTACTTCTTAATACCACAACTTGGAGAAAATAAAATTCTGATTAAAAAAAAAAGTTTTTAACATTTTATTTATTTTTTGCAAGACAAGAGAGACAGAGCGTGAGAGGGAGAGGAGCAGAGAGAGAAGGAGACAAAGAATCTGAAGCAAGCTTCAGGCTCTGAGCTGTCAGCACAGAGCCCGTTGTGGGGCTTGAACCCACAAACCATGAGATCATGATGTGAGCCAAAGTCAGATGCTTAACTGACTGAGCCACCCAGATGCCCCAAATTCTCGTACTTTAAGCCATCAAATTTATGGTAGTTTCTTATGACAATCTAGGAAAATAGTACTCCCCCTCTCCAGCATTTCACAATCATTCACAAGCTGCAATCCTTGATGCCCTTTTTCAAAGGGAAACTACAGGTCTTTTTCAAGGAAAACTGCCATATTTATTACAGTGTTTATATATTTCTTAACTGTTTACTGTGTATAAAATGGCACTATCACTGTTACCAAGTTCTTATCCTTTTTATGTGTCACCGATGAAGTTTTTGAGTACTTTGCCCTAAGCTCCATTTTTCCCATAATCCCAATGGTTTTAACTGTGAGATTTTACATAGCATGGTGACTTTCTAAAACTCACATGAACATCATAGTAGAACAGTTTTTACATGTTTTAGATGAATGTATGTACACATTTCTGTTGGCTGTCTACCTAGGAGTAGAATGTCTAGGTCATAGATCATTATCTTCAGCTTTAGTTGATAATGCTTATTTTCCAAAATAAGTATCCTCCCACTAGTAGGGAACAAAGTTCTAGTTTTTCCACATGATATCCACTCTTGGCATTTGGGGGGTTTCCACTTTAGCCATTAAAATGAGTATGTATCTTGATGAGGTCCCAATAGTTCATTTTTGCTTTCATTTCCCTTGCCTTTGGAGATGTGTCGAGTAGGAAATTGCTGCTGTTGAGGTCAAGGAGGTTGTTTCCTACTTTCTCCTCGAGGGTTTTGATGCTTTCCTGTCTCACATTCAGGTCCTTCAGCCATTTTGAGTTAATTTTTGTGTATGGTGTAAGAGAG
>NC_043701.1:140999510-141055595 GCF_006229205.1 Suricata suricatta | reverse complement strand
AAGGGCTAGTATCCAAAATCTACAAGGAACTCACCAAACTCCACACCCAAAAAACAAATAACCCAGAGAAGAAATGAGCAGAAGACATAAACAGACACTTCTCCAAAGAGGACATCCAGATGGCCTACAGGCACATGAAACAATGCTCAACATCACTCATCATCAGGGAAACACAAATCAAAACCACACTGAGATACCACCTCACGCCAGTCAGAGTGGCTAAAATGAACAAATCAAGAGACTATAGATGCTGGTGAGAGTGTGGAGAGACGGGCACTCTCCTACACTGTTGGTGGAATGTAAACTGGTGCAGCCACTCTGGAAAACAGTGTGGAGGTTCCTCAAAAAACTATAAATAGGACTCCCCTATGACCCAGCAATAGCACTGCTAGGGATTTATCCAAGGGATATAGAAGTGCTGATGCATAGAAGTACATGTACCCCAATGTTCATAGCAGCACTTTCTATAATAGCCAAATCATGGAAAGAGCCTAAATGTCCATCACCTGATGAGTGGATCAAGATGATGTGGTATATATATATACAATGGAGTATTACATGGCAATGAGAAAGAATGAAATCTGGCCATTTGTAGCAAGGAGGATGCACCTCGAGGGTGTCATGCTAAGCATTATAAGTCAGGTGGAGAAGGACAGATACCATATGTTTGCACTCATAGGTCTAACAGGAGAAAGGGAGAAACCTAGTAAAGGACCAGGAGGAGGGGAAGAGGGAAAGAGAGTTGGGGAGAGAGAGGGATGCAAAACTTGAGAGACTATTGAATACTGAAAACGAACCAAGGTTTGAAGGGGGAGGGGAAGGGGGAAGGGAGGTGGTAGTAATGGAGGAGAGCACTTGTGCAGAAGAGCACTAGGTGTTATAAGGAAACAAATTTGACAATAAACTATTTTTAAAAAATAAAATGAGTATGACGCCTGTTTGATATTATGATTTTGATTTATATTTCCTTGATTACTGATAAAGTTGAACTGTTTTTTCATTTGCTTATTATCCATTTGGATCTTCTTTTCAGTGAAGTATCTGTTCAAGTCTTTTGCCCATTTTTGTATTAAGTTCTCTGTTTCTTACTGGTGTCAGAAGCTCTTTATGTATTCATGACTATCTTCTCACCCTCTGTTGAATGCGTTTATTTCTTATTGATGTATTCTGTTGAATAAAAGCTCTTTTATTTTCAGTAGAGTCCGATTCATTTATTTTTATGATAGTGCTTTCTGTGTCCTACTTAAGAATTCTTTGACAATTTCATGGTCATGATACAAGGCTCTTTTGCATCATTTCTAAAACTTGTATTATTTTAGTCTACATTTAGTTGTGCAAATGCTCTGGAATTGACTTGTTACTATGTGAAGTAAGGATTAAAATACACTTTTTCCAGTATGGATAGCCAATTGACTGAGTAATGTTTATTGAGAAGATCATCATTTCCTCCATTCCATTTTAGCAGAGGTCTGTATCTGGATTCTTCATTCTACCGTCAGTTTGTGCAACAATACCCCACTTCTGTAATTTCTTTCACTTTATAATACATGTAGATACCTACACATAAGCTTAAGACTTTCAGCCCTGTTGTTCTTCAAAACTGTTTTGGTTATTAGCCCTATGTAATACTATATGAATTTTAAAGTCACCTGTCAATTTTTGGGAAGGGCAGGAAACACTAATGATATTTTAATTTAGGTAGCATTTAATCTATAGATTAATTTGAGGAAAACTGATGTCTTTATAATATTTAGCCTACTGATCCATTAAATATGCTCTTCCATTTATTCAGATCTTTGATATCCTTCAATCATGTGTAGGGGTTTTACTGGAAGAGATTTTCATACAACTTATTAGATTTAATCCTAGTTTTTTAATGTTTTTAATACTATTGTAAATGGAATTTTTTATTTCCATTCATTTGTCTTTTTCTACTCTATGACTATGTAATTAATTTTTAAAACCTATCTTAAGTCAAATTACTTTATAAAATTCATGAATTATTTTCAGCATTTTATCTATTATTTCTTTTTTTCTGTTTATTTATTTATTTTTTAACATATGCAATTATTTTCCATCATTTACACTACAGTAGTTACAATTACACTCCAAACAGAAAAGCAAAGTAAAAAATCAAAACCTCAACTTCTATTTCATGTAATTAGACTTTTACAGAAATTAGAAGGTTATGTAACAACTAGTTAATCACCTAATTTCACAGCAATCTGAAGTGGCGATCATTATATAGCAGCTTATCTATGATTCATTCAAGATACATAATACAATTTATTACTTGCCCATAAGCTAAAATACAGCCTGCTTAATACCTTTCCTTAAATTCCACCTCTATACTACAATATACTTGAGGTCCATGCAAAAAAGTAGCTACCTTTTATATAGGAAATGGATGATTAAGTCTTTGGTGTTGTAAAAGCAACTTCATTTAAACATAATAGGTTGTTTTCTGGATATTTTTAGGCACACAACCATGACATATGCAATTAATAATCTTTTTTTTTTTTTTTTTGGTCACTATGCTTTCATTTCTGTTCTATTTCTTGCCTTATTATACTGAATGGGACATTCACACTGATAGCAGGCATTTGTGGTAGAATAATGGCCCCAGAGATGTCCATGCCCTAGTCCTTAGAACATGCAAATATGTCTCCTTCTATAGCAAAAGTAACTTTGCAGATATGACTAAAGATGCATCCCTTGATATGTGAAAATTATCCTATCTTATCTAGGTGGTTATAGTCTAATCACATGTGTCCTTGAAAACAGAGAAACTATTCTGGCTAAGCTCAGAGAAAGAACTGTGATAATGTTGCTGGAAAAAGAAGATCTACAGCCAAGAAACGTGGGTGGCATCTAGATGCTTAAAAAAGTCAAGAAAATAGATTGTCCCTTAAAGCCTCGAGAAGGAACACAGCCCTACCCTGACATCCTCTGTGGATATACTTTCCTATTGAGAAAGAGCTTTGGCTTGCTACTAGGCCTCAGTAGATACTGAATACTTTACCATAAGTCACGAAGGTCCCACACAACCTGAGCTTCCCAGGAGGGACAGGGTGTCAACTGACCAAAAAAGCAATAAATTTGGGCTTGCACAGTAGCACTCTACTCTCAGATGGAAGGGATACACATGAGATTGGGTTTTAGTAAGCTCTGAAGGCACAAGGAAGTTTTGAGAAGTAGCCCAAATGCTAGTGGACACTACTACTAAATGACCTTCTCTCCCTCTCTACTCTTCATGTAGAATTCAGTTGATGGAGGAAGAGAAACTCAGGCCTGATTTATAGATAGTTCTTCATGATATGCAGTTACACTCAAAAGTGGATAACCAGAGCTCTACATCCTTTTTCTGAGACATTTCAAAAAAAAAGGCAGTGGGGAAAGGAAATCCTACCAGTGGGAGAACTTTGAAAAGTGCAGCTTATTGTTTGTTTTTCTTTAAAGGAGAAATCACCAGAAATGTGAGTCTATACCGATTCATGAATTGGGAGCATTGGTTTGCTTGGATGATGAGGTCCCTAAAAGGAACATGGTTGCACAATGGGTGACATAGAGGCCTGTGGAAGAGGAATATGGATAGACCTCTCTGAATGGAAAAATAATGTAAAGATAATCGCGTCCTGTGTGAATGTTTACAAAAAAGTGGCCCAGCAGAGGAGGACTTTAATAAGGAAATGCATAGGATGACCTCTTGTGGAGACCAGTCCGATTCTTTCCATGACTACTCCTACCATTATTTCCATCAGAAACAAAATTACTGTGATGACAGGAATAGTGATTATGCATGTGCTCAACAACATGAGCTTCCACTCACCAGACCAACCTGGCTACAATCACTGCTGAGTGCCCAGTCTACCAACAGCAAAGACCAACACCAAGTACAAGATATGGCATCATTCCCCAGTGTGATCTGCCAGTTATCTCGTGGTAGGATGATTATATTGGACTGCTTCTATCATAGAAGAGGCAGAAGTTGCCATTACTAAAAAAGACACTTACTCTGGATATAATTTGCCTTTCCCGATGTGATACTTCTGCCCAAACTACCATCCATACACTTACAGAATGCCTCTTCTACTGTCACAGTATTTCACACGGTATTGGTTCTGACCAAAGAATTCACTTCACAGCGAAAGAAATATGGCAGTGAACCCATGATCATGAACTTCAGGGGTCTTACAATGTTCCTCCACTATTCTAAGGCAACCAACTTAATAGAAAGATTAAATGGCCTTTTGAAGGCTCAGTTATAGCACCAATGATGTGTCGATACCTTGCAGTGATGAGGCAATGCCCACAAGGATGCTGTACATGTTCCATATGAGCATCTAATATATAGTGCTTTTCTCCCATCAACCGGGAATCATGGACCCAGGACTTAAGGGTAGAAATGGCAATGCCATCACTCACTATCACCCCTAGAGAGTAGTCTCACTATATAGCTCAACAGAGAGTCAATTTTGGTTAATGTTCCGTATGTACTTGAAAACAAAATGCATTATCTCATTGGTGGGTGCCATTTTCTACATATGTTTATTGGTTCAAATACACTCATGTGTCCTTTCCTTGGTATTTTTCTAGGCATTCTTGAATCTGTAGCAAAATTTTTCTATTTTTAGAAAATTCCCAGTCATTACTCTTCAATTAGTCCTTCTGTCTGGTTCGTTGCTTCACCTTTGGGACTCCAATCACATATATTAGACTTTCTCACTGCAGCCCATATGTATCTTACACTCTTTTGTTTTCTATCATTTTTTGCTCTATGTGCTTCAGGCAGGATATCTTCCACTGAACAAATTCCTGATCCTCTTTTCTGCCATGTGTGTAATCTACTATTAAACTCATCTATTGAATTTTTAGTGTTATTTTATTTTTTGATAATTAAATTTTCACATCTTCAATGGCATTCTCCACTTTATCATCTATTTTCTTGAAACTATTGATCACAGCTATTTTAAAGTCTATTTCTTATCAGTCTACTATTTAGACCATGTGTGGCTCTTTCTATTGTCTTCCCCCCATCCCCACCCCCAGTCCTAATTATTAGAATGTCTGATAATTTTTTGTTGCTTGTTAGACATTTTATATGATAGACTGTAGAGAGGCTCCAGAAGGTATTATCTTCCCCTAGCTTCCCTCTTCCTCTGATAGACGGAGTGTGGGCAGGTCACCTTGATCCAATCAGAGACTGAGTTGACTTAATGTGCATTACAGCTTTTATAAAGATTCATTTTCTGTTTCATCTCTACTTCTGGTCTGTAGCTCTCTGAGAGTTTTAAAAAGTCCCTCCTTTTAGTGGATTCTGAAGTATAGTTTTTTGTCTTCTTGCCACCTAGCAATGGTAAAACACTCTACTCTGACTTTCATGAGATTTCTGCTTACCACCTTACATTCCTGCCCTGTGTCCTTGAGGCATTTGACAAATGCCTCAAGGACAGAGCTGATCACATGGTCTTACTTCTCTATGCCTCCTTTTCACCGGGATCCTGTGTCACCCCATGTCCTGTCTGTTTTGGTATCACTGGCCTTCCATTTTTGTCTCTTTCCCCCTGTGAAATCGCCAGCGTTTCTGCTGACTTCTCTCCCTCCTAGCTGCAAATCTCTTCCTACCCTGTATCTAAATTCCCAACCACTTGCTCAGTACCAAGAATAAGCAAACATTCTGAAGGAAAAAAGCAACTACAAATGCCATCTTCCTCCTCCAAGATTTTTTTCTTTCTCAAATCTTGTCCCTTAAATCCTGGCTGCTTCAGAGGCTCTCTGATGCCTTGAAACATGGGTTGTTTTTATTTTATCCAGATTTCTAATTGTGCTCAGTAGGAGTGTTTGCCTTCTGCAAGTGATTCCATCATAGCTTTAGAGTCTTATTTTAAAGTAACTCTTCAAATCCTCTCTGTGGCTCATAATGTAAATACTTTTCTGCCAATTACCATTTTCACTTGAAAATATGTCTAATATTTACTTTCATGCTGGCTCAAATGGATCTTTTTTTGTATTTGACAACTGCATAAGATAAAAATTTTATAGATAGAGTACAATTTGTTTACCCAATATCTTATCAATGTACTTTTTTTTTAACTTTTTACTATTAAAGTTTTCAACATGGAGAAAAATGGAAAATGTATCAAAATAGAACTGACAGTGATCCTTTACTTGATCAAATATTAATCAGGCTCCTGAACTAGTAAAATCTAGTTTGAGTGAGAACCTCTCCAAACTCAATATCTTCTATATCTGTTCATTCTTGATATCTGATTAATTTCCTTATCCTGCACCATCTCCCAGATGACCTAATTGCCCTGGCCTGTCTTCAGCAAGAATCCTGTTAGATGGATTGACCAGAACACCCCTTACCCTTGATGTTTCCTTTTAGTAATTTTCCATCCACAGACCCCCATCCTAGTCCTTGGCTATACATTCTCACTAGTCTATGCTGTACTCAGAGTTGGCAATGAGCTGTCCAGTCTCTCTCTCTCTCTCACTGTAAAATCTCATTGTAGTGGTCCCTATGTTTGTTGTGATGGTCCTGAATGAAGTCTACCTTCTCATCTTTAAAAGCAACATTGAAAATTTTTTCGTAATAACATCACCTCAATTTAAGAATATTAACATTTTGACATATTTCTGTTCTTCCTTAGCTCTTCAACATGTGTCTCTTAGCATTGATATCTTTCCTTCCATGACCACAATGTACTGGACAGAATGTTGTGTCTATTGGTTTCCCTAATACAAATAATGGTTTTTAAACTTTTTTAATGTTTATTTTTGAGAGAGACAGAGTGCAAAGAGGCACTCTGGATGGGCAGAGAGAGAGGAAGACACAGAATCCAAAGCAAGCTCCAGGCTCTGAGTTGTCAGCACAGAGCCTGATGCAGGACTCGAACCCACGTATTACGAGACCATGACCTGATCCAAAGTCAAATGCTCTCACCAACTGAGCCACGCAGGCACCCCTTTAATGTTTTAAAGAATATCCATGTAAATTGTGGCTAACCAATGCCTATATATCCGCATGATATATTCTAAGCAATGGAGTTGCTGGTTGAAAGTATTAAGTGCATTAAAAATTTTGATAATAACTGGACGATTGTTCCCCAATAGAAGTTATACCAATTTGCACTCCCAATAAACAGTGTTTGGGAGCTCCTTTGAAGGAGAGAGCTTTGATGTTTCTCTTTAGGTGTCTCAATTGGTGATCTTGGCATCCTGTGATATACAGAGTGTGTCAATTAGCACTTGAAAGTCATCATGTGTATGAAGGCACTCAGGGGTTCTTAAACCCAGGGATGGTTTTCAGACCCTTATGTGCCCTCTAAAAGAAGGTGAACACCAAGGAGACATAAATTCTAAAATTTCAATTCTGATTAACTAACTATACCTAAATCATAAAAGGATCCAGTAAATTTTCCCAGATAAAAGGAAACTCGATTTCACAGCAGCACCATCAAAAGGAAAACAAAAGGAAAGAGAAGCCAAACATGGGTGAATTTCTTAAGGAGCTCATTTCAGTGCATTTTTAAATCCCCTTTTTCTTCTCCTTATCATAAAAAAAACTATATGTTTCCCAAAGACAAGAAAAAATATGATTGTCATAAAAATATTTATTTTAGATAAAAGCATTGGTTAGTAAGCCTTATTCCACTTAATTCAGATGAAATTAATTGATCTTCTCTTAGGTTAAACAAATTGTTATAGACACTGCTGAGCGTGGAAACAGAAGTGAAACATAACTGTTTGATGAGGTGGTTAAAGTCATTTACGTTTTGCCAGAAGGATGACAGGGAATTCTAAATACAACTCGCTCTTCAATGAATAATTAATTGCAGCAGGGTTTTGTTTTATTTTCAATTTATGAAATATTTTCAACCATCACTGAACATGATGCTCACAGACAAGTTTATAATAACATCAGCAACTAACATTTGTAAAGAGTTGACAAAACAGCCAAAAGGTTTGCATACTTGTTTTTAATATGATCCTCAGGTTTTACAGAAAAACAAAGGCTCAAGAAAAAAAAAAGAATATTTAAATAGACTAATTTCACATGGCTAGGAATTTTCAGAGCTGAAACTAACCCCGCAATATGTCATTTTTTAATTTAAATATTATTAAAAGTTTAGGGGAGATACAGAAAAATCATAAAGACTTAACTAATTTTCTATTGAAGAGATGGTGAATATTAATATTTGTCCATATATATATGCAAGCATCTGTAATTGTTTGCCTTTTGCCAAAACGATATTTATTTTTAAAAATTTGTGGTAAGAAGAGCAGAGATATAAAACTCTCAAGAATGCCACCACCCAGAAATGATCAGTGTTTAGATGTTGGCATAGAGCTTTCCAGAAGTGTGTGTGTGTTGTATACATGAATAGCGAGGAGAATATTTACTGATGCAGCCTACTACTTGTACTTAGGAATATACTGAAAGTGGTTTTCCACATAAATAAATATTTCCTGTTTATATTTACTATGACAGCGCTTTTATCATTATAAAAATAACAAAAGACTTGAAGTTCAGTTTAAAGAATCTTTTGCATTCCATCTCCATCAATAATGCCCATCAACAATTACATAGTCTCATGTATAACATGTTTCCTTTCTTTCCCATATAAGTACGAGCTGTGCACACGCAGTGTTCTGAATTTTCCATTGTCCACTTAATAATGTATTATTGAAACCTTTCATCTCACTACGCACATAGAATATGCCATTGGATGGATAGACCATAATTTATTTAACTGGTGTTCTACTGATAAAAATTAACGTTTCCGTGGTTGTTTTCAGTATTACAGTAATACCACAATAAATACAACTAGTAGCAGCTGCAGTAGTAATATTGTTAATGTTATCATCAGTATTATTATTACTACATACCAGGTACTGTTCTAAGTAATTTATATATAATAACTCATTATATAATAATTCCATAAGCTAAATTTATGAGGTAGTTATTATTATTACCTTTTACAAATGAGGAAAATGTAGCACATAGTGAATTCCCCAAGTAACGGAGATGGTACGTATGTATACACTTCCACATATGTGTTAATAAATATATGGGATAATTTCCAAGATATCAGAGTCAAAGAAAATATGCATCTTAAGTTTTGATTGAAGTGGCCAAATTGCCCTTTAAATAAGACTATCTCAACTGTATATTCCCTTCAACAGTATGTGAAGTTTCCAGAATCCTTCCACTCACCAGTGGTGGGCACTGTGAAACTTCGTTAATCTGTTTAATAGTAGCAATTGCTGTGACTCATAAATAAATTTAGGCAACTTTTCATTTAATTCTTAGATATTTGTAATTATCTTCCTGTGAACTATCTGCACTATAAATGTTCTTTGCTATTCGATGATGAATTTGTAAGATTCCCTAATATGCCAAAGAAGTAATCCTGTGTCATATATTTTGCAAAATTTTCCCAGCTTTGCTTTTTAATTTTATTTACATCACAATGTTTTTATAGCTATAGTTTTGAGATATTGAATTTAATTTTTATGTAGATTTCACAGGCTGACAAAAATATGCTGAGTTTTTTGGCTTCCTTTCTTTATGTCTATCTTCATACGTACCTCTTTTTGCTTCTCTTTCTCTGTTCTTGCCTCTTGCCTTCTTCCTTCCTTGCCCTCTTCCTTCCTTCCCTCCTTCCCTTATTCTTGTTCTATTTTGATTTCTGATGCAGATAGTTGAGTTAATCACATTCCCTAGATTAAGGTACACTGTTGTCAGGTTTCCCTAGTAGACCCTTATTGTTCAAAGTTATTATATTCTTCCTCATCTCTGTCTCCTCCATTCTTCCCACTCATACTGGATGCTACTCACAGATACTTCATGCATGCCGTTGGTCTTTATTTGGAGGGATTTTTGGCCATTTACCTTTACAACCAATCTAATTGTAATCTCTCTTTAAATGTACATACACACATACATAATGTTTTTGTTATTTTAAATATTTTAATTTACATAAATGACATTGTGTTATAGGTCTTTTTCTGTTTATTAATTGTTTCATACAACATTTTTTTTTAATCTGCCCATATGGCTTTCTGTCCATGCATCCCATTTAGTTTTCTAGTGCCATGAATGTGGGCACCTCTGATGCCCATCTCAAACTATGTCATGATAAACACTCTTCTTGCCTTATCTGCCTACTGACTGGAATGAATGTGGTGCTGGCCCATGTGGAATACACGTACTTAATAACTCTATGTGTTGCCAGATCTCCCCTCAGAAACAAGGCATCATTTGACTCTTTTTATTGCAGTAACATTTTCCTTTCTTCCTATCTTGGCTGATGCCAGGAATTAACCAACATCACGATCTTTGGCAATCCTGGGCAAAAAAAAATGAGATATACTTCTTTTGAATTGTATCTCTCTGATTATAAAGATGATGAGCATCTCTTCAATTTTTGTTTTCTGCCCAACTTTCCCCTCTTTTTCATGTCTAATACGCCTATCAATTGGCAGTCCGTAGTGAAAAGATGAGAGACTTCAGTTAAACACTTCTAAAACCCTTTCAAAGTAAGCTACCCTGTAGCCTTGCAAGCTAGCGAGGACTTCCCAGTGAGGGCTGACATTCAGAAGATACAGTTCAGCGCATGAGTAGTTCACACTGCCTGGGATTCTAATGGCTCAGACATTATTTCTGATTGGGCGATATCTATGCCAAATATGTAATTACTCAGGTGCCTGGGTGGCTCAGTCGGTTAAGCATCTGACATCGACTCAGGTCATGATCTCATGGCTGTGGGCTCAAGCCCCTCATTGAGATCTGTGCTGACAGCTCAGAACCAGGAACCTGCTTCAGATTCTGTGTCTCCCCCTCTCTCTGCCTCTTCCCCACTCTCTTTCTCACTCTGTCTCTCTAAAAAATAAGTAAGCCTTTTAAAAACAATCAATTATTTTTGATATTATCCTTATTTATAGTTCCTAAGATTAAACAAAACTGTTTTTACAAGGTTTTTAAATTTTTTTAATTTATTTTTGAGAAAGAGAGAGAGAGAGAACAAGTGGGAGAAGGGCAGAGAGAGAGAGAGAGAGAGGGAGACAGAACACATGAAGCAGGCTCCAGGCTCTGAGCTGTCAGTACAGAGCCCAATGCCAGGGTCAAACTCATGAACAGCTAGATCATGACCTAAGCTGAAGTCAGCCACTAAACTGACCAAGCCACCCAGGCGCCCCAAGCAAAACTGTTTAATTCCTTCTTTTTATCCCCCCCCTCAAAAAACACTTGAAGCATCCAGTAGTTAAATGTCCTAAAATGAATATTTCACAAGTTTACCTAGAAACTTGACGTTCATCAAGACCAAAGAAATGGGTTTTGTGTGGATATAACTTGAAAACTGCAAAATTCATTACTCTTAAAAATCAATAAATGGCAAAATGGTTCCAACATTTGGAAGGCAGTATGAAGGTTCAAATCAAGATTTCTTTGATGCAGCAATTACGTTCCTAATCTGCTACACAAAACAATTCAAAAAAAATAAAATTGTGCTTCCCTGAAGATAGTCATTACAGTTCTGTCTATGGGGGAAGAAAAGAGGGAGTTGTATTAAAAAATAAAGAATTAATTTGATAATACTTAAAACCCCGTGCATCTGGATGAAGCCTAATCATGGAAGTATTGATTTTATTTTCATTTTAAATTTTATTTTACTGTTTTTGTTATTTACTGGTAAACAAAGCCTCCCAAAAGTGCAATCAATAAAAATAAATAAATAAATTTTTAAAAAGTACAATCAATAAAACAACATGTTTCCTTCTTAAGATCTAATACAGTGAAAGTGTCTTAATACGATTAGACAAGTTTTAAAGGATACATACATAGAGTGAACAGGGCAGAGTGAAAGGATGAGTGATCAGAGATCAGAGCATCTAACAGTATCTGCAAATTTAGATTTTTAGAAGAGTAATTTTGAGTTTATATAGTAAATGGGTCTTCAAGAGCAACCGATGTAAAATAAAATGTGTGCTGGGCACTGGCTATTAAGAATCAGCACAGTGTCAAGAAATGCTATCTGCATCCATAATTGTAGGACGCAAATTAAAATATCGACCCAACTTTACTCCCTCAGCATCTTGCTTGTTAAGCCTTATTTTCTCTCAGATTGCTGAATTGTGATAAAAGGGAAGCTTTCCGGTGGAGGAGGTGAAGATCTGCTGTTGGCACATGTGACTCCAATTCATCTCTTTTAAATGAATTTTCCATTTGTGTGAGAATATATCCCTGCCTTTATATAAATCCACGTCTGAATGATGAAAGGTGATGGATCAGTCCTACTGAGGCTCCATTATTGGAACGCTGTGCTTACCTAGCCCATTTAAAGAGGAATCCCTGAAAGTTGACTAAAAATGCTCATGGGTTCATATATTTCAAGTATATTTTCTCCTTGAAGAGAACAATATAACTGTCATACTATGAAGATGGAAAAGTTATTATCTATATGCTGATGACTCCAGAATTCTAATCCCCAGGCTAAAACCTCTATCTCTGGAGCTCTACTCATATAAATCAACTTAACAATTGGCACTCCTCTCTGGGTGTCCTAAAGACACCTCAAACTAATTGCATTTTATACTGAACACATCACCTCCCCATGAAAACATCCTGTTCTTCAGAATCTAGCACACTAAATGATAGCGATTCTATTTACCCAACTGTTTACCCAACTTCTCAAGCCAAGGTCATCATTGGTTTCTCTTTCCTCACCTTTTTCAACATCCCTTATCATGGGATTCACCATACTTCGCTACAATTGAATTTTTGTTTTTTTAATTTTTTTATTTTTTATTTATTTTTGAGAGAGAAAGAGAGGGACAGCATGAGCAGGGAAGGGCCATAGAAAGAGGGAGACACAGAATCTGAAGCAGGCTCTAGGTTCTGAGCTAGCAGTCAGCACAGAGCCAGGGCTTGCTTGAACCCACGAACCATGAGATCATGACCTGAGCTGAAGCCAGATGTTCAACCAACTGAGCCACCCAGGAGCCCCTACAATTGAATTTTTATATATGAGTCCAATGACAACCCTTAACATAAGCTCTTCATTTTCCCAGCATCTAGCCCAGAGTCTGGAGTACATTAAGCATTATGGAAACCATTTTAAATTACTAAAACTTTTAAATGGGAAAATTTAAATAGAGATAAACCTGCATAAAAAATAAAGTTCTAGAAAGAGATAAAAGTGTTTTCAAAGACTGACAACATTTATTCCATTTTAACATTTAAATGAAATATGTGTTTAGCTCCCTCTTTCTGCTAAAGAGCACACTGTATATACCTGTAAAATTACTTCTTTCATTACAAATCCTCATAGGTTCTTTATATATAAGGTACTAAAGATTGAAAAGGATTACATACCTTATAGATAAAAGTATGTCCAATATTATTATACTTGTGTTTCACTAAACTCTTAGGAAATCAACAGAGTTTTTTTAAATATCATTGTTTTTTTCAGATGAGGAATGAAAACTTAGAGATGAAAATCAAATCCAAGTTCTCCAAATTTTCAGTCAAAGTTAACTACACTGTATTATGCAATATATAAAATAAGATTGTCAAAAGGCTGGCTAACTCTAGCCAAACCTACCTAGAAGATGATGGAGAGAGGCCATGTCTTCCCTCATTTAAAAAAATTTTTTAGTGTTTATTTATTTTTGAGAGAAAGAGACAGAGCACAAGTGGGGTATGGCCAGAGACAGAGGGAGACACAGAATCCGAAACAGGCTTCAGGCTCTGAGCTGTCAGCACAGAGCCCAACATGGGGCTCAAACTCGGGAATGGCGAGATTATGAGCTGAGCCGAAGTCTAATGTTTAACTGACTAAGCCACCCAATCTTCCTTCATTTTAAAGAACAATCTCTGAGTCTTAACCATCGCTGAACTGTCCAAGTAAACAACATCTCAAGATGCTTTACCAAAGGCCTTTGATCTAATATATCCATTGGATTTGCCTTATTATGTTAAAAAATTGTGATTAGAATGGACTTCTTAGGTTTGGGGGTGATAACAAGCTAAAATAACAATTTTTATAACCATATCTGAATTTTTCCATTATTCTACCTTGCACAAAATCAGGTGAAGGGATATTAAATTGATGGGAAAGTGAGCTACAAAGTGAAATGAATTTTAGCAATATAACACAGGTATGTTTGGTTTACATCCATTCTCAACTGGACACTTCTACTAGCAGCCTTCATCCAATCTATTGGAAATTTGGTAAATGACTACAGAGCACAACCCAGAATGCATTGTTCCTGATTATGAGCTTTGAATAATAAATAGATCAGCATTGCTGACACCCATTCCCATGGGTCTGTAGAGCAAAGAGATTAAGTCCACAGCTTTGGAAAGGTAGTCTTTTCAACAAATGGTGCAGGAACAACTGGATATTCACATGCAAACAAATAAAAAGTAAAGCTGAACCTAGACCCAGACCTTATACCTTTCAAAAAATTTAATTTAAGGGGTGCCCAGGTGGCTCAGTTGGTTAAGCATCCGACTTTGACTCAGGTCATGAACTTGAGGTTTGTGAGTTTGAGCCTCGCATTTAGCTCTGAGCTGTCAGCTCAGAGCCTGGACCTGTTTCGGATTCTGTGTCTCCCTCTCTCTCTGCCTCTCCCCTGCTCACATCTGTCATCTTTCTTTCTCTCTTTCTCTCTCTCTCTCAATAATAAACACTAAAAAAAATTAACTTAAAATGGATCATAGACCAAAATATAAAATGCAAAACTGTAAAACTTCTAGAAGATCATCTTGGAGAAAATCTAAATGACCTTGTGTATGACAATGACTTTTTAGTGTGACATGGAAGGCACAATCTATGAAAGAAATTATTGATAAACTGGAACTCATAAAAATTAAAAACTTTTCTTTGGAAAAAGAATGCCAAGAAAATGAGAAGACAAGCCACAAGGCTAGGAAAAAATTTGTGCAAAACACAAATCCGATAGGGGTGCCTGGGTGGCTCAGTCAGTTAAGCATCCAACTCTTGATTTCAGCACAAGTCATGATCTCATGGTTTGGTTCATTAGATCAAGCCCTGTGTCGAGCTCTGCACTTTCAGTGCTTCAGATTCTTTCTGTCCCTTTCTTTCTGCCTCTCCGTCACTCAAGGGCACATACACGCACACTTTCACTCTCTCTCAAAATAAATAGAACATTACCAAAAAAAACCCAAATATGATAGTGAACTGTTACTGTAAATAGGCAAACACTCTTCAACCCCAACAATAAGAAAACAAGCAATCACATTAAAATATATGCCACAGAACTTAATAGACACCTCACCAAAAAAGAAATACAAATGACCAAAAAGCAGGCAAAGAGATGATCCACACAATATGTCACTGGAAAATTGCAAAAAATTAGAACAATTATGACATACCACTACACACCTATTCGAGTAACCAAACACTGGCAACACCAAATGCTGGTGAGGGTGTGAAGCCACAGAACCCTCCTTCATTGCTGCTGGGAACACAACATGCTGCTGCCACTTTGGAAGACAATTTAGTGGTTTCTTACAAAATGAAACATACTCTTAACCAAATGATCCAGCAATCGTGTTCTTTGCTATTTACCCAAAGGAGTTGAAAATTTACGTCCACACACAAAAACACACGTGGATATTTATAGCAGCTTTATTTATAATTGGCAAAACTTGGAAGCAACCAAGATATC
Source organism: Suricata suricatta (assembly GCF_006229205.1). Taxonomy (NCBI): domain Eukaryota; kingdom Metazoa; phylum Chordata; class Mammalia; order Carnivora; family Herpestidae; genus Suricata; species Suricata suricatta. The sequence goes on along the minus strand of NC_043701.1, from coordinate 141,039,893 downwards.
CTGGCAGTAGGTGAATGAATAAATAAGCTGTAGTTCATCCAGACAGGGGAATGTGATTCAGTGCTAAAGAGAAACAAACTATGAAAAGACACAGAGAAAGCCTAAATGCATATTACTAAGTGAAAGAAGCCAATATGAAAAGGCTACATACTGTATGATCCTAACTATACAATATTCTGAAAAAGACAAAACTATGGTGACAGTAAAACATCAGTGTGGTGGCCAGGGGCTGGAGGACAGAGAGAGATGAATAGACTAAGCACAGATGAGTTTTAGGGCAGTGAGAACACTGTATGAAATGATAATGATGGGTCAACCCTAGTACAAACTATGGACTTTGAGTGATTATGATGCATCGATGTAAGTTCATCAGTCCTAACAAATGCAGTACTCTGATGGGGAATATTGATCATGAGGGAGGCTATGCATGTGTGGGGTCAGGAGGTATATGGGAAATTTTTGTGTCTTCACTTTAATTTTGCTGTGAACATAATACTACTCTAAAAATAAAATCTTAATTTAAGGTTGATACAATAATTAATAAAAGGAAAAAAGGCAGAGCTTGGCGTGGTGTAGCCACAAGTCAGGGAATGTCAGCAGTCACCAGAAACTGGAAAAGACAAGATCAGTTTCTCCACTAGAAGTCCACAGGACATATTGCTTTCATAGGACACCTTGGTGTCAGATCAGTGATAATGACTTCAGATTTCTCCAGACCTCTGAGAGAATAAATCTATTATTTTAAGTACAAATTAATTCATACTTAATTAATTATCCTTTACTCATTGGACAGTGTTTTTTTTTAAGCTTTATTTATGTAGATAATCTCTACACCCCACATGGGGCTGGAACTCACAACTCTGAGATCAAGAACCAGCCAGGTATGCATGGATGGTGTTAATAAGCATCAAATTGGTAGTGGGGTGAGAGGCAAAGATGACATTAAAGTGACACCTGCTCTTGGGAAGCTGAGAGTCCAGCAGGGAGCCAAGCATGCACTCAGTATAATTTAAGGCACAGTGTCAGCTCAAGGCACGCACAAGAAGTGCTCAGCCAGTGAAGGGGAGGGACCACAGGGGGATGGGGCTTAGATGGAGCAAGAGGAGAATGACACAGTTTGAGACCTCCCGCCAACCCTGTGACCTGAAGAGAAGACTGAGGTAAGCCTTGGCTCCACTGCCTCCCTTGGGATTACCTGGGCAAAGCACAGTGTCTTTCTGGAAGTTTGTATCCTCTTCTATACATGTGAGCTATAACAGTACATGCCTGTAAAGGAAAAACTCAGTCTCCCTCCTGGCTGTCTCCTGTACTCTTACACGACTATTACACTCTCAACACTTCTGACAGTAGATTGTGTCCTACAACTGCACTCAGTTCTGACACTGCCTGGAGATGGCCTCCACCCCACAGGCCAAGGACACAGTCTCCCAAGACTACCCCCACTTCAGATGCCAATCACAAGTAGAAGGTCCCCTGATTAGCCCCAATGTCTGTCCAAGTTGGCTACAGACCAGAGCTCCTTGCCACTTCCTCCTCTTTTGATTTGATTATTTGCTAGAACAGCTCACAGAATTCAAAGAACCACTTACATATATGTCGAGCAGTCTATGAAAGGGTCTGATAAATGACAGGCGTGAACAGTCAGATTTGGATATGTAAGACAAACTCTGGAAAGGTCCCCAACACAAGAGCTTCGGACCCCGTGGAGGTGGAGCGCGTCACCCTGCCAATATGTGCATGTGTTCACCAACCTGGAAACTCCCAGAACCCCATACTATTAGAATTTTTACAAAGCCTTCCTCAGGTAGGCACGATCCATTATTAACTCCATTTTCAGGCCTTTGCCTCTATAAAGAGAATTGAGGGGAGGGTGCTCCAAAGTCCAACCTTTTAATCATGGCTCCACCTTTCTGTTGACCAGCCCCCATCCAGAAGCTATGCAGGCAGCCACCCAGAGTTGCCTCATTAGAACAAAAGACATTCTATCACCCAGGAAATCCCAAAGGATATAGGATTCCTGTGTCCGAAACTGGGGTCAACAGCCAAATCCTAGAATACTATCACTTCTTTCACTTAGGAATTTACAAGAGGTTTAGGAGCACTGTGTGAGGAAATTGGTGTTGGGGGGACTGTAGAGACCAATATATTCTATTATCTCACACTGCCTCGTAAGATAGGCACCAGGTTCTAAGTTCTATGAAGATTAGTATTGGCTTTAGGTTTCTATATCTTTTTGTCTTCTGTTTTTCTTTTCCTTCTTTTTTTCCTTTTTCTTTCTGTCCACAGTGGTTCACCAGGATCACTATCAACGTATAAGCCATACTGTAGACATTCTATAAACATTTGTTAAATATACTAATGAGGCTGGATGTAAAACTTAAATGAGATCGTGAGGCAAAACCCTTAGAAGAGGCTCTAGTCCTTACCAAGATCCTCGGTGGCTACTGCTCATCGTTTTTATTGGAGGACAGAAATCAGTATTAAAGGATGAAATGCTTCATGAATGAAGACTTGAAATTGTATTGACACAACTATTTTGAGGCTGGTAATATGTTTAAAAAGATATTAGCATGGGAACAGCTGAGTGCCTCAGTGGGTTAAGCACCCAATTTCAGCTCACATCATGATCTCATGGTTCATGGATTCAAGCCTCCAGGATCCATGTTGGTGATGTGGACCCTGCTTGGGATTCTCTCTCTCTCTCATTCTCTCTCTCCCCCACCCATTTGCTAGTATGCTTTCTCTCTCTCTCTCTCTCTCTCTCTCTCATTCTCTCTCTCCCCCACCCATTTGCTAGTATGCTTTTTCTCTCTCTCTCTCAAAAATAAATACCAAAAAAATACATATTAGCATTTCCTTCTTTGAAAGATGATTTGTATGATGTATCAGTATTAATATAACAAAATCTAAACCCTCACCCCTGGATTTAAAACTCACATATCCAATTTTCCCTGCACTGAGTTACTAAGGAATACCCTGTTTTCATTGTTATTTCTTTGTTCACTGTGAGAAGGGAATTATTTCACTGAAAGTTTCCTACACTCTGTCTTTTGTGCTTTACACAGGAAAAGATTTCATCACCAGTGATTTAGGAATAAAGTTTGACTGTGCTCCCTCTTACCCAGGTTTGCTAACTCTCGAGTTGTCTGGTTTGGTGTGGGGTAAGAGTGTTTCTGAAAGGTTTGCTTTTTGTGTTCCATTTGCAAGTTAAGCTCTTATGGTCTAGCATTAATTCTAGAATACATACATATTTCTTCTTACAAACTAAAGGATTTCTTAGACAACTTGAGTTTTAAAGACAAAAAAAAGAAGCAACGCCGAATCCGAGCAAGGAGTTTTCATTGTGTTAAAAACAGCTCTGTAATATTTAATGTGCTTTATCTTCTTACTTGATTTTATGAGCTCAAAAATCATGAGGGAAATCAAACCTTATCTTTTAATGGGTAAATGCCAAAGGAAGTCCCTTATCAGTTTGTCCTAAGGCTTTGGATATATTTTCTGGAAATAGGTAGAAAGCCAATTTAGCTAGAGCTCATGAAGGAAATTTGGATTTCAGTTTCCAATGAGCCCTTTATTTTGTTCTTTCTCCACTGCCAGAGAATTCATTTTTTAACCACAGCCAGTAACCTGAGGTCTTACTGCAAAATAAGCCACACGAGTCAATAACAAATCTTTGTTTATTCTAAAATGGGCATTATTCATATTTCTTTCCCCATTCATTCATTTTGTTCCTATTTAGGAACAAAATCTGTCTTCTGTGGTTTAGAATAGGGCCCAAAGTGTTTTCCTGTGATTCTGTGAGAAAGAAACGGATGTGTCCAAACACTTTTCATGAAATATCTCTTCTTTTCCATGATGGCAACCCAGAATGAAAGGCTGTATGTAGAAATGACTTATGGTGTTTAAAGCATCTGAGAATCCAGACTGATGTTAATCCTACCAAGACAAACTTTGTCCATACAAACGCCATGACAAAGAGTTCCTGTGACAGACTGAGTGAGGGACAACCTCTGGAAGGTGGCCTTCGAGGTCACGCATCCACCCCTCCTTGCATTTACTCATTCCCTTGTTCATTCGTTCATCCACTCACTTGTTCACTTATTCAAAAAAAAAAATAAATTGCTTTCTTGTTTAAAATAACATTTGGTTGTCTGTCCAACTTCAGCTCAGGTCATGGTCTTGCAGTTCTTGAGTTCGAGCCCCGCATGGGGCTCTGTGCTGACAGCTCAGAGCCTGGAGCCTGTTTCAGATTCTGTGTCTCCCTCTCTCTCTCTCTGCCCCTCCCCCTCTCATGCTCTGTCTCACTCTCTCTCTCAAAAAAAAAAAAAAAAAAAACATTAAAAAAACTTTAAGTGTTCTAAATGTCAAAATAACATTTGGTTGTCTATTTGCCCATGACACTCTTTTCCTGTAACAGATATTTAAACTGTAAGAGGTTCTCTTATTTTATTTAGACATAGATATTACATAAACATAAACAATTGCTGTTACAAACTGATACAACTGATACTTTACAGTTGGCTTTTCACCTTTTCAGTTTCCTAGTAAATATCCCTGTATTTATTTAACTTGTCATAGCCTGATCTTGAAGAGACCACCAAAGCCGAAATGAGGCCAGGCAAAACTTTATTCACATGGCCAGGCCAAACCTGAAGTCCAAGTGGTAAGGAGCAGAGAATGGCCCCAAACAACGGATGCACTGAGATTATATAGGCACACATAGAATTCTGTGTTAGCCAATTATATTGTAACACGCACAGTTTTGATGGGAACCTATCACGTTTGTTCTTTGCTCTTTTAAATGACCAATCAGAGTGGAACAATAAGAACCAATCAGAGTGGAACAATGACTAAGCAATTTTTCTGTAGGCCTGGCCTTGATCAGACCACAGGAAAGGGGTGGGTGAACGGTTTACAGCAAAACAGTCCGTTAACCCATTACATTCCAGAAGAAGTTTAACTTGTTACATTCAATAAGCTAGCGTACAACAAACTGTTGTTTATATTATCTCTTTTCAAATAACAGATATGGTGTCTGTCTCCTGTTTGTACCCAGAACTGCTACAATATTAGATATGTGAACCAATGAATTCAGGTTTTTTCTTTTTGGGTATAATTGACATATACCATGATATTTCAGATATTTAAGACAATGATTCAATATTTGTACACATTGGGTATAATTGACATATACCATGATATTTCAGATATTTAAGACAATGATTCAATATTTGTACACAATGCACTAAGTCTCTGTAACATCCATCACCACACATAGTTACAAATTTGCTTTCTTGTGATGAGAACTTTTAAGATCTACTCTTCTGGCAACTTTCAAATATCCATTACAGTATTATTAACTATAGTCACCATGTTGTACATTACATCCCTTGGACTCATTTATTTTGTAAATGGAAGTTTGTATTTCTTGATCCCCTTCAACCATTTTTCCCATCTCTGACCCCCCACCTCTGACAACCTCCATACAGGTAATAGCCATTCTAACAGATATGAACTATGAGCTCAGATATTTTTGTTTTAGATTTTACATGTACATGAGATCATATGGTATTTTTCTTTCTATTTCTATCTTATTTCACTTAGCATAATGTCCTCAAGGTCCATCCATGTTGTCACAAACAAGAGGAATTCCTTCTTTTCTTAATGCTGAAATATACATGTATATTTACAATGTGATAAATATACATATACATGCAGTAAAACCTTAGATTGAAAGTAACTTGTTCTGTGAGTGTTCTGCAAAACAAGAAAACATTTCTAATAACTTTTAACTTGATAAATGAGCGATGTCCTGTAATATGAGCCGTATATGATCCCGAATGTCACATGATCACAACTGAGCCAATGGTTCTTGAAATTCACTTTGATATATAAGTGCTTTGGATGACAAGCGTATTTTCAGAATAAATTATGCTCACAAGCCAAGGCTTTACTGTATTTATAATAGCGAAAACATGGAAGTAACCAACTGTTCCTAAATGTATGAATAGGTAAAGAAAATGTGGCTTATATGCAGATATTCATCATCTTGGGGATTCTTGGTTACTTCCATGTTTTGGCTATTGTAAATAATGCTACAGTGAGCATGGGGTGCAGATGTTGTTTCAAGTTAATGATTTCATTCCCTTCGGATAAATGCCCAGAAGTGGAATTTTAAGATAATGTGGTAGATCTGTTTTTCATTTTTTTAGGAACTTCCATTCTGTTTTCCACAGTGGGCACACCAATTTATATTGTCACAACACTGCACAAGATTTCCTTTCTTCGCCAACACTTATTATTACTTGGATAATAGTCTTTCTAACAGATATGAGGTGATATTGTGGTTTTGATCTGCATTGAATTAGTTCTTATTTAAGAAAAATATATCTGAGCTTTAAGAATTTAGCTATTCAAATATCAAAATAATATAAAGCCAAATAAACCAATCGAGGCACTTCAGTGGCTCAGTCAGTTGACCATCTGACTCTTGATTTTGGCTCAGGTCATGATCTCACAGTTCATGGGATCAAGCCCCATGTTGGACTCTGTACTGACAGCATGAGCCTGCTTAGAATCCTCTCTCTCACTCTTTCTCTGTTCCTCCCCCATCCCAAAATAAATAAATAATCTTAAAAAAAAAACCCAAACTTATAGAATCATAATGACTCATTTCAAGAGATGTGAGAAGTTGGAAATATTAACAGTGTGTGACGACTGTGGATTCAGGTTGAACATTTATGAGTTCACATTGAATTATAACTTCAATTTCCATGACAACGCTGAGTTGAGCCAATGTTGACCAACATGGCACTTCAGAACCTGATGGGAGAAGGTGCTAGAGGAATAACTTTGAGCACAAAGGGGAAACAAGAGAAGGAATAAGTACATTAAATAGTCTATGTTTCAAATATAATATGTTGTTGTTTTATTATTTATAAAAGCAATTTCTACACACAGCAGAAAAACTGTACAAGAAACACACAAGGAACAAATTCCAAATCTCCACAAGCCTATTACTCCGCAATTGTAAACTTTCAGCTTCAGGTTTTCAATTTTTTTTATACTCACTGTTTTATGACTTTATTTTTTTAGTTAATAAGATGTGGTCATTTTACTATAAGGATTAGTAAGTAATTTTAATGTGTTGATATTTTAAACATTATTAATATACTTTCTCTCTTACCCTATCCATCTTCCTGCAGGGAGCTGAACATATGTTTTAGAAGAAGTAAAAAGGGAAAGAACAAAGTAATAATCAGCTTCTCATAAGAAAACTAGGATTTTGCCACAAGAAAATTAGCTTGAGAGGCCAGCACTGTTGAGATAGGATTTTCCAACTTCCTTTATGTTCCCCCATTTAAAATTGCAAAAACATGCCTGAAGGATGCACATTTATAGAGCCTTCCCAGAGTTGGCCAGAGATGTGCCTTCTACATAAAACAATAAATTCAGTGTGCTTTCTTCTTAATGATGGGAGTATATGATATAAGGAATGATGGGAAAGGAGAAAGAGAGACTAAAGAAGGGATTGAAACAAGTGGATAGGTGCCAGTTTTATCTCAAGTGTGGCTGTGGCCTGACACCACAGAGATCTGGCTTTTCCTGGGCCACCTTTAGTTTCTATGTGATACAGATCTGATCCCAAAATGATGCAAATCCTTCTATGGAACTTGTTGAAGGATATGCCAGAAAGGGAGCAAGGGGAGGGTTTCCAGCAGTGACCACAAAGCAGTTTCTCAAAACTAAAGCACAAGTATGGCCAGACCTGGAAGAGCCTTATTCTGCCAAGGAGAGACAGGGTTGAGGATGTGGGGGGTGGGGATGCAGCTGGGGGGTACAGTCAGCCAGAAAGGAAATGCCAGGCCCAACATAGCTGAGAAAAATAAGAATATGAGCTAGAACAGTCAAAATGTTTTGTCCTGAAATCCAGCAGAGCCATAGAATCCAAGTGGAAGGAGACCGGTCCCAATGACCAACATATCAAGCAGAAATTAAAAGTCACCATGAAGATTGGAGGACCTCCTCTTCCTCCATTGCCTTGAAAATCACCCATTCTGATGTTCTTGTAAACATATAACAACTTAGAGAGAGAAGCAGAAGCAGGAGGAGGGGAAGAAATTGAGAAGCTGAGCATTTTTATAAAAGAGTGAGTGAAAGTCGCAAAACCATTGATGGTACCAGTCTGGTCGAGGCTGAAGACCTAATCAGACACAGGCCATTCCTCCCAGTAACCTATGGGTGTCCACTTGAGAAAGAAGGCTGAAGAAATTATAAATTAGAAATTTAAAAAGTACATTTTCTGCACCCACCAGAATCATAGTTTCATTTGAGTTTTGCAATTCCATACATGATTATTTCTCACATAATTTTAGGAGACAGAGTGTATTTCACAAGGTGTTTTAGTTCCCTGTCAAGGCCATAATGAATTACCACAAATTTGGCAGCTTAAACAGCACCCATTCATTATCAATCTCACAGTTCCTGTGGGTCTTAAAAGGCTGAAATCCAGGCTGCAATTTCAGCTGGGGCTCCAGTTCCTCTCCCCATTGGCGGTTGGTTGAATTCAGTTCCTTGCCATCATAGATTGATGCCCCTATTTCCTTGACAAAGGGTCTCCTCTATCTTCAAGCCAACAACAGTAGGTTAATGATTTCTTGTACTTCAAGTATCTCTAACTTCCCCTCTACCACCTCCTCTCTCCGCCTTCCTCTGCTGCTAGGGGCTCATGGGATTACACAAGGCACACCGAATACCCGGGATACTCTTCCCTCTCTTAAGATAAACTGGTGAGTAACCTCATTCAGGTTCTTTGTTTCTTGGCTTATAATAAACAGTTAAGCAATGAACACCCTTCTATAAAGCTTGAGCACAGGTCTTGCCCAGGAACTTTACCGATGAATAGTTGCTGATCCTGTCCACCAGAAGAAGCGTGATACATACTAGGTATTCACAGGCACTCAGCTCCTGGGAACCAACCATGCCCTTCAAATAACTGGGAGGCTTTCAGCGACATGTGGGGCTAGAGTCAGACTAAGTAAGACACTGCGCTGCCGAGCGCCTTGACACACACTCCACTGACGTCTTATGGGCTCCAGTTCTCCCAGGAGAGCTCTTCTTGATCATGTCAGCTACCTTTCTTGCCTGTGGCATAAATCCAGAAACATCTTTTTCAGCCGTCTGTCGTGTCTGACCATACACAATTAAGTTCGAGCTTGGTCAGGATGCCATGGTTACAATACTTACAGTGGAGAAAGGCAAAGCACGCTGACATAAAGGACCAGGGCCCAATGGGCCCACTCACACCCTGCCTTCAGGTTGTGAACATCCTGTCATCCGGGCCCACGCACAGGTGCGGTGCGGGGACCAGAAAGGGTAGCTAAGTACAGGGAACTATTCAAGATCTCACAAAGTGTGAGAAAGAAACCTGGGGAGATTCCTTTCAGCGCCCCATTTACTTTAACTTCAATGGTGTGGGTAAAATCCCTCATGATCCTTCTGCCAAAATCTAGGCCTAAAGAAACAACCCAAGCTTGGGGGCAGGGTTGGATGTATATAACCACAGATGCTAAGAGAGCGTTACGTATTAAAAAGAACTTGGTATGCAACCCTAAGTTAATAAACTTTAATTTCTCAATCAAGTAGATAATTATACAGAAATTTAAAAATTATAAATTTTACTCAAGGTTAAGCAAAAATGTGTATTTATCAAGTTTAGTGTATATAGACAGCACGTCAAATCATTGGGGGAAATTATGAAATTCAATAAATGGGCTGGGATAATAATTAAATTATTTGGAAATATTTATTTTCCATTTTCACTATATGATATGTAATAATATTTAGTCTAGATACATTGAAAAATATACCATCAAATTTAAGACCATAAAGTACCAGAGGAAAACAAAAATGACATTTAAACACTTTCATGGTACATCCTTCCTTTCAAGCCAAAAGAAAGGCAAGAAACTTACTTACAAATCTCTTTCAATCTGATGGGGAAGATAAAACATGTTGTGTTCCATTTTATTTAATTTTCAAAGACAACACAGCATTATGGTTACAATCCTGGATTTAGATCCTAGTTCCATTCTTCTGAGCCGTGTGTCAATGGGCAAATTGCATAATTTGTCCACGGTGCCCCTTGTGCCCAACTTTCTTCAGTTTTAACATGGAGATAACAGCATTTACCCTCTGAAATTGTTATCAGAATTAAGCAACTAAATCCATGTCGAGAACTGAGAACAGGCTCTGACCTGTGGTAACCATCCAATAAAACCTTTTTATTTACCTTCATTCCCCCTTCTCTTGTTCTGTGACTTCAGTGACAAATAAGCGAAAAAATCCACGTATGCCCCTTCATGCTGTTTACAGTCTTTTCTCCCACTTATTTACCTCATTCTTTTCCTCTGAATCGGAGAGAATTTAGTTCCATCAAATTTACTTTGTCATTACATTTTGTGGTTTGCTCTTCTACAGAATCTAATCGGCCTTTCTCTGTCCCTTTTAGTTCATTTAAAATTTTTGGAAACCATTCTCCTACTCCTCGGGCAAACTTTCCGGGTATCAGATTATTTCACTCTTCATTCTCTGCAATCTTTTCTTACTCTCGTTAACTCATTTGAATCAGGCTTTCCCACATTTTCTTCTTTGACTTACAGTATCCACTTTAAATGTGTCATTCCCTTTGCTTCCTCAAATTTAGCCAACCTTTTCAAACACTGAAATGTTTTTTCCTCTCTGGTCATTTCCCCCCTCTGTTTGCCCATCTTGGCAGGGAGGGATGAGAAGGGCCTGCAGTTATCTGAGATGATCAATATGACGATTGATCTTCCAGAGATTCAAAGATAATTTCTTTCAGAGATGGAGCCTTTCCATAACTTTCTAACTTTACAGGAGAATAATAAATCACCTTAGATTTTTACTGTTCCTTATTGGAGTTCTAAGTCACTGTGTGGAATGGGGAAGAAATGGATATTTCAATAATTTGCCAAAGCATTTTCTTTTTCTGAGCTTAGTAGGAAAGCATGAAGGTGGTCAGAGCCATGTTCCTTTCTTCCCACGGGCAGCCTCTGGGTCACAGGCAGCGTGGTGTCCCCTTTACATAACCTGACAGTCCCCGGCGCTTGCCAACAGCATTAGATCGATTTCCTCCAAAGATCTGTCTCCTGGCCCACCTTCCTTGTGAGGCTGAACTAATTTACCTTTCTCTCAAGTACCTCTCACATCTGACACATTATGTATTTACAGGACCACTTGTTTATTACCTTCCCCCCAACTACCCACATAGACACCTTGGACTTCTTTGGCACACAGTAAGTGCTCAACAAATATTTGTTAAATGAATAAATATTTCTCACATGGTCTTCTACACATAAAATTAATCTCAGTCCATTAGTTTTCTTTTTCAATATGTTTTTCTGCTATATCTGCTGGAAAGAAATTCTGTAAAATTCTTGGTATAGTGTCCAGTGCTGACATTTTGTATAATTTCACTGGGAATTAATACAACCTGGATAATGTTCTGCAATTGCGATACTCAACCCATAGGACTCCTTTACACTTAGTTTCCTCTTCCTCAACTTCAACAGCCCTAAACTGCATTTGCTGTATAACATAGTAAAAAGCAAATATGACAAATGGCTTATAATGTAAAGCATTCTAAACATTCCTTCCTAAATCCTAATTCAAGAAGAATTATTTTTGTCATTTTGTGCTTAGTTCTGCCACTGCTTCCGTTTATGACTCTAATAGCATATGTTTGGTTCCCCAGGAAATAGACTCAGAGTTGGAGATTTGCATGCAGGAAGTTCACTGGGGAGTGCTTTTGGGATGAACTTTTGTCACCATTTGGAGGAAGCAGGATGTGAAGTTAAAATGTGATTCAGCTGCACCAGAGGCTTTAGCTGATCCCACAGGACGTTCTGGAGCTGGGGTGGCCCTTCACAGTTGTCTTAATCATGACAAGGAAGGTCTGCGCTTTTTTATATTCTCACTGAACAGTCATTAGATTTGGGCTGTCCCAGAAAGAGGGTGTAACTGGGGCCACACAGTTGCGGACTAAGAAATTACCAAAAAGCAACACAGCTGCAATCTATATGCCATCAACACTCCAGGATGGGGGGAGAGGGTGCTTCCATCCTGAAGAGGGGATTTGGACAACAAACCCTGGCATCCACCATGTTGCCTTAGACCATTCCACATATTATATCCTGGCTTTCTTGCATATAGTTCTGTTAACAGCATTGATCAAGGAGGAGGAAGAGATGAAAGAGGAGAACAAGAACAGGAAAAAGGAGGAAGATGGGGAGAACAGAACATGATCAGGAGAAGAAGGAGAATGAAGAAGAAGAAGGAGGAGGAGGAGGAGGAGGAGGAGGAGGAGGAGGTTGAGGAGGAGAAAGAGGAGGAGGAGAAGGAGAGAGGAGGAGGAGAAATGGAAAAAGAGAAGGAGGAAGAGGAAGAAAAGCAACATAACAACAACTAAATACGTGGACATGTGCCTTAATATCTGGGAAAAGGATCAGGGTGAGGCAACTCTTCATCTTTCTAAGTAAGGAGTCAGTGGATAATATAAAACTCTGAGGCAAAGTAAAATAGAACTAGAAGCATAGTTTTGGAGTTGAAAATATGACCATCAGAAAAAACGAAAATAGAGCATTTAGGCAGGCACATTGGTTAACATGAAAAACGTACATAAAGCTTATAATCAATATAATGTATTCTCAGCTCACCACACCATGCACATAACCCCAATGCCCACAGGCAGACGTTCCTAATTTGTTCTTTTGGCAACACATCCATTACACTGAATAATATTTGGCACTTCTATATCTTGACTTATATGCTCTATTCAAAATACACTGACTTGCCATTATGAAATACAATGACTTAGTACATTCAGGTCGCCTTCACCTTCATCTCCTCTCCCATCTGTTTAGAACTTCAGAGGAAGTGTAATTTCAAAATCTCAAAGATAGGAGTAAAACATGCCAAAGTTAATTGAAAGTTTGTCTACAATAATGATAACCTAGTCATAGCCCATGCCAGGAGCTGAAGACATAGCTTCAAAACTACTGTAGGAAAACTATCAGTTTCACAGAATTGTTATGAATTGATGATCTCAGCATAAACATTTACCTCTCCCTATTAGGAGACCCTGATAAAATAATAGTAAAATAATTCAGAATGGGGGTGCCTGGGTGGCTCAGTTGGTTGGGCATCCGACTCTTGATTTTGGCGCAGGTCATGATCTCATAGCTTGTGGGATGGAGCCCTGTTGACAGTGCAAAGCGGGCTTTCAATTCTCTCTCTCTCTCTCCTTCTCTCCCTGCCCCTCTTCCCTGCTCACGTTCTCTCTCACACACACACACATACACAAAATAAATAAATAAACTTAAAAAAAAACATTTGGAATGGAACCATCCCCATAAAGGGAAAGAACAGGAGAGAGCATCATCAGTACATGAAAGTTATGATAAATTTCTGGAACACACACACAAAAAGACAGATGACAATATATTTGTATTTGAAACCAAAAAGAGGAAGTCACAATTCAGATATACAAAATAGAGAATGGAGGAGATAATTCAGGATCTGCATTTCATACTCTCTTGCCAGTCCCTAAACCACAGCCACCACAAACACACAGAATGACAAGCAGTATAATACATAGTCCTCAAACAAAGCAAATGAAATTAAGAGAAAAAAGAAGGCCCTTTTTAAAAGAAATAAAACTGCTCATGGAGAACTAAGTTGGCTCTTTATAAGAATAAACCTCCTTCTTCTGATATTTGTGGAGGCCTTCACCTTCTGACTCACTCCAACTAAAGCAAAACCTAACCAATAATGAAGACCTAACCAATAATCATCAAATAAATGAGAAAAACTGCATCAGAGAAAATAAGTAAAGTGAAAAAAATCAATTTTCTGGGTGAAAATAATGAACCTAAGACCAGAAGACAAAAGCTTACTTACTAGTGTCTCCAGACACTCCAAGAAAATATAGTTTCATCAAAATAAGAACAAATGCTATAAATAAAGGAGAAATTGAAGAACTAGAGTTTGGGGAAATGAATGCTTCTGAAATCCGACTTTAAAATATCAATGAAGTGTTGAAGGCAAAGTCATGGAAATCTTCAATAGCATGAAACAAAAGGCAGCACTAGAAAATATGAGGTAAAGATGAAGGAAATAAAGGAGATATCCAGAAAATGATCATCAGGTGATTGATCAGAATTCTAGAAAGTGAGGGGGGAAATAATATGGAAATAAAGGGGTATTACTAAGGGGAAAATCATAGAACGTTTCCCAAAGTTTCAGGAGTATATGGGAGGGATGGTAAAATAAAAACAGATGTAGACACTTCAGCATCCAAGAGACAGGCCACCAAGTGTCCTGGAGCCTGTCATAGAGGGAGATATAAGATGGCAGTGCAGAATTCCCTGCAAGGTCCTAAGTGAAAAAGGCATTGTGCCTACAATTCCATAACCAAACAAAATATCAAAATATGATGATAAAAAGGAGACATTTTTAACCTTGAAAGACCAGAAAATTTACCCTGCTTACATACAGTCATGGAGTTATTTGAGGAGGTCCTGAAGACAATTAACCTGAAAAGTGAGATGAAAAAACATATGGAATATGAAATTCAGGAAGGAAACAAATGGCCATCTCTGAAGGATAGCTCTCCTGTGGACCTAGAGAAGTAGCACAGTCCGTAAGGTAGCTCAGGTGACTATAGAAAGCATTCATTCAAGAAGAAGTGTATCCTATGAAAAAGATCATCTCATTAAGAAGCTCAATAATTCAAGGATGCAGCAAGGATGTAGTTCACCACCACCACAACAAAGGCAAATAGAAACTCCAGGGGAAAACAAAAAGCATACAGTAAAATCATAGCACAAATATGAGAGAAACTAAAATGCAATGTGATTTTTACATGGCTGAAGCAATTTATAGATTCCAATTAAAAGAAAATTCATTTGTACTTCACACTTTGAACAGTTTTCTTTGAGTGGAAGAGACTGATACAGATTTATATTTTAGTCTTTCTGAATCTTTCATCGTACTTGGTTTTATAATTTCTATGGATCAAATATTTGTGCCCCAACCCCTCCCCACCACCAAATTCATATGTTGAAGCCTAATCTTCAATATGATAATAATTGGTGGTGGAGCCTTTGGGAGGTGATTAGGTCATGAGTCCATGGAGCCCTCATGAATGGGTTCGTGCCTTTGTGAAAGAGACCCAGAGAGTTCTCTTGTCACTTCCACCAGGAGAGGACACAGTATAGAGATGGCCATCTATGAACCAAGAAGCTGGCCCAGCAGACACTAGATCTGCTGGTACCTTGATCTTGGACTTCCCAAGCCATCACAACTGTGAAAATCCACCCACACTCTATGACATGTTGTTATAGTTTTACCAAGGAACTGTTCTTCCGCTCGGTTCAGAATTTTTTTTCTGTTTTTGTTTTGTTTTTTGCCTCGGTTTCCCAGTCTGGGAGATTTTTCAACAGGGCAACATTTTAAGTAAGATCATCTAGTTTTGACTTTCAGCTTGATCACTTACTAGGCGTGCGACCTTTGGTAAGTCACGGCAGAAATCTTGGTTTCAGTACTGTAAATTAGGAATGTTAACATAATGACCATTTTCACCTCTGAAGGGAAATTGTGTGTACAAAATGAAATAATGTATATGGATTTGAAATATCTCTTAAAATACAACATGATAAAAATACCAATTATATTAAGAAGCAAAATTGCAAAAAGATATTTTTTTCACCTCTTCTTCCCTCTGCTATTCAATTCTATACAAAATCTTCCCAAGCTTTTGATCTCCATTTGATGGCTTTTCTATCAATCTTTCCAAAGATTGTAATACTCTTGCCATCTACTTATAAAAAATATTTTAAATAGGAATGTATTTATGAAGGAGATAAGCCAAAGCAGCTCAAAACATTGTGAAATAGAGTAAGACAGTGCATGTCAATATCACTTGAGGGAAAAATATATCTACTATTTATCGCAATATTTGTTCCATTTAGAGGCAATTTAAGTTTCAGAAAAACCACCATTCAGGTATTCAGGAATTTGCTTTCCTCAGGTTCAATTTCAAAGTTGAGGGTTCTTATTGTTAGAATCCCACATGCTAGTGAACTGCAGAGGGATTCCCCCCTTTTTTAATACAAATTCTCTCTGAATTTAGAATAAAAATGAGAAGCTAAGCATATATATATATTTTTTTTAACTCTATAGAAAATTATGATGAGCAGTCAGGATTCAGAACCACTGGTTTGAATGTTTCTATATTCTTACGGAAAGAGAATCAAGAGCGATGTGGACGTTAACAGGGCTTACAGTACATCGGTCTTACATATGCATAGAACATCATCACATCTGTTGTTTTACTTGAATCTGATCCACATGAATGCTGCAGATAAGTACCTTTTTTCATTTTACCATTCAACTGAGCGCACAGGCAATGAGCGATGTGCCAAAAGTCAGCCAGCTAGGAGGTGAAAATCACAAGTCAGATCTTACTTTGATTTAGGCCCAATTCTCTTTCGACAGCATGAGATATGAGCTTTTATAATTTCCTGCCAATCCAGCTTTCTTATTCTACATTTCCAACACTCCTGCTGTCGAATTTGTTTGGAAACCAATGTTTTTAAAATTATCTCTATTTGGAGTCACGATCTAGTTGAGGACGCATGTTTCTCCTTGTCCAGTGTAAACATTATGATATTAACACCAGTGTAAACACCAGATACACTTACCAATATCTACAATGGTTCTATCCTTTTGTTTGTCTAAGATTTTTGCTCTTAAAATCAACACAATTTTCCTTTCGATCAACACAATCTTTCCTTTCCTGGTTATCTTTCTGGCTGTCTGCAGACCAACACAGAAAACCACACAGCGTGTGGATTGTTGCTTACTCTCCATCCTCATCAAGAAACTCCGTGTCACTCCACAGTCTATTTCAGTGGTCGTGATTTACTCATTCTCCAGTGCCTAAGGCTTCAAGACTCACCTCACTTTCTAATCACTCTTCAACTTACAATCAATAGGCTTCTGTCTCAATGGTACCAATGAGCTCTTAACACCCAAATCTGGTGAATTGTGTTCAGTTCTGGTGTTTTGACCTCTCTGTGGAATTAGATAGTAGAACATTCCTTTCTTGAAATTGCCTCCTTCTTCAATGTAATTCTCAACCAATTGTCTTATTTATGCCTATGTATTCAAGTTTTTTTAAATCTTCTTCCTGACCAATGCATAATGATGTTTCCTGAAGAATCCCTAATGTTTTGCCCTTAACTTCTTCCTCTTACTCCCTGGGGAAAATCCCCCACTCCTTTGACATCAATCATCCCACCAACACCAATAAAGCCTGCCTCGGTCACTGTAACTATGGGAGGGTGAGGGGAGCTGGTCAAGGAAAAAGACATGACCATGAGGTGGCAATAGCACTCACAAGCTTTGTTTGGATGATATTTTAGTAGTTTTTATGCAGGGAACTCTCTCGGGGTGTGAGACTACGGGGGAGGAGGGCAAGGGAACGCTTAGCAAAAAGAAGGATTAGAAGAAGGCTTATATGTCTAGATGATTTCTTTTAGCAGCACAGAAGGGAATCTCTGGGCACGAGAGTTCCAAAGAGCAGCAAGAGCTTGGGGTTTTCATAGCACCAGGGGTTTTTATCTATTTATAGGTAGCAGATGTTGGGTGCAGTTTTGTAAGGTATGCAAAGCAGGCAGGCTCTAAATCGCTACAAATCTGCTTGTTTGGTTTATATTTAAAACAATTGGATGTGTAAAAATTTGATCTTGGCATTGGAAGGCTTTTGTGCTAATGGGTCTCAGCCTGCTGTGAGGAAATAAACAACCCAGGGGCCGATACACAGAGACCATCATTGGCTCATTTATGTAACTCAGATTTCTGGATGAACTCCAAGAACCTCCAAACTAAGCCCAGTATCTTTCCACTAAATGTAGGGGTTTTTTTTTTTCCTATTCTTTCTCAGCGAAAGGAATGCTGTTATTAAAACTAAAGCAATCCCTCCTTGTCTTTCATGTACTCCAAATCCATGACCATTTCAATAACTGTACTCTCTTTACATTTTTACTTTCTCTCTTCATCAGTTTCCATCACCAATGCCTCCCTCAGATCATGGCTTCTTTGTATCTTGCCTAGAGTATTATCAAAGTCTCTATTCTGTAAATACAGTTTTATTAGAACACAGCCACTCCCCACCATTTACATTTTGTCAATTACATGTTGTCCAACAGCTGAATTTAGTAGTTATACACAAGATCAAATGACTCACAAAAGCAAAAATATTTACTCTCTGGCCATTTACAGAAAGTTTGTCAACTCCTAGTCTACAAGGTAACGTTCATAAACCTTTCATAATGGGGCCGCTCTATATCTTAGTTTTATCCAAAACTATATCCTCTCTCAATCACAGCTGTACAAAACTACTGGATACCAGGATGCTTTATTCTGGATACCATCATCCTTCCCACTCCTTCTGCCCAGTAAACATTTCCTATACTTATCCATTTGCCAGTTATATAGTCACTTCCAAGATTCAAAGGCTCTTCTGTCAAACATTTTCTAAATCTCTTCCAAAGCAACAATGTATTCTTCTTTCCATATAAATACTTTATAGACTTTGGTCAAAGCACCAATTATCTTTTTATTCCCTCATGTTTAAAAACTATTTTAGTCTACCAATATTTAGGGGACAGTTTGGCCAGATATACATTTCTTTTCTTTTTTAATTTTTTATGCTTTTTATTTTTGAGAGACAGAGAGACGGTGTGAACAGGGCAGAGAGAGAGGGAGATACAGAATCTGAAGCAGGCTCCAGGCTCTGAGCTGTCAGCACAGAGCCTGATGTGGGGCTCAAGCCCATGAACTGTGAGATCATGACCTGAACTGAAGCCGGATGCTTAACCAAATGAGCCAGCCAGGCGCCCCTACATTTCTGCATTTGAAATCACATTCCCTCAATCTTGAGAGCATTATGCCTTCGTTTTCAAGAAGTCTGACTCCAGTCTAATTTGTAATACTTCAGATACCAGAGTCTTTGATACTCTGTTTCATCCCTAGTTTTTTCTTAATAGTTTTATATTTTAGAGCACTCTTAAATGTACAGAAAAATACACTCCCTCTCCCAAACAGTTTCTCCTGCTGTTAATATCTTGAGTTAGTGGGGTATATTTATTAGAATTGATGAGACAATATCTTTGCTTTTGTTATTATAATTTACTAAAGAGCACAGTTTACACTAGGATTCACTTTTTTTGTTGTATATTCTGTGGGTTTTCACAAATGTTTAATAACATTTACCCACCATCACAGGATCACATGGAACTGTTTCACTCCCCTAAAATTCCTCTGTGTTCCACTATTCATCCTTCCCTCCCTCCCCACAAGCCTCTGGCATCCTGGTCTTGTTACTGTCCTCACAGCTTACCCTTTCCCAGAATATCATATACTTGGAGTCATTCAGCACGCCTTCACATTGCCTTCTTTTACTTAGTGAGATGCATCTAAGTTTCCACCGTGTCTTTTCATGGCATGATTGCGCATTTCTTTCTATCACTAATATTCCATTTTATGTACGAACCACAGTTTGTTTGGTTACTTCAAACTGAATAAAGCTGCTGTAAATATCCATGGGCAGGCTTTTGTGTGGACATAAGTTTTCCACTATTTTGTGTGAATACCAGGGAGGGTGATTGCTGGTTCGCTTGTAAGAGTAAGAGTATGGTCAATTGTATAGGAAATTGCAGGAGTAAGGAGGGCTCTCTAGTGGGGTCAAGCCTCTAGGAGAAGTTTCCAGCTTTTCCCTCTAATTCTGCCACTTCTGCTCCAATCCCCGACCCCCCAAACCCTCCATTCCCTGCAGTGCTTGAAAACCAGCAGCTTCCAGATCTGAGCCACTGGGGTCACACCTTGGTTCCATTCAATTCAGTTTCTTTTCTGTGCCTCCAAGTCTTCTGGCCACATTCCTCCCCACCCCCGCCACCGGCTCACCTGTTACCTTCACCTTTATTCTAAACGTTACACTATCCCCACCTTTAGTCTTCCCTCTCCACCAACCCACCGTCCTTTCTTGTTCTGAAATATACGTGCTCAGAATTAAATTATCCAACACATTCATTGCTGGTTTCTCTGAACAAAGGGGTAGAGAAGAATATGTAGAGAAAGTGACAAAAACCAATGCAGGGAAATGGAGAGGTTCTGGAAATCCATGCCATGTTTGAGGTCCTGATCTCTGATCTACAGGTTAACTTCATGAACATACATACAGATAATCTGAGGGCCTTTTGTTCTCTTTCACTGAGGAACATGGCTCTCTTAAAGTCCCTTATCCAGACATCAGGACTTTCCCAGCCTTCACTGAATTAAATAAAAACTACTATCCTTGGACTCCTAAGACTATCCTAGGAATAAAGCATTGAGACTTCGCTCTTGTTTACTATTGCATTCTATTTTTTTCTCCATTGTTTCCATTTTACAGATGAGAAAACTGAGGTTCAGAGACATTCATCATTTGCCCCCAAACATAAAATGCGTATACAGTACGGAACAAAGATTGGAAGCTAGGTCCTTCTGATTCCTCAATCAATCTCACTTTACTACGTTGCCCTTTCTTGCTAGAAATTATGTTGGATGTTGGATAAAAATGAATGGCCATTGAGATGTCCTCTAATCCTATCTGGGTCATTTAGTCTGTGGCCAGGTTGATGACACAGTGGCTCCCGACCATACTCTAAGGCCCCTCCTCTTTTAGGCAGACAAGAATGGAGGACACATGCTCTTGTTCTGGTATATTTTGGGAAGGGAATCAGGCAATGTCCTCATCAATACTATGGAATAAAAAATCTCTAAAGTCCGGTCCCCTACATCCTAAGTGTCACTGGAACAGAAGCCTTGCCTATCTCATCACCATATGTAGCATGCTGCTCCTACAACACATAAAGCCTACCCCATGCCTAGCACATGCTCAAGCATTTTTATTGAAAAGCTGAACTGGGGTGCCTGGGTGGCTCCATTGGTTGAGCGTCCAACCTCAGCTCAGGTCATGATCTCACGGTTCATGGGTTCGAGCCCCACATTGGGCTCTGTGCTGACAGCTCAGAGCCTGGAGCCTGTCTTCCTAGTCTATGTCTCCATTTCTCTCTGTCCCTCCCCCACTTGTGCTCTGTCTCTCTTTGTCTCTCAAAAATAAATAAACACTAAAAAAAAAAAAAAAGCTGAACTGAACTATTTATAACCATAATTCAAGGATGCTGTTTCATCCTTTTCCCAGTCAGTAATAATAAAAACAACAACTGGAAAATATATTCCAAATTTAAGTGGATCTGATTTAATGAAGACATTATGGAATACTTCAGATGAAAGTTCTCATCAATTCTTTCAGCCTGTCACTTAGCAAATAAGAAAATATTGAGGAAATTGAGGTCTTGCTGAACTGTCCAGAATTATGAAGTTCTGTAATATAGATTCAAATCCATGACCTGGTTTCTTTTTAATGTTTTTAGGTTCACACGCAGGGTTTCATTACTCTGCCTCTGGGTAACCCTGACAGAAAAGGAATAGAAATATCGATGCACACTGATGCATCATGTGACTTTGACTACTGGCAAACTTTGACCCCAGAAGTATGAACTCATAACTTACATAATTGTACAGGTATATCCTTGTAACAAATATGTTCTTCTTATTTTTTCATGTTTATTTATTTTTTAGAGAGTGCAAGGGAAAGGGGCAGAGAGAAAGGAAGACAGAGGATCCCAAGCAGGCTCTGCGTTGACAGCAGTGAGCCCAATGTGGGGCTTGAACTCACGAACTGCATGATCATGACCTGAGTGGAAGTCAGACACTGAACCGGCTGAACCACTCAGGTGCCCTGTAATAAATATGTTCTAAATCTGAAATGTTCCTTATACCTGAAATATTAAATTATCAAGAGCCACCAATTAAGGGACAATTAGTGATCTTCTAATTAAGCTTTTCTAGTTCATAGCCCTTCTTAAAATTACACACTAAGTCGTGGTTTAAAACCAATCATATAGCAGGTGGACCAAAACCAAAACAAAACAAAACACACTATTAAGTATTTTGTAACTTTCAGGATTGCTTAGTTCACATTCTTTTATGCCATGGTGTCAGTAAAGTGGTGGATGCAAAAGGTAAAGATATGGGGCACCTGGGTGATTCAGTCGGTTAAGCGTCCATCTTCAGCTCAGGTCATGAACTCGCAGTCTGTGGGTTCAAGCCCCGCATCAGACTCTGGGCAGACAGCTCAGAGCCTGGAGCCTGCTTTGGATTCCATGTCACCCACTCTTTCTGCCCCTCCCCTGCTCATTCTCTGTCTCTCTCTGTCTCTCAAAAATAAATAAACATTAAAAAATAAAGGTAAAGATATCAGCACAAGTCAGGATTTTAAAGTACCTTCCTAATGGTAAATGCCCAACGATTTATATATTGGTATTTGAATGCAGTAGTTTTATATTCTTTTAATTCCTTTTGTTTTAAATAAAGAGATACTGTGGTCAAGATACTGTCTTTTATTTCTCACTAAAGATCCTCAAATCCACTACAGTTTTAGACACTGTTTATTTCATGACGCTGGAACAGTGATGCCAACATATAGACCACTCAGCCTCAGGGAAATCCTTCCCTTCCCTTTGCTGGGGATGAAAGGACAATATTATTATCTGCCTCTGAACCATTGGGCTGCTCCAGATAACAGCTTCTCTCTTGTCTGTCATGACTGAGGTGGGTGATCCAGCTCTGACTGTGGAAGTAAATGGACCGAGAGAGGCAGCTCGAGCACATCAACGTGGGTGCAGCCTCTCCATCCTCACAGGTGTGGGAGGACCCCAGCAAAGCCTTGGTGCCCACTTCTTCCTAACGGCAGAGCTGTGAGCTGGGGCCAATGGGGTGGCCTGAAGCGGTGGTGCAGGGGAAATGCCAGGGAAACCAAATACAGAAGACTGACGTGACCATGTTCACATGTGACTTCCAGGTACTCACAGGAATAGCCAGCCTCCCACCACAAGTCAGGAAGGGAGGCAACAAGATGCTATTCTCTCATATAGGAGATACACAACCCTGCATGCTTGCCTACACTCTCCCCTTACATTTCAAATACATCATATCTTTTTTTTAAATGTTTATTTACTTATCTTGAGAAAGAGAGAAATAGAGAGAGTCAGGCGGCATGGAGAGAGAGGGAGAGAGAGACAGAACCCCAAACAGGCTCCATGCTGTCAGCCAGGAACCCATCATGGAGCTTGATCCCACCAACCTGGAGACCATGACCTGAGTCCAAAATCAAGACTTGGTTGCTTAGCCAACTGAACAACTCAAGTGCCCCTATCATATCATATTTATAACATATTTTCTTAATATATTGTTAACATGTTGGCACACCTACAGCACTTTTAATTGCTGCATTATATGTATTCCATTATATGACTATATTTGTATATTTAATCAATCTCTATTGGATAATCTGGGTATTTCTAGTTTGGGATTTTGGGAATACAATGTGTTACTCTTCTATTTGGGAATAGAAATGTGAAAAGACGTGTGTACACATTTCAAATGATTCCCTTAGTTAAAATGTGTAGAGGTGGGATTATCAGTGAAAAGGTCATAAGTATGTTTCAACAACTATTAACAGATTGCCACGATTTGTGCAGATACGTCCACACTCTGCAGCAGAAAATGATAACCCTGGATTAGAGAAGCTGCCTGGTTGACATATTGGGATCAAGAAATCTTGGAATGAATGGACTTTTTAAATCTTAGTGAAAGTGAACAAGAGTTCATAAATTGAGTTTTTGTGCCTCGTATTTTGTTAATTCTCTCATTGTGACTGTTACTAATTCTCCATTGGGTTTTAGTTTGTTATTTATTTGGAAAAGACTCTATGGAAGATTTTCCAATGATCTTTTGTCAAAGATTTTGCAACAGTACTTTGCCAGTGTGTAATTTGTCTTAAATTTTGAAGTGCTTTAGGATATGAATTTGTATGTGGTCAAATGTATTAATTACTTCTGCTTGGTATGGGGTATATTTTTTCCCTCAATTTGAGGCTTAGAAATTCCACTACCGCCAAAAAATTACACAAATAAACATTTTAGCTCCTTGTTTTACATGACACTCATTGGTCAATAGGGAATTATTTTTTGTATGATGTGAAATATGATTCTATCTAAAAAGTCAGCATTTTCAGAATTCTGAAACATGAAATCTCTCCAGGTATATTTATGAAACAAATTAGTGTCTTGTTTTACATCATATAGGGGCATGTCATTTCTTATGAGTCTTGTTCCTAGGAGGGAAATGAGAGGGGAGAGGCGGGATCAGGTAAATTATTTTTAAATGTTTCCTGTCCCCTTATCAATTAAAGAGTTTCTCACTCCCTGTACTCTATATATCATTAATTTACTTTTAAGTCTAGATTGAGGATGATGAAGGAAGTGACTTGGGGAGGACAAAACTAGATAAGAAGGGAAGCCAAGAGAAAAAAAAAAATACCATTGCTTTTGACCCCAGTTAGATTCTACAAAGATGAGGCAGACAAGAGAAGATTATGAGAAGCCATCCCTCATTGCCTCTACTACCACACAAGCAAGAAAATGGTGGGGCTGGAGGAAGAGGTCATTTACATGCACCCAAGTGAGTATGGGGAAGTCCAAAATGTTGGACATCAGCAACTCAGTTTACGTCGTGAGAGGACCTAGTTCTCCCAGGAAAAGACCTTCCTGTCGCCAATGCAAATACAGTATACATCCATGGAATAGCAGATAGCGGGACTGAAGCAGGCCTCCTGGTTTTCTACAGCCTGAAAATACATGCAAGAGACCTGGGGGGTGGGGTGGGGGGCTCCCTGAATCCATGAGTGGACATGGGGCTACTAAGAGGGTTGGTTGTCCAGAAGAAACCTAGCTTCAGGCAAAGAGCCCTCAAGGTATGGGGAATTTGAAGCCAGAGGCAAATAATGATGGAGTGTTGACTACACTCCATGACATCTCAAAAAGTCAGATGGAACCAGTTACCCCACCAAAGTCATCAGGGAAAGATCAGTCCTAGTTGGTCATTCCATGACAGTCACAAAATATGAGCCAAATAACATTGTGTGGATTCAAGGAACCCACTTCTCTTATCGGCACAAAGTCATATCTACATCATCCCTCACAGAATGCAGACTGGTGCAGCCACTGTTAGATCCTAAAATACCAGCCATTGTTTTCACTCACCCACTTCCCTTCTGGTAACCCTAGGAATGTAACTCGATAAACCTGTTTCTTAGGATTCCGTTAAGTTAGCAGGTGAAAGTCATCTAGTCACTGCCCCGCGGTGTCTTACGATTGTGATTGGTTGCTCTGGCCTATATAGACCCTGAGCTTTTACCCACTGTGGCATTTTGGCTTTCTCTCTTCCGAGGATCCTGAGCTCCTCGGGAGGGGCTGTTCAGCCGAACTGAATAAACCCATTGAGCAACTCGGTTAGTGTTCGAGGATTCCATTCTCGGTGACTCGCATTGGGAAAAAGGGTTCAACACCACCCTAGAGAACAGTATGGAGGGCCTCAAAAAATTAAAAATAGAACTACCCTATAACCCAGCAATTGCACTACTAGGTATTTATTCAAAGGATACAGGAGTACTGTTTCGAAGGGGCACATGCACCCCAATGTTTATAGTAGCACTATCAACAATACCAAAGTATGGAAAGAGCCCGAATGTCCATCAATAGATGAATGGATAATGAAGATGTGGGGTGTAATATATATATATATATATATATATATATATATATACACCCACACACTGGAGTATTACTCGGCAATCAAAAAAGAATGAAGTCTTGCCATTTGCAACAATGTGGATGGAACTAGAGTGTATTATGCTAAGTGAAATTAGTCAGAGAAAGACAAATATATGACTTCACTCATATGAGAAATTGAAGATACAAAACAGATGAACATAAGGGAAGGGAAGCAAAACTAATATAAGAAGAGGGATGAGGTCAAAACATAAGAGACTCTTAAATATAGAAAACAAACTGAAGGTTGTTGGAGGCGTTTGGGATCAGGGGATGGGCTAAATGGCAAAGGTCATTGAGAAGCACACTTGTTGGGATGATCACTAGGTGTTATATGTAGGGGATGAATCACTGGATTCTATTCCAGAAATCATTATTGCACTATACTAACTAATTTGGATGTAAAATAAATAAATAAATAAATAAATCACCCCCCAATACCACTAGATGCAATCTTGGAAAAGGTAAGAATGAGAATAATCATTTGCTTGATTCACCCAAGCAGAGACTAGTTTTCTTTAAAAGGCAGTTTAAATTATTGGAATGAAAACAGATTATGAATTTGGACTAAATACATCTATTCCTTCCCTTTATACCTTCCTCCCCCTCAATGGAGTAGAGGATGGGAGGGAATTCATGCAGAAAATGAGGACAGTTATAAAAGAATAATCTCTAAATTGTTGTGTCCATCCTAGTTAATGAGATTGAATTTGTTATATTAACACACACATGTGCACACACACACACAGACACATTTATCTCACTTTTCATTTTTCCAGTTGTTATAATGATCACATATTATATTTTCTTAGAAGAGCAGAAACATTCATTTTTGAAATCTTAACTAGTTTTCTTGACAATCCCCCTGCAACTATGTATCCCTTTTTAAAAATTTTTTTACATTTATTTATTTTTGAAAGACAGAGCGTGAACAGGAGAGGAGCAGAGAGAAAGAGACATGGAATCAGAAGCAGGCTTCAGGCTCTAAGCTAGTGGTCAACACAGAGCCCAACGTGGGGCTCAAACCCACGAATTGTGAAGTCCAACACTTAACCAACAGAGCCACCCAGGCACTCCTGCAACTATGTATCTCAATATACTTCTACTGTAAACACTGCTCCTACATTGTTACTTTGCATCCTCCTTGACAAATCCAAGTTCACCAACACAAGTATTCTTTCATTTGGAGCAGCCATTACTCATAACTCGTGTCTAAGATCTTCCCCAAATTTTCCATGGGAAAATAGTATTTCAGAAATGAAACGGACAAGATAAGAAAAGTTGAAACATTTTACTTTCCATCTAGGTGTGATCTAATTCTGCTTTTAAAAGAACATAAAAGTGAACCCGCTGCCGTTGAAAGAGACAACTAAAATTTACTAGATTATTCCAAGGGACTTAAAAATATAAGACCACTTTCTCCCAGGCCCTTTCTGAGTCATTCCTAAATGGATTTATTTCATTTTGAATTAGACTCAAAGTTGTCCTCAGATAAAAACAAAAATAAAAATAAGATGCTAGTGAGTTTGAAGTGCTCACATGTATGTGTTAAGCACTTACAGTGAGGCAGGGACTTTAAATGTCTTCTAGGACTGTGGTTTTCAACAACCCTTTGAAGAGATGCTATACTTACTCAAATTGTATATTTTTATTTTTTATTCTTTAAAAACATTTTTAAATGTTTTATTTATTTTTGAGAGAGAGAGAGAGAGTATGTGAGCGGGGGAGGGGCAGAGCAAGAGGGAGACACAGAATTGGATGACAGGCTCCAGGCTCTGAGCTGTCAGCACAGAGCCCGACGTGGAGGTCAAACTCATGAACAGTGAGATCATGGCCTGAGCCGGAGTAGGACACAACCAGCTGAACCACCCAGGGGCCCCTATTTTTTATTCTTTTAAGTTTATTTTTTATTTATTTTGAGAGAGAGGGAGCACATGCATGCACGCAAGTAGGGGAAGGACAGAGAGAGAAAGAGAGCGAGAGAATCCCAAGCAGGCTCTGCACCATCAGCACAGAGAATGCTGCCGGGCTCAGTCTCACCATGAGATCATGACCTGAGCCAAAACCAAGAGTTGGACATTAAACTGACGAGCTCCCCAGGTGTCCCTATACTTATTCATATGTTAACAATTTTAGCAAATTGGGACTTGAGGAGGTGAATTCACTTGCCCGGGTTGGGGCTAGGGAATGACAGATCTGACATTCTGGTCTGAGTCCTCCCAAATCATAGCTTATACTTGCCTTTCTGTTTTTGTCCTTGAACATGTTTGGGTTTATGTAGCAATAGAAGCAATGCACTTAGAGACGGGAAACCTTACCTTCACCAGTTCTTTGTTGCATTGTATAAGTGAATGATCTGGTACATGCTTTGAAAAACAAGGGCTGTCATGAATATTAAATAGATTTCAATTTCTTCCCCTACAAAAAGAAGGTAACATATCTCACAGAGTTATTTTGAAGGTCTCATTAGATAAGATATGGATAAGACAGAGTGTGATAGTTTTCTTATACAGTCAGGTCCTTATAAATTATAACAGTTATTATTAGTTTTATATATTCAAAACCGCTTCAGTTTTACAGCACTGCATAGGTATAAGATGACGCTTGGCTTCCAGAAGTGGGGCATAGATGTAACTCCCCTGGAGACATTTAAGCACACAGACAGTGCTAAATAAAAGCACGATGCTTCCAGTGAGGTGAGCCTTGCTCTGCCTGTCCAAACTCCTGTCACGTGACTTCCCACTCCACCCAGTCTATGTATCCTTCAGAAGCTTAGTGGTCATCGTGGACCATATTCCCTTACTTCCTGCTCTCCTTACCCATCTGGGAAGGCTCTTCTCTAACACAAAAGCTTCTCACCGCAGAAGTCATAGGGCTTTGAGAGCAGAAGTGGCCTGCGGTCAGGTGCCAGCTGAGAGCCCACCTGTGCCCAAGCCCACCTAGTCCAGGAGTTGCTGCACTCACCCAGGCTCAGTGCCTATCTGGGCGGAAGGGCCCTCCACATCCTTTCCTGCTCTAAATGTCTGCTACATAATACTTCTGCTCAGCCACGCCATCAAACTTCCAGAATGGAACCTCCTCCCACTCACAGTGCCTTTCTCCCTGTTCCTATTCTGTTTAGAATCAGAATCTAGGGTTCTATATTTTTAATAAAATTTATTGTCAAGTTAGCTAACACACAATGTGTACAGTGTGCCCTTGGCTTTGGGAGTGGATTCCCATGATTCATTGCTTCCATACAACACCCAGCGCTTATCCCAAGTGCCCTTCTCAGTGCCCATCACGCATTTTCCCCTCTCCACCCCCCACATCAACCCTCAGTTTGTTCTCTGTATTTGAAAGGCTCTTATGGTTTGCCTCCTTCTCTGTCTGAAACTATTACTTCCCCTTCCCTCCCCCATGGTCCTCTGTTAAGTTTCTCAGATTCCACATAGGAGTGAAAACACGAGATCTGTCTTTCTCTGACTGACTTATTTCACTTAACATAATGCCTTCCAGTTTCATCCACGTTGCTGAACATGGCAAAATTTCCAGAATCTAGAGTTTTAAACAGTCCTCTCTAAATGTTCCCTGCAGAGCTGGCCTAATTCACCAGCTCCTCAGGCCTTAACAGGGCAGAATGACTATTGCCGCCCAGAGTTTTTGGAGCAAAAGTCCAAGAATAGAGCATCACGAGGAATGTGTAGCAAGAACTTGACCTTCCAGCTCTGGGGATCAATTGTTCATGCCATTCATAGCCACTGGCCCCAACTGCCCGTCAACGACCATGGGACACCACCGTGTAACACAAATGTGTGCAGCAAGCTCTCCCCTCCCATGGATCTCTCCATTAGATGGAAGGAAATACATAAAATAAATTGTCTTAACACAGTTTAGAAACCAGCTATTTTTGTAATGACACTCAAAGGTTTTTCGGTGTAGGAAGCACTAGGAATCCATGTGCCACCCTTAACAGCTGTAAAGAATTTGTTAAGTTACTTTACTTGCATAAGCCTTAATTCCTCATTCTAAACCAGGGGCAACAATGTCCAGTTGATGAAGACAATGGGATGATATGGAAGATAATGCATATGAATGAGCCAGCCTCTGGCTGTCCTTTAGGAATTCAGTAAGAAGCAGTTACTGTGAGGACAGCTGTGACAATTATCTTCTCAAAGTCACCAGTGGCTCTCAATTCTAAGTGAAAGCAGAGAGGAAATGATCAACCCCCAAGTGGTTAGGCCTTTGTCATTGGAAGAAAAAGGGCTTCTTCTCAACATCTTGCTAGTCTAGGAAATTGCCTTGGCTACACACACCATCTCTGCCTTAACTGAGGGTATTCATTTGCTGTTGTCAAACAACAATTTAACAAATTAACTTCACGTGGCAGTTGAAAACAGCATTTATTCTCTCACATTTCTGGAGGTCAAAAGTCCAACAGGGTCTCACAGGACCAGAGTCAAGGTATCACTTGTACTGGTTGCTTCTAGAGGTTCTGAGAGAATGTTTTTTTCTTGATTTTCTGAGCTTTTAGTGGCAGTCTGTATCCCTTAGCCTATGGCCAACTCTCTCCGCTTTCAAAGTTCACTGCCTTTGTCTGGGTTTCCATGATCACACAGCCTTCTCCTTTGACTCTGGCTTCTCCTCTATCCCTCTGATAAGGACCATTATGATTATTTCTGGCCCAAGTGAATAATCTAGAATAATCACCACATCTCAAGATTTAACTTTAACTTAATCACATCTGCAAATTCCCTTTTGCTGTAGAAGGTGGCATTCACATCTTCCAGAGATTAGGATATGGACATATTGAGGGGCCATTTACTCAGCCTACTACCCAAATCTCCATGGTAAATTGCTTACAGATTCAGTTCTACCACTCTTTCTAATCCATAAATCTCACCCCAGAGGTCACTGGAGTTGATCAACAGAACTTTAAGTACAGATTTTGATAGAAAACTGTACTTTTGACTCCATCAAAGTTCCCCAAATTAAAACATGTGGCTCTGTTTACCGATTCCACACATCCATATGCTTCGGAAAGAGACAGAAG
The DNA here is from genome assembly GCF_006229205.1 of Suricata suricatta. Taxonomy (NCBI): domain Eukaryota; kingdom Metazoa; phylum Chordata; class Mammalia; order Carnivora; family Herpestidae; genus Suricata; species Suricata suricatta. The sequence continues at coordinate 141,009,005 of NC_043701.1, read as the reverse complement.
CCAAAAGTTGTTGCAAATACTTCTAATAAAGGCAAGGAAAGCATCCAGCTGGACAGTGGAACTACCAGCAGTGGAACTACTCTGGAAAGCTTCTGAAAAAGTTCAACTGCACAATCTCTAAGCACTTTCAGGATTGAGATGTAACCCCACAAACACTCATGTCGACGGGATCACTTCCAATGCACATGCCCGTGAAATTACGCCTGGGTTTTAATCAGACACAAGACAACTGGGAAAGAAAATAATAAAATGTATAAGAAGGTCATTATGGCATCCATGCTTTTCCTCCTTTTACTATTTAAACAGAAACGCTTAGATAAGCACACGCATATAATGAACCAAGGTTGATCAAACATGCCACAGTGTCCGACTAGGTACTTAACGTTCTCTTTTACTTTTAGAGTCAATTTTTTAAAGTGTTTCCTCTAGTGCTCTCCCTTAAAATAATAAGATAATTTTATTGCTGAGTGCCTTCTGATGATTCAAGCTCATTCTCTCCATATGCCTTTGCCTGTGATGCCATGAGGAACACTGTTATTAAAAGATCTTCACGTAATTTGAGCTCTTTAAGAAAAAACAAACAAAAAAAATGAAAAACCAAAAAAATACTGACCATACAAATCCCAACTAAAGTATGGTGTCTTACAAGCATTATAAACATTTATAGGCAATTTGATTTGCTATCTTATTTATTCAAATGTCCAATCTGCACACCAACATAAAATAACAATTCCACATTTCTATTTTTCAAAGCATCATAAATTAATAGGTGGAAAGATTGACATATTTCTACCAGCAAGGGGGTCATAATATCAGATACCCTCCAAGTTTACAAGACCTAATATTTCACGAAATTCAAAGTGTTCACATTTGTTGTCATCTAATTTACATAGTAATTCTCTTGCATCTCATTGTGAATAATCTATGCCCAAAATAAGTTTGTATTGTTAGGTCTCTAGAAAGGCATTGTTTATGCATTCATTTACTCATTCAATCATTTAACAAATATTTATCGCATGCCTACTCTATGCCAGATGAGGCACTGAGCTAGTCGCTGGAGACAAAGCAATGAACAAAATTAATAAGCTCAGTTCCCATTCTTTATAACAAGTCACATGTTTCTTACTCCTCATCTCAATGCCGCAAATCCAATCTGTAACAGCATAAATAAAAACAAAGTTTGCAAAACATATAAAATTTAATCAGTGTATGTTTTCACTATTTTGAGCTTAATGAACTCAACATTGAATTATGTATATTAAGTCTCTAGATTACCAGTCTTTTTTTTTTTTTAGTGCATTTATGAAATTGCCTCCTCCAGACGTGTGTTATTAGAAGAGCAACTGCATGGAAACAGCTCAAAGTTTTCCTGAGAGGAGGAGGAGTTATGTCTGCAAGACTTCCTCTGTCCCCGGAAGTATTAAAGGTCATGACTCAGAGGCCAAAGTAACCACCAAAAGTGCCTGCAGATGAACTGTCAGGGAGGAGGCTTGGGATCCTATCTTAGAGAAAGAGGGTGACCTGCTTATTGTCCAAATGTCAGCACGTACGACTGTGAATGAAGGCACGAACTCTAGGAAAACAGGCATAAACTACGACACAGAGGTATCCATGGATCGACCACTTACCCTCTTTGGCCATTGTTTTCTCTGCCAAACGGCAACAAGGGCACATATGTTTATGAAAATAGGAAATAGAGTAGAACTGAAAACTCTTTGAAAAGCCCATAGTGCTACACAAATTATGCTTTTCCTGTTGATTAAAATAACTTAATTTTAATTAAGCTGTGCTAAGCTGTCAGCACAGAGCCTGATGTGGGCTCGAACTCACAAACTGCAAGGTCATGACCTGAGCCCAAGTCAGATGCCTAACTGACTGAGCCACCCAGCCACCCTGAGGGATTTTCTTTAAAAAACATACACACTAGGGCACCTGGCCGGCTCAGTCAGTTAAGCATCTGACTTCAAATTCATGAGTTCAAGTCCCACATCAGGCTCTGCACTGACAGTGGGGAACCTCCTTGGGATTGTTTCTCTCTCTCTCTCTCTCTCTGCTCCTCCCCCACTTGTGCATGCTCTTTCCGTCTCTCTCAAAATTAATAAACATAAAAAAACATTCACCCTATAACACCCAGGAGTTACAGTAAAACACCAAGAAACACCTTTAAAAAGTTATCAGGGCCTCTAACACTTTTCCTTAGCTAATCAATTAGTAGGATTCCTATTTTCCAACCACAACCATTTATCCATGAAAACAAATGAAATGGGGAAGTAGCACCATGGATAGTGACAGAAACCTGCATTCCAACACAGCGTAAGCTGAAACAAACGTCCGTGACAAACAGGCATACCACATCACAGCCTTAGACTGCTGAATCCTTATTAATCTTTAGGGGAATTTTTCAATCTGCAGCTGTAAGTCTGACCTAGAATGCATTTTCTCTGAAGAGAACAATACAGTAGCTATTCAGATAACAGTCAATATTTTTCCTCCCCATAAAGCATTCGGTTTCATCCTAGGACTCACAGAAAACCTAATGACTTAAAGCAGACATAAAACATTTACTTCTTTATTAGGAAGGGGGAGAAAAACAGGATACTGACATTGACATAATTTAAAACATCAGGATAGAGCATTGTCCAAATGGATTCTGTGTTACAATATGCTATACTAGTGTTTTCCAGTGTGGGAGTGCTTTACAACAGCAAAAAGGGGAAAAATGGACACAAGAGAGACTGGCAAGGACACTCTAGGGAGGAAAACAAAAGAAATAAAATGAAAGAAATTAAATAAAATAAACAAATTAGAGGAAATGACAGGAAGGAAATTGAATACTCTCTATTGAAATCAAAAATGTTCCTATTTGTAATCATCAGGTTTCTGACAGTCAGCAAGGCTGCAAGGTATGTAGCCCCTAGATTTGTAAAGTAGAAAGGTTTGAAAGAGATCCCAGTAGGTGCACCAGAAAGGCCTCTCAAGAAAATTGGGCAGTCAAATTGGGAGAACTTCCCTCCTCTTCAGTTCTTAAAACAAGATGACTGACTACCATCAATGCCAGAAATACGACAGCACACGCAAGTGGTAGAAGACATCCCCAGATCTCCGCAACATTCATGGCAATATGGGAGAAAATCTGCTATGTGTGCCCCAGTGCTATTGCTCGTCAACTGCCTCAGTAATAGAACCTGATTATGGGCTGAATACATTTTAGCTGAGAAATAAGCTACATTTGCCAGCTTTCCTTGCAAGTGGAGTGTGCTGGCCATTGGGATCTAAGCAGGATGGTCTCCAAAAAGTGATCCTAAGGGGAGGGCATATCCAAATTTGCCTCTTCCTCCTTCCTGTTGTCTAGGACGTTATGTGATCCCTGAAGCCCAGGCAGCAATGGTCCAATATATGGTTTATATTTAGATTGATGAGGCAAGAAGATAGAAATGCTAGCGAAATGGGGCCCCTCGGTGGCTCAGTCAGTTAAGCGTCTGACTCTTGGTTTTGGCTCAGGTCATGATCTCATGGTTCATGGGATGGAGCCCCACATCCAGTTCTGCCTGACAGCGCAGCACTTGCCTCGGATCCTCTCTCTCCCTCTCTCTCTGCCCCTCCCCCGCACATTCTCTTTCTCAATCTCTCAAAATAAATAAATTAACTCAAGAAAAAAAAAGAAAGAAATACTACTGAAGCAACAAGAATGGCCCTAAACTACAAACTCTTGGATGTTATTTACATGAGAGACAAGTGAACCCCTATCTTATTTAAATCACTGTTATTTGGGGTTGGTGCGACCTGCTAAAAATTACCTTAAAATTTGTTGAATTAATATTAAAAGGTTAACCTTTTATGGATGACTTATAATACTGTACCAGTAATGTTTTCAAGATGGGGTTTACTAGTTATTTGCAAATACCATACATATTAATTTGGATTCTTCACTGAACCTTGTAAATATTGGTCCCATTTGCCTGTGTTCTCCTTTCCTTCCTATCCCTCCCTCTCTTCCCCCAAATTGTGATATTTCACCCTTCAATTCTTCACAGCCAACATCTCTTGGACATAAAGACATTCCCCTACATAACCAGATGCCAACATTATGGCTAAACTAATTAAGACTAATTCTGTAAGTCACCTAATATAATATCCAAATTAAAATTCCCCCAATTATAGCAAAAGTATTCTTTGAAAATGCTAATAAAATAGGTATCTGGTGAGTCTGAGGAATAAAAAGAGAGAGCACATGCGAGAGAGATCCATAAAAAATAAAGTATATGGGGAATGAAAATAGTACTTAACTAGATACGTTGTACAGTTGAGACATAGAATAATAACAGAATATTCTGAGCAACTCTGTGATAATAAGCTTGAAAACTTCAATAAAATGGGACATTTTTATAAAAATTTTATATTTCAAGGAGAAACATAAAAAGTTTATTAACCCAGCAATTATTGAACAAATGGAATTGATAATAAAAATTTCCTCTATCCCTGTAAAAGCAACGGGACCCAAAAACTCTTTGCTAACTTCAGAACCTATTTCCTACTCCCTGTTCCTCCTGTTTCTGGCCTGTGGAGATGCTAATCAGCTTTATTAACCATTTTTCATCCATCTTCTTTTTTTATTTTTTTTTTATGTTTTTTATTCATTTTTGAGAGGCAGAGAGAGACAGCGTGAGCAGGGGAGGCTCAGAGAGAGAAGGAGGTACAGAATCTGAAGCAGGCTCCAGGCTCTGAACTGTCAGCACAGAGCCTGACTCGAGGCTTGAACCCACGAACCGCAAGATCATGACCTGAGCTGAAGCCGGATGCTTAACCGACTGAGCCAGCCAGGGACCCCTCATCCATTTTCTTAATTTAGATGTTCACACAAGGGACAGAGAGGCTTATGGGAACTCACATTGTCATCTCCCGGAAATCCACAAAAACACAAGTGTTCCGAACACATATATGCCATTTGGCAACATGTAAATGAAATATCAAACTCAAAGCCACTCTGGTTATTTAAGTCACTGTTGCATATTTGTACTGGTTCAGGATAAAGAGGGCTTTCAGGTGGATCCATCCAGCAGTCACACAGCATCATCCAGGACTAAAGTGCTTTTATCTCTCCTCTCCCAAGTGCAGAGTTATAGTCAGTTTCAGGCTGATTTCACCCCAGGCCACAAGACAGAAACCAGAATTAAAGGAGGCTGTGTACTTACCAGTTTACATCTGGCAGGAAAGATTCATTCCTGTGGCTCTTTCTAGATGGAAGGAAGCTTCTTCCCACACAAGCTTCCACAAACCTTTCTCTACATCTCAGTAGCCCAAGTTGTACCATTCTTTGGAAAGAGAAACTTAAGATAAAAATGTAAGCTTCCTTCCTTTATATGGCTGAATAGCTTTCCTTTATATATGATATCTTCCTTATCCATCCATCCATTGGATGGACACTCAGGTTGTTTTCACATCTTGATAAATAAGCCTGCAACAAACATGGAGGTGCAGACAGCTCTTCGAAGAGTGATAACATTGTCTTCAGATGTATAACCAGAAGTGAAATTGCTGGATCATATGGTAGTTCTATTTTTAATTTTTTGAGAAATTTCCATGCTGTTAAGTAGCAGATGAGAGCACACAGTTATTGAAATCATGTTCATGGAAAGGGTGGACATATGAGGAAATAGATGGGGAAATCTTAGCAGAGAAATGAGAACTACAGAAAAGAGCCAAATGCAAAATCTAGGGCTGAAAAGTCTAATATCAGAAATGAACATTTCACTGGACAAGGACACTGAGATTTTGGTCTACTTAGTGTACCCAATTCTGAGATAAGATGATAAAATGTCCAACTATGATAGTAGCGTGGATATTTTTAACTTTAGTATTACTATATTTTGCTTTGTGAAATTTGGAACTCTGTTAGTAAATGTGTAAGTGTGATGTTTAGTGTTATGTCAGCTTGGCTGGACCATGACGTACAGAGATATTTGGTCAAACAATATGTGAGGATATATGGGGTTTGAGTTTAATATTTAAATTGATATACTGAATGAAGGAGATTGCCCAGCCTAGTGTGGGTGGGCTGCATCTAATCAGTTGAAGGCCTGGATAGGAAAAAAAAAAAACTGACCCTCCCCCAAATAAAGGGAAATTCTTCTACCTGACTGCCTTTTTTTTTTTTTCCAGAAACTCCAATTATTCCCTGCCTTTTGACTCACACTAAATCATGGGCTTTCGGTGAGTCTCAAGCCTGCCAGCCTTCAAACTGGAACAACACCATCAGTTCTCCTGATTCTCAGGCCTTTAGATGCACACTGGACCCACACCATCAGCTCTCTGGAGTCTTCAGCTTGCAGACTGTAGCCCTTTGGCCCTGTCAGCCTCGATGGTAGCATTAGACAAGTCCTTACAATAAATATCTTTCTGTGTATATGTAAAAAAAATTTTTTCCACACTGTTTTCCATAGAAGCCATACCAGTTTCCATTGGCACCAACAGTCTGAAGTGTTCACTTTTCTCCACATCCACACAAGTACTTGCTTTCTTTGTCTTGTCGGGAGTGGCCATTCCAACAGGGGTGAGGTGAGGCTTCTTTGCAGTTTTGATTTGCATTTCCCTGATGATGAGTGATGTTCAGCATCTTTTGGTGTACTTGTTGGCCATTTGAATATCTGCTCAGGAATTGTCTCTTCTTCTTTTTTTAATTTTAATGTTTTATTTATTCTTGAGAGAGTGAGAGAGAGAGAGACAGTGTGAGCAGGGGAGGGTCCAAAGTCAGGCTCCAGGCTCTGAGCTGTCAGCACAGAGCCCGATGTGGGGCTCGAACCCACGAACTGTGAGATCATGACCTGAGCTGAAGTTGGATGCTCAACCGACTGAGCCACCCAGGTGCCCCTGGAATTGTCTCTTCTAATGCAGCATATCCAAATGGAAGTGCATACAAAGTAAGTTATAAAAACCTAAAAGATACAGAGAAGATGGCAGAGGCCACCACTGTGGCCATGATACACACTGTTGACAAGCTGTCGCTCTAATGAGAGCAAGGACACTTCAGCAAGCTTTTCTCCAAATGTCTTTCAGATATGGGCATAGCAGGCACGTAACAGCCAGCTGCAAACACCCAGGGAGTCATCCTGGTGCTAGAGAAGATGCAGGGGCACTGAAGTTAAGTGACAAAGTTCTCACAGCCTGATGCCAGCCAGCATCTTCCACACAATTAGGGTAATGCCTATCTGCAGCGCCTCTGGGTACCTCCACTAGAGCTGAGCAGTTCAACCACAGGCAGAGATTCAAGTAACAATAGTGATAAAAATCATGCCAAGCTGTCCAAAATATTGGTACCCAAATATTTCCATAAATAAAATTTTGCCCACAACCCATAGGAAGATGTAACAGAACTGAGTATCTCTGGATTGAACGGCCCCTTTTTCAGGGTTCAAGGTGGCAAGTTCCAAAAAGAATTGGAGTGAAGACTGCAGCATACACTAATTCTTTGGTGTACTTTGGTCTGACCAGACGAAGGGGCCTGATTGACATTTGGGGCCAGATAATTCTCTGTTGTGGGGATTGTCATGGGCGTCCCAGGATGCTGGGAAAATCTGTGACCTTTACCCACTAGATGCTGTACCGCCTCCTCCCCGGCCATGACCACCAAAATGTTTCCAGACATCGGCAAATTTCGTGTATCCGTGCCACCACACCGGGGCAGCAAAATGCAGCTTCTTCTTTTCCAGCGACAGGTCTCCCAGAGATGGACCTAGGAAATGAAGTTTGAATCACTTCAACTTCAACAGTTCTCAGCACTTGAAGCTGGAAAACAGAAGGTACAAGGAACGCATTTAGATGAGGAGCAGTGGTGTGCTAGAGTTACTTCATACCTGCTCTTTCCCCCGCCTTCAAGAGCCAACTACGGGCATCTCTTCCTAGCTCCACGTTCAGTGATGGCACTCTGGAAACCTGAAACCAGTCATGGTGAAAGTATCGATACCACGGAAGTTGGGAAATGCTATAAATTTGGGATTTGGGGGTTTTTTACTTTGGTTTTATTTTTCCTCCCTTAGAACCAGTTGTGATGCACTTAACAGCACACCATTGGCCAGGAATGAGGTGCCACATGCCCACGGACAGGATGACAGCAATGGAGAAGAACAGCATGATCCAGACTTCCAAGTTCCTAGACCTTTTAGGATGAGCTCTTCTAGAAGAATGGCTCTGTCATAGATTAATGATTTTTGAGGCCATATTAAATAATTTTTAATCAATAGCATTATATCTGAGTCTCAGAGGCCCTCTGGATCCTCTGTCATGGAGGAGCATCAAATATAATGCAATATTAGAATTGGTGTAGATCATCATAGGCACAATAATTATACTAAGGTGAATCAATACACTGTCTCTAAAATGTAGGCTGCTCTGGTAGTTTATGAAGAGAATCAATAGTATTCAGAATTGGATTTAAAGAGTGGATGGGTGAGGAGGATCGGAGATACCCATGATGATCAATTGAACAGGCTGCCTCAAGGTATTACCCAAGCCTTGGTCCCCTATCCAGTAGCTGAAATTCAATAAGAAAGAAAGAAAAAAGCATAACTTATATTTAAATGTATAGTTTAAAAATAATTTTCCTAAAATAAAAGGAAGTTTCACTCTCAAGTTTGAAAGAGCATGTGATAACTGGAAAAAGTGATCTAAGCTGGTTGAACTCCAGGACATTGTTCAGTAAAATTATTTTAAACTTTTAAAATGCAGAGGATATTATATGCATATGCCCAAGATTACCTTCCAAAATGCCAAGCTTTTCACCGACTTGATTAAAAGTTACAAGCACAGGGCTTGAACTCTTTCCCACGTGGGCACAGTCCCAGCTGCCTCTTGACCAAGACATGGGTTGTACCTGACAACATTACTAGGCTAATTATAAACATTACTAGGCTAATCAGTGCCCCTTATTTGACTCTATAGCCCCAATATCCTTTTATATAACATATTCAACCAGTATGTAGAACCTAAATACAGCCAAAGGAACTGTAGGAAACAAAAAAACCAAAAAAACATCACAATGTCCGGATCGGATGAATCTATAAAACAAGTTTTACAAGCTCTCTAAAGTTGATATTTTTTAATTTAAAATGGTCGCTCTGAAATGTCTAGAACTGGAAATAAAGCTTCATGATTTGACTCAATTTAATTTATCCAATTATATGAAGAATAATCCTCTTCTCAAACATATTCACCTAACACACAGGTATAGTGTACACACACACACACACACACACACACACACACACACACATGATCTGTTGCAGTTAAAGGTCATAAGTACACCAAAATGTCTTATTACTAAGACTTTACACCCACAAAGTAAAACTTTTGGGGTTATTGGTTTTAAAGTGTGTTAAATTCAAAGCAATTCTTATTCTCCTGCTATTTAAAAAATACCAGATCAGCCCATCCCAGATAACTCAAAATCCATTTTTCCCCAGGTATCCTACATTATGAACCAACAAGTCCTATTGTGTTTCA